>NC_091072.1:156967500-157279000 GCF_032405125.1 Capricornis sumatraensis
CACTGAGGTTCAGGGTGGCCCATCTGTCAGTGAAGTGTGTGAGCTGCGACTGCCACGGTGATGTCAAAGCACAGGCCCTGCGGCGTTGGCACTGCCCAGGGCATCAAGCAGGGCCCGTCCTGAGGCCTGAGGACGGAGGGGGTGCTGGGAGGGCGCTGGGACGCTCCAAGGAAACCAGGATCTGGCTCTCTTCCTCTCGCAACAGACCTCCTCCTCACCCAAGCTCCCCTGGGAGTGTCCAGCTGGCCACAGGGGCACGGCTGCAGCTCACACCGGGCTGCCGGGGTTTCTGCAGCCTCGTCTCAGCGTGGCCACAGATTCTAATTAGACCCCAAGGAGAAGGAAAGCGGCCGTCATTGCACAGTCCCTTGCGGCTAGCCCAGAAACCAGCCCTCGGTCAGGCTCTCTCACTTAAGACTTCATGGTGTAATTCCTGGATGTGCACCAGCTTTGTAACTTAGCTCTGTGTGATTTCATATAATAGCTCAAGTAACTATTCGTGGAGTGCTTACCTGGCGCCGTGCAAGCATTCACACATTCATTATGAAATACATGGAGCACCCAAACAAGCGCAGGAGTAATGCAACACACCTCAGGCACTTCACCTCTACCACCGTGTCACTCACCCTTATGATGCCAGCAAGGTAAGCTGAACAATCTCCACCTAACACCTGGAGAAACGGAGGCTCCGCAGGTCCCGTGAGAATGGCAAGGCCAGGATTTGGAGTTGGACTGGGCTCATAGAGTTCAAGGTCCCGCTGCCCAACTCTTTTTAAAATATTTATTTGGCTGCACCGGGTCTTAGCTGAGGCATGAAGGATCTTTAGTTGCAACATGTGGGATCTAGTTCCCTGACCAGGGGTCGAATCCAAGCCCTTGGCACTGGGAGCACAGAGTCTCAGTCACGGGACCACCAGGGAAGTCCTTGCCCACTTTAACTCTTAACTGTTTGGAGTCAGTTTCCTCATCTACAAAATCAAAGTGGTGGATGAATTCAGTGATGTTCAAACTTTTAGCCATGGACCCTTTGTTCAAAGTCTCAAGAGGAAAGACGTTAGATGGATGAAGACTTGGGGTTTTGCTGGGGTGGGCATGAGAGGGGTGGGGGGCTGGAGTCCGACCAGCTGAACTGCCCCCACCGACCCCCCCCCTCCCCGGCATTTCCTGTTGGAACACGAGAACTTTGGGCCCTGAGGGAACTGCCCGCTGATCCAGGCCTGCAGAGCCTTGGCACCGTCTCCAGCAACAGTGACTGTCGGCCGGGGGCCTCACAGGTCCTCCAGGGAGGGGTTCTCGGAGCCCCTCAGCAGGGACAGCAGGTTCAGGGCCGAGACGCCGGGCACGTGGCCTGCGCAGATCTGCAGCAGGCGGACCAGGCGCTGCGCCATGGCGGCGCGGAAGTCTTCTATCTGCAGAGGAGGAGACAGGACCCCGGTGAGGCGGCAGCCGGAGGGGAGCTGGGGGCGAAGACACGGGGAGAGCCCTGGGCACCGCTGCCCCCAGGGCCACCCCTCTGTCCACGCCACACCTCACCGAGCAGCTTCCAACCACCTCAGCTTATGGAAACCCTTCAGACACCCTCCAGGGATACCAGAGATGCTGACCCCTACTCCAGAAGAAACGAAGGCTCAGCAGGCGGGGCTGGCGGGGTCAGCGACACAGTCCAGAGGCACGGTGGGCGACTGTCAAGCTGGGGTCTGAACCAGGGCTAGCCCCAACCAATGCTGGGGTGGCACCCCCTGGGATGTCTCTGAGATGGACACGCCCAGGTTGGAAAGGAGGGGTGGAGAGAGTGGCCCTCACGGAGGACAGGGAGGTGCCATCAACAGATGGTCCCTACACCAGGGCCACGGAAGGGCTAGTGGGCCCAGAGGAGCCGTGGGATTAGGCAGAGGCAATCAGACTGTATGATGTGAGAGTTGGACTATAAGGAAAGCTGAGTGCTGAAGAATTGATGCTTTTGAACTGTGGTGTTGGAGAAGACTCTTGAGAATCTCTTGGACTGCAGGGAGATCCAACCAGTCCATCCTAAAGGAGATCAGCCCTGGGTATTCATTGGAAGGACTGATGTTGAAGCTGATGGCCACCTAATGCGGAGAGCTGACTCATTTGAAAAGACCCTGATGCTGGGAAAGACTGAGGGCAGGAGGAGAAGGGGACGACAGAGGATGAGATGGTTGGATGGCATCACTGACACAACGGACATGGGTTTGGGTGGACTCTGGGAGTTGGTGATGGACAGGGAGGCCTGGCATGCTGTGGTTCATGGGGTCAGAAAGAGTCGGACATGACTGAGCGACTGAACTGAACTGAATCAGACTGTGCGAAGGCCCCAGCTGGCGCGGGTGAATGAGCTGCTCCAGAAAGGTAGAATAAACGGTGATGCTCAGATGGCCTCCCCGGACCAACAAGTGGCCTCAGAGCACCTCCTCCTCCTCCTGTTCCCTCTCTAACTGAGGAAAGGGCGCCACCATCCGCCCAGTAACCAAGCTAGAGCCGGGACATCCTGAAGCCCCCCTGCTCTTACTCTGTCTTGTCACCTGTGAGTCCTGGGTTCCAAGTCCAGGGGCGACATCTCGGTCCTGATGCACTGGCCTCGTCCTCAGCGGGGTCTCCTCTTAGTGGAGCCTGAGGCAGCTGCTGCCCCCCTGGCCGGCTGTTTCTCCCTGGCTCCCCGGACTCACCCACCCCCAGCTTTCCCTTCCACCTCTCAGGTCTCCCTGCTTTGTGCAACATCTCACGGCTGGGGCGGCGGTGGGGAGCAGGGGGCGGGGCTTCTCAGGCTGAAAACTCCAGAGTTGACTCTGACTCTTTTTCCTCTCCTGTCTCACGGGCAGGCCATCTGCACACCTGTAGCCCCACCCTGGAAACAACCAGCATCAGAGACCATCCCAGCTCCCCCTTCCCCGGCTCCCACGGAGCCCAGACCACTCTGAACTCTTCCAGACACAGTCCCCAGGCCCCTCTCCCCATTTCTGCCCTTGCCTCCCTTCAGTCTACTCTCCTCCCAACAGCTGGAGGGGCCCCATTCAAAACCCAAGTCAGGCTGTGGCCCTCCCTGGCCCCATACGCCTCCGCTGCCCCAGTCTAACTCAGAGTGAAAGCCACCACGCCTTTACTGCGACCCACAGAGCCCTGCTGATCTGGCCCGAATGTCAGTCCCCCGGCTCTGCTCCAGGCACCCACGGCTCCCTGTGGACCTTGCACATGGCAGGCAGCATCCAAACTCAGGGCCTCTGCACTTGCAGTTTCTCCAGCCTCGTGGGCTTTTCCACCAGGAGGCTCCACAGCGCCTCCCTTCGTCTTCACTTAAGGTCAGATTTTTAGGGAGTCCCTTCACCCCCATTTAAATCCTGTCGCTTTACCACCACCTGACGGGTCGCATCTCCGTGCCCTAACACAGCACGCATTCCACTTCCTTACTGTGTTTCCTCCACCAGAACAGAATTGAGAGTGTTAACACTGCTTTGCTCTATGCTGTCCCCGAGAGCCTAGAGCAACACTGGACAGGTTGTAGGTTATGTTAAGAAATATCTGTTAAAGAAATCCTCTGGGCTTTGCGGCCTTGGCCTCCGAACGGTCCCTCCAAACGGCCGCTGCTCTCACTCAGGCTCCACGGTCTGCTTCCTGCAGCCTCGTCCCCGGCCTCCTGCCTCTGGCTGGACCTCCTCCCATCCACACACCTTACTCCAGAGACGTGACCCCCAGAGAGCTGAGCCCATTGTGACTGCCCCGACGCCGACGGGAAGGAACGGCTGGACTGACTGCCTGGCTTCCAAAGCCCTGCGGATCCTCCTGCCACAGCAGGTGCGACGTGCGGTCTATTCCCCTCCGTTGAGGGGCAGGGCCAGTGTCAGAGGCATCTGGTTCTCAGGGACTCGCACAGGGCCTAGCAGCAGAGCTGGAACCGCACTGGGCGGATCCTGCACCTCCTTGGGAGTGCTTCCTGTCCTGTAAAACGGGGCCAGGGCTTCTCGCCATGCAAAGGCCTCAAAACACGATGAGGCTCCAGCTCACGAAGTGAGGGAAGGTGCCCCGGACAGGACCACACAGGTACCAGGCATGCCGGCTGTCCAAACACTGGGTGCATCGGATGAGAGGATGCCAGGCTTAGGTTCTCAGCCCGCCGGCTCCAGGCTGGAAATAGAAAGTCAGCCACAGACCTTTTCTTGGTGGTTCAGATGGTAAAGAATCTGCCTGCCAATGCAGGAGACCCAAGTTCAATCCCTGGGTTGGGAAGTTCCCCTGGAGTAGGGCATGGCAACCCACTCCAGTATTCTTGCCTGTAGAATTCCATGGACAGAGGAGCCTGGCGGACTATGGTCCATGGGGTCGCAGAGAGTCAGACACAACTGAGCAACTACCATTCTCAGGCTAGAGGACAACACAGGACCTGGTACAGCCTGCCACCTCCTGGCCGCGCGCAGAACTGCACCTCCACGCGCAGCTCTGCTGTGGATTGCCATTCCCCTTGAGAGCTAAGACAAGGAAGGCCCAGCGAGTTATCTGTGTGTGTGTGTGTGTGTGTGTGTGTGTGTGTGCGCGCGCGCGCACACCTGTGTGTTGCGGGGAGGGGCTGACTTTTCAAAGCCATGCAGCCAGCCTGCTAAGCCAGGAAAGAGTCAGCAGCACACCAACCTGGCTCTTCTGCTGACTTACTAGCTGTGTGACTGTGAGCATGCCACCTCTCCTGTTGTGAGCAAAGCCGGCAAGGATGGGCACCTCAGGGTGCCTCAGGCCCTACCTGTGAGGTCAGAGCCTTGGTCTCGCCAGGGTTCTTAAAACAGTGATCAGATGTGAAACACAGATCTGTGACAGAGCAGTATGTGCGCCTTAAGCGACACGCTGAGTGAGAGGCCCGAGCACAGGTCTAACAGCTTCTGCAGAATCGCAGAAGCTCACGGGGTCCACCCCGTCCCCACGGGACGTGCCAGTGTCTGCTGCTTCTGTCGCTAACAACCACAGGCTCTGCTAACACTGCTGTTGCCTCCCATCTACGTTCATAATGTTAAATTCCTCCTAGAGGTTAGTGAAAACAGAAGTTAATTTTTTTTCTTGTCCAAAGCCACAACTCCCCTGAATTCTTCTCCCTTCACAATAGAGGGGTCCATAGACCCTGAAACGCTTCTCCCTTTGGACCAGAGGGGTCCACAGACCCCAGAGTCAGCACTTCTGGTCTAGACGGTGATGACGAACCACACGCTGACTCAGCTCCTTCTGCACCACATCACTTGGCCTTTAGGGACAGGTCTAAGACCCAGAACAGAAACACAAATCTTTAAAATGAACCCCAAAACCAATAAACATAACTTATATGGGGAAAGAATCAGAAAAAGAATGGATACATGTATAACTGAATCACTTTGCTGTACACCTGAAGCTAACACAACACTATAAATCAATATACTCCAATATAAAATAAAGAAATAAATAAACAGACCCCTAAACCAACCCAGCAGGTCTGGTGTGCAGGTGGGGCAGCCCAGGACCCGAGAGCCCTTAGCAGACCCCCAGAGGGAGCAGAATCAACTCTTGCCGAGAACCCTTTAGCAAAATGTCTTCAGGCTTCACACTATGCACAGAGAGGCTGGAGAGCAAAACTCATCAGCAAAGCAGAATCTGCTGTGCTAACCATCACAGCTAGGATTCAGCTTGTGAGAAACCCCAGGAGAAGCAAGAGAGGGCAGAACCAACATCACATGTATCCATTCAGCCATCTATCCACCTGTCCACCCAACCTCCACCCTTGCTGCCTGCTGGACCCCCTGCCCCAGGCTGGGAGCGGACAAGGTCTGCGATCTAGGGAGGTAAGGGGGAACAGAGGGCATCCTGACTGCTGGTTAATGAGACAGACAGAATGCCTGGCCTCACAGCTCTTACACCCCAGCAAGAAAAGTGAGACATTAACAGGGACCCATAGACCCACACACAAGACTTAGTCACGAGTACAGAGAAAAATGTCAAAGCAAGAGGTGATGGCATCTGGTGTACGAACGGAACTCAGGATGTACATGGAGTGTCGCCCTACTTTCCAGGGGTGCACCCAAGGCTTACAGTGACCCACCCAAGGACAGTGAGTGGAAAAGCCAGGATTCCAACAAGGATCTGGCCTCCACATCAGGAGCCCCTTCGCTCAGGTACTCATGAAGCAGCCCGCCGTGCCCTCTGGGTTCTGACGGTGCCGTCCCATGGCCCACGTGAGCAGGTCCTCACCTCTAGGTCACAGAAGAGTAGGGGGCTCCGGTAGGTGTGGGCCAGCTTCACCACGGTGTTCCGGTGGATGCTGCAGTGACTGTCCCGCCCAGCTGCAAAGAAGCCACGCCGGTCACCTCCACCTTCGTGGAGGTCCCCTCTCTGGGCCACAGTTTCTACCTTCTTTGGGTGACAGGCCTGTTCTATCTTCTTTTCAGGGCAGTCAAGATCATCAGATCAGAAAACAGGCTAAAGGGACTTGATAGAGTTGGAATAAACGCATGAGTTTCCTCATCTACGAAATGAGGAGCGTAACAGCACCTACTCTGCTGAGTTACTACAGAAAGTCCGTGAACGAATACACAGAAGTGACCTGGCGTTCACTTCTCCACCAAAGCTTATTGAAAATAATGTGAGCCAGGCCCTTCGTGCCAGGAGCTGGCAGTGCAGCTGGGGGAGGGGGGCAGACACACCATCCGTGTAGGTAGAAGGGTGAGGAGTCTGACAGAGGCCTGCATGGACACCCCGAGGGCCCAGACAGCAGGGCTGGTCAGGACGGTGTCCCCCAGGGGGCAGAAAATTGGGGTCAGACACATAAAAAAGAGGAAAAAGTATGAGAAGCTACATGGTATAGTCATTAAAGGCATGGGCCCTGGAATATGACCAGCTAAGGATGAACTCTGCTCTACCACTGTCTAGCTATGGGGCCTTTGGACAAGTTACCTAACCTCATGACCAGCTTCCTTCACTGTAAAAGAGAGACAACGGCACCTACCTCAATAGTACTTTTTGTGAAAATTAAGCGATACAGAAACAAAGCCCGTAGAACGGAGTCTGGTCTATAGTGAGTACTCAATATAGGTTAGCTATATATTTTTAAAGTTTTTTAAATTTTTTTAATGCAGATCATTTTTAAAGTTTCTATTGAATTTGTTACAATATTGTTGGCCAGATGGCATGCGGGATCTCAGCTGTCTGACCAGGGATTGAAGCCTCACCCCCTGCACTGGAAGGCGAAGTCTTACCAACTCGAGCACCGGGGAAGTCCCCGACGTTAGCTACTATTATTTCCCCTGTTGCCATTACAGAGTCTCTGAGAACTGTCTGAAGAAGAGTAACAGGAGATGAGCCACCAGGCACCCCAGGGCAATGATCTCAGCAGAATTAACCTGGCAGAATGGTCAGCTCCGACTCGCACGGAGTCCACCACGGGCCCACCCACGGCAGCAGGCAGGGGAGGCACTCACCCCCCGTGGCGAGGAAGGCCACCTTCCCCAGGAAGAAGGCCGCGTCCAGGTGGCACAGGGACTCCTCCACGCTCTGCAGACTGGGGCAGCCAGGCCAGGGCAGGAAAACAAGCAGAGGAATACTTCACAACAGAGAAGGCAGAAGAAGCCCTGCGCCTCTGATCCCAGAGAGGCCAGGGCATAAGACGACGGTGACGGGATACAGACCTGGAGGAACACTTTGTCCTTTTGTAGCTTTAAACTGCTTCTAATTACAAAGTGAGTCAAGTTTGTGAAACGATCAGATAATAAATACTGGTGTACAACTAAAAAGTACAACTCCCCGTCTCCAGCATCACCTCTAGTTTTAACTCCCCCGAGATGACTGCCACAGTAGTTTGGGGTGTAGTTCTTCTGGAATTTTCTTCATATGCAAATACAGACAGTGATATGTATATCAGCCAGTTGGGTCTAATTGGGTTCGATGTCTCTATTACATTCTTTGGAATGACCGCACCGTACCCCAAACTAACTGCTTGCCCTGTGGTGGATATTTAAATGGTCTCCAGTTTTTCACCGTCACAAAGAACACTGCATCAATATTGTTTCCGACATCTACTAAGCAGATGTTTCTGTGGAGCAGATGCTGGAAGTGGAAGGGCTGGGTCACAGTACGTGTCTTTTTAAAGTGTGGACAGCTATTGCTGAATTGCTTTCCAGTAAGATGACAGTGATTTTAAGTCATATCAGTTGTATGAAAACACTCTTTTCCTCTAAACAAGGGCACCTTGACCTGCTGGGTTGAGGCTTTCACTCACTGGTGTCCAGGGAGTGATGAAAGACTCTGTTGTCTTCCAGGCCAAAAGCCATCTCGGTCGGGCTTCATGAATGAACAAGGCCTGAGACCAACAGCCCCATGGCGCAGACGGTTCTCCGGTGAGCCTTCCGGGGAACAGAGAGACCTCAACCAAACAGCAACGGACCTGTGAACCAGGGAGCCCACGGCAGGTCTCAGCTCTTTCTTGCCCCGCCTGGGCCTAAGTCACTGCTGACTGGTTCCCAGCGGTCAGGTCGTGCGGTCTGGACTCAATCCTTGGGTCTGCTGTCTCCGTGCCCCCCGGTTCTCAGGCGTCTCTACCACAGCCTTCCCTTATCCCCCACCACAGGGCTAGGTGTCTGCCCTGGTTTCTCTGCTGGACCCTGTGTCCCTAGCCAGCTGTCTCCAGGAAGGAGGGGAGGCCTTCCACCTGTATTCCCTAGGTTGGCTGCAGTCCTGACCCCAGGGTTGCCAGCACCGTGGGGAGGCCAGGCCAGGCCACAGGCATCAGCATCACCCATGCTGCCACTGCCCCAGCCCCAGAGTGGACTGGGCTCTGACCCTGCCCAGGCCTGGACGGTCCTCCACACAGGCTGTGCTCCTGCCTTTACACCAGCCCTCCACCCGGGACATTCTGCTCGCGGTCACCCTTGCCTGGGTAACTCCTTCTCATCTCTCAGGAGTTTTTTAACTGATTGATTGCCACGTGTGGCTTGTGCGTTCTTAGTTCCCCGACCAGGGATTGAACCCAGGCCCCACAGTGAAAGCGCTGAGTCTTAACCACTGAACCGTCAGGGAATTCCCTCCGGTGTCTACGCAGATGTCACCTCCGCCAGGAACTCTAGCTTGACCTGAGCCCTCAGAGTCAGAGGTCTTGTTCAGGCTCTCACAGTCCCAGGCTTCCCCCTTTGACAGTACACATCACAGGTACTGTAACTGTCTGTTCAAAAGCTTAGATTCCTCCCCTAGCGGACCTTGTTCTCAAGGTCCGTTTCACTCACATCTGTAATAAACATCTTGCGTCGGCGCTGGCTCCTCCCTCTCACCCTCTACTTGCCCCCAGGCAGTCTCCCCCTGTCTCCTCTCCTTCCCTGGACAAGTGAGGCCACCGTCCCAGCACAGCCCTGAGCCGCACCTGAGCACTGACAGCCCCATCCTCTGGCTCTCACCTGTGTTTGCTGTGCAGGTTGACCACGAACACAATCAAGTCAATCCGGGGCCGATTCACGCTGCATGGCAGAGGGAGGGACCTTGCTAAGTGGCTGAAAAATAAGAGATTGCAGGACTCAAGACTCATGTACCCACATCACAATGGCCGTTCACACGCTACCCTTGGTAGGGAAGAGGCTGTCAAAAGCTCCTCCCCTATTCACCTGAAGCTTCTGTGTGTGTTTAAAATATTTATTTACCTGGCTGTGCCAAGTCTTAGTTGTGGCACACAGACTCTTAGATCTTTGTTGCTCTAAGTGGGATCTTTGCAACCTGCAGGGATTTTTTTTTTTTCTTAGTTGTGGCTTGTGGGATCTAATCCCCGACCAGGGATCAAACCCAATCCCCCTGCATTGGGAGCACGGAGCCTTAGCCACTGTACCACTAGGGAAGCCCTCACAGGAAGCTTTTGTGGGCAAGACTCCTCAAGTGAGCACAGAAGCAGGGCAGAGCTGATCTTGTTCAGATTTCCCCTGCTTTACTCTCCCTGCCAGAAAGTTTAGTAACTGCTTTGCCAAGAGGGGGTTTGGGATAGAAGATGGCATCTAGCCATCTATCCTGAATGCTGGGAGGGAGGCCAGGCTCAGAAGGGGAGGGGAAGGTGTTAGACCATGAAGTTTAGGGGTTAAGACTGAAGCCTTTTGGAGTGAGACAGAAGTGGGTTTAAATCCCAGTCTGTCAACTAACAGCTGTGTGACACTGGGAAGTCACCTTCAACATTCTTGTAAGTACTTGGTCTCAGATTGTCAAATATCCACCTGAAACGTTTTTTTTTTTTTTTTTGGAATCCTCTACTTCTGCCCATTTCCATTTATTCCTATTACTCATCTGCCCCTACCCCTCAGCTTCTAATTCAAGAATACCAAAAAGTATACAAAATATAACAAAAGTTAAAAGACACACACACACACACACACACACACACACTCCTAAAAGTTCAGTTACCTAAAAATTACTACTATTAGTGTTAGAACATTTTTCTAACTATCTTTCCATGTACAAATGTATACACATTCAGACACTAGAATACAGTAGATGGAATCTAAAAATAGGATAATAGTATTTCCTTTTTTGGTAATGATTGCCATCTTGCTCAAGGAAGGCAACTTTGTCCACATTTTCCTTTAACTCTAATGCTAATTATTTTTTAAATCTTTTCCTATTTCTGAGCTACGGGGTTGAGTTTATCAGTGATTGTGTTTGGTGTTCTATAGCCTAAGAGCCTGGTAAGACAGGTAGGGCACAGATGGACCTATAAACAATCTTTATTTCGAGGGAAAGATGATGTTCTCACTAGCAAAGGGCATCTCCAATTCCCATAAAGGAAATACCCTTTAGATTTGGATCATTCAATATAGACCCTTGGAGCTTATCTTTCAATCGGAGAGAATGACACCCACACATATTCAGTCACTTGACTCCTGCCAGCAGCTGTTTCTACTCCCTATCAGTTAGAAAAAGGAAAGCAAAATATACTTTAGCCACCTTTTCTCCAAATTTGGGGAATATCTGAGTAACTAACTGTTCTGGGCCAAGTACTGCTCAAGGCAGTGGGGCTTCTTCACCAGCCAGCACAAGTGAAAAGTCCCTCCCCTCAAGGGGCTAACCTTGGGGTGCCTTGGGGTGCCTTGGGGTGGCAGACTGGAAACAAGTAAACAAACATGTGAACAAGGAAATTTCTTTTTTATTAAAAAAAAAACAAACAAGCTCTGGCCAGTTTTATTAAAGAACAATTGTACATGGTTTACTTTTCACCAGTCTGTTCGGGCATGCTTCTAATACTATCAGAATCACCTGGATCAACGATAGACAGTGTGCATACTCTGGTATTTTCCACATGCTGTGCCCAGTTCAATATTATTGCCACTGTAGTGATGGACATCGGTTTTGGCCAACGTAGCATAATATGGAAATTTCTTTATAGTGACAAGTGAAGTGACGGAGGATGCTTCACACGGACAGATCGCGCGTCAGGACGGAGGCTCCGAGCGGTGCGTCCAAGCTCGCCCCGCCTGCGCCGGCCTCTCTGGCCTTCCGCTCCACCCATAGCCACTCCACCCAGCTCCCTGCTCTCCCCTGCGCCCAGGCCAGCGATCGGACATCTCCAGCGCAGGCTACTTACACCTTCAGCTCTGAGGTGCAGTCCGCCTTGAGCATCGAATCGGCCAGTTGCTGCAGAAGAGCATCCTCCGTGCCCACCAGCTGCCCAGAGAGAGAAGGCGGCCAATGGATCCCTGGATACAGCAGCCCCGCCGCTGGGCCCGGACAGCCGCGACCCCCGGAGCGCGCGAGGCACTCTTAACCGAGAGGACTACAGCAGGCATTGGTGAGGGTCTGAGGTGTGCACCCGCTCCAGTTCCCCTCACTACCCGCCCCCTCGCCCCTGAACCCTCCCTGAGACAGCCTCGTTTCTACCGGAGGCCTGGCGCGGATACAGGGGGAAAACCACAACCGCGTCTTGGACGGCCTGCATCCACCCGGCGCGCGGGCTCCCGGCGTCAAGAGGGCAGCTAACTCTTATTGGTTCAGAAAGGGGCTCTCCCGCCCACCACACTCCCGCCGGAGCAGCCCGGGCCAGAATCTCAGAACGCCGCAGAGGGCCTGGCCGCTGAAGCGCGGCCCAGGAGGAAAGGCGGGCGCGGGAATCGGGGCTGCTGACGCCTACCAAGATGGTGGCCGTGTTCAGGCCAGGCAGCCTGTCCAGCGGCCGTAACACCGACATCCCCGCTGACTGACGGAACGGCCGGTCTCAGGGTGCGCGCCGCGCTTTCAAACAGCCCTCTGGCTCTTCCCTAGTGCGTAACCGCGGGACACGTGACACTATCTGGGCGGGGCTTCCTGTGGGGCGGGGCCAGACAGGGCCTTCTTAAAGGAGACAATACCATTTTTCCTTTTAAAAAATTTATCTTTTATTGGGGGATAGCCGATTAACAAACCATGTTGTGATAGTTTCAGGTGAACAGAGAAGGGACTCAGCCATAGAAACACATGTATCCATTCCGCCCCGCCCCTCCCCCAAACCCTGCTCCCCTCCAGGCTGTCATATAACATTGAGCTGAGTTCCATGTGCTAGACAGTAGGTCCTTTCTAAGGGGAAGTTTTCCACGGCTGCCCCTAGGCACCAAAGGTGCTGCCTGAGAGACAGGCCTTTTATTTCACTCCTGGGAGAAAGACGGTATTCAGTGATTTGTTTATTCATTTTTCCTTCACACATGGTCATTCCAGGTGCTCTTGTTCAGTCGCTCAGTCAGTTCAGTTCAGTCGCTCAGTCGTGTCCAACTCCTTGCGACCCCATGGACTGCAGCACACCAGGCCTCCCTGTCCATCACTAACTCCTGGAGTTTACTCAAAGTCACGTCCATTGTGTGATGCCATCCAACCATCTCATTCTCTGTCGTCCCCTTTTTCTCCCGCCTTCAATCTTTCCCAGCATCAGGGTCTTTTCAAATGAGTCAGTTCTTCGCATCAGATGGCCAAAGTATTAGAGTTTCAGCTTCAGCATCAGCCCTTCCAATAAATATTCAGGACTGTTTAGTCACTAAATCATTTTTAACTTTTTGCGACCCCATGGACTGCAGCATGCCAGGCTTCCCTGTCCTTCACAGTCTCTTGGAGCTTGCTCAAACTCATGTCCATTGAGTTGGTGATGCCATCCAACCATCTCATCCTCTGCTGCCTCCTTCTCCTCTTGCCCTCAATCTTTCCCAGCGTCAGTCTTTTCCTATGAGGCAGCTCTTCACATCAGGTGGCCAAAGTATTGGAGCTTCAGTTTCAACTTCAGTCTTTCCAATGAATATTCATGGTTGATTTCCTTTAGGATTGACAGGTTTGATCTCCTTACTGTCCAAGGGACTCTCAAGAATCTTCTCCAACACCATGGTCGAAAGCATTGGTTCTTCGGCACTCAGCCTTTTTTATGGTTCCAACTCTCATATCCATACATGACTACCGGAAAAACCATAACTTTGACTATATGGAACCTTTCCTGACAAGTGATGTCTCTCTTTTTTAATACGGTAAATTTGTCTCTTCCAGCTCAGTTGACTCATTCCTTGTAGCTGCTCAGAACAAAATCTTGAGTCATTCTTGGCTCCTTTTCTCTGCACCTCACAGCCAATTTCTGGTTCTGTTCTTAAAATGCATCCAGAAGCTGACCATTTCTCACCACTTCCACCCCCCAATCAGGAGAAGATGCTGGTATCTCTCATTGCGTCTACTGTAATAGACTTCTCACAGGCTCCCTGTGTCCACACTGATCTCCAGGGCTACTGGCTAGTCTCATACAGCAATCAGAGTCTTCCTTTTGAATAAGAAATCAGAGCAGGCCACTTTTCTGGTCAAAACCCACTGGTAGTCCCCCTCTCACTCAGAGTACATTGCAAACGCCTTACATGACCTTTGAGGCTCTGTGTGTTCTGGCCCTTGATGGACTCCCCAGCCTCATCTTCTGTCTTTCTCTCTTTAACACCTGCTCCCAGGGGCTTTCCTGGTGGCTCAACTAGTAAAAAATCCACCTGCAATGCAGAAGACCTGGGTTCTATCCTTGGGTTGGGAAGATCCCCTGAAGAAGGGAAAGGCTACCCACTTCTGTATAATCTAGTCAAGGCTATGGTTTTTACAGGGGTCAGGTATGGATGTGAGAGTTGGACTGTGAAGAAAGCTGAGCGCCGAAGAATTGATGCTTTTGAATTGTGGTGTTGGAGAAGACTCTTGAGAGTCCCTTGGACTGCAAGGAGATCCAACCAGTCCATCCTCAAGGAGATCAATCCTGGGTGTTCATTGGAAGGACTGATGCTGAAGTTGAAACTCCAATACTTTGGCCACCTCATGCGAAGAATTGACTCATTTGAAAAGACCCTGATGCTGGGAAGGATTGGGGGCAGGAGGAGAAGGGGATGACGGAGGATGAGATGGCTGGATGGCATCACCAACTCGATGGACATGAGTTTGGGTGAACTCCAGGAGTTGGTGATAGACAGGGAGGCCTGGCGTGCTGCAATTCATGGGGTCGCAAAGAGTCAGACATGACTGAGCGACTGAGCTGAACTGTATAGTTCATGGGGTCGCAGAGTTGGACTGAGTGACTTTCACTTCATTCACCGGGACCTTTGCCCCTGTGGTTCTGGCTGAAATGCACTTCCAAATAGTCACCTGGCTTGTTTCCTCACTTTATTCATGTATCTGCACCAGCGTCACTGGATCAGAGGAGGCTTTCTGAACAATCTCATCTAAAATAGCGAGCGTGGGACTTCCCTGGTGGTCCAGTGATGAAGACAGGGCTCCCGAAGCGGGGGGCCTGGGTCTGATCTCTAGTCAGGGAATTAGAGCCCGCATGCCAAGACTGGAGATTCTGCGTGCCTCAATGAAGATCCTGTGTTATGCAGCAGAGACCTGACACAAATAAGTAGAAAACAATAATGAAATAAAGTAGCAAGGCCTGGGATTTCCCTGATGGTCCAGTGGTTAAGACTCTGAGCTTCCAATGCAGGGGTCCTGGCTTCCATCCCTGCTTGGGTATCTAAGATCCCACGTGCTGTTCAGCTCAGAAAAAAAAAAAAAAATTATGTATATATAGCAAGCCCTCCCATAATTCCTCTCTCTTTTCTGCTCAGTTTTCTCAAAAGCACTTCACATATTGCTTACAAATGTACAGCATCTGAGATTTTGCAAACTAATAAACTGTTTCTATTTATTATGGTTTAGCAAGTCTTTTCATGGGTGCTGCAGGAGACATGGAACTCCTGGGTCAGGGGCAAAGGACATTGTTATTACTCACAGAAAAAGCAGTCGCTGATACTTCATTTTGTGTCATTTTTCCCCATGTTCCCCAAGCTCTGCAAAGGACCCATTGTGTTTGTCTGTATATCTTGCGCATGGCATTATCAGAGAGGAACACAGAAGTTAATACTGCTTTTATAGTGAGTGATAAGCATGCTTGTTCTTTTTCCAGGAGATGTTACCTCATCCCTCAACGTTGCTTGTTATAAACACAGCCCTGAGAAATGGCCTGGGTAGGCAGCTTTCAGGGCCTTGCTCTCTTGGCTTGCCCAGCAAGAACTTGCAGGGACTCAAAGCCCGTGGCAGACTGCTTCTCCTAACAGTTTTATAGTTATCGGCTCATTGTCTCTCCAACTAAAGTATAAAACACAAAGGACAAGGATTTTGTCAGTTTGTACATCCAGCACTTTAGAAAGTGCTTGGTAGGGACTTTCCTGGTGGTCCAGTGGCTAAGACGCTATGTTCCCAATGCAGGGGGCCCAAGTTGGATCCCTGGTCAGGGAGCTGGATCCCACATGCTGAAACCAAGAGTATGCATGCTGAAACTAACGATTCTGCACTCCACAATGAAGACTGAAAATCCTGTGTGCCGCAACTAAGGCCTGCTGCAGCCAAGATCAATAAACAAATATTTTTAAAAGGAAAGCCTTTCTTATTCATATAATAAAAATACTTTTTAAAATAAATAACTAAGAAGTATCTACAACTACAGAGTAGTTGCTCAATAAATATTTGTCGAATGAGGCCCTGAGAGAGTCAAGGAAAGACTTTGGACCCTGCTCATCATGTTCCAGGAGGGGCTGAGCTGAGACCCATTCAGTCCCACCTGTGTGGAGTGCCTGCCGGGGCTGGGCCTGATGCTGGGCTGACCCGGGCACAGAGGTGTCCTTCCTGCTGTCTGGAGTTTTCAGGGTGGACAGGCAGATAACAGCAATGAAAGGCAGCACAGTGGGTGAGAGTCACCCTGGCAAGCAGCTGGAGCCCAGTTGCAGGTGCGTGAAAGCTCCCTGGGGAGAGCCCCATTACACTTTGCTGACTGTTGGCTGAGGCATCGAGGCAAGTTGATGCTTGTCCCCCAGGTAGTGCAATAGAAAATAGTGGTGTGTAAGATCCATCCAGTGATGAAGGGTAAAGATTGGCAGGAAACTCAGATCCAGGCCTGGAAGTTCTTGTATTAATATCATCAGAACCCAGAACTGGAAGGGCCATCAGAGACCCTCTGGGCCAGTGTGTTTGGAACTGACTTTTGTGGAACCCCTAGGGAGATGCTGCCTCGGTGGGGGTGGGCACTGTGAGGGGCAGGGGGAAGCTGAGTGGGTGGGATTGGGCAGCCATTTCCACCATTTAACAGAAGCACCTCTGGCTTTATCTCTATTGCATGTTGAGCTTCCCACCAGCTTTTGTGTGGGATTTCCCTGGTGACTCAGTGGTAAAGAATCTGCCTGCCAATGCAGCGGACAAGGGTTTGATCCCTGACCCGAGAAGATCCCACATTCTGCGAAGCCACTAAGCCCGTGTCCCACAACTATTGAAGTCCGTGTCTTAGAGCCCATGCTCCACAACAAGAAAAGCCACCCCAATAAGAAGTTTGCGCACCGCAACTAGAGAGTAAGCTGGTGCAGCTACCAAGACCCAGCACTGCCAAAAATAAATGGATAAATAAAAATTATAAAAAACTTTTTGTGTGAATAAAGAATCACATGACTAAAACAATATCCAAGGGCCATGGATCACTTTTAAAAAACAGATTTATTAAGGTGTCATTGACACATAATAAGCTACACATATTTAATGTGCATGATTTGATAAGTTTTGACATAAAGATACACCCAGGAAGGCACCATCCCAATCATTTTATGATGAGCATATCCATTACCTCCAAAGTTTCTCTGTGCCCTTTCGTCCTCCTCTGCCACCTCCTCTCTGCCCTCCCACTCTGAAATGTTGAACAGCACTTTGGCAGCTTCTCTCATCAGAGTCCAACATTGGAAATGCCCAAAACGTCCTTCCGTGGTGAACAGATAAACAAGCTGTGGGGCGCTGATACAGGCAGCATCATCAACGGAGTGAGCACTGTGCTGAGCAACAGAAGTCAGACATGAAAGAGCTTGGACTGTGAGACCCCATTTACGTGAAGCGCAAGTCCAGGAAAAGCTGATCTTTGGTGACAGAAGTCAGATCACTGAGTGTCTGTGGGAAGGTGGTGTTGACTGTCAAGAGGCAGGAGGGAATTGTCTGGGATGATGAAAACACCCTAGACGTGATCCGGGTGCTGATTGCAAAAGTGTATACACAGGTAAAAATTCATCACTATATTTTACAGGCTTGAGCTGGGCTCCCCTGCTGGCTCAGATGGTAAAGAATCTGCAGTGCAGGAGACCTGGGTTCAATCCCTGGGCCTGGGAGATCCCCTGGAGA
Source organism: Capricornis sumatraensis (assembly GCF_032405125.1). NCBI lineage: Eukaryota > Metazoa > Chordata > Mammalia > Artiodactyla > Bovidae > Capricornis > Capricornis sumatraensis. Next base: position 156,985,141 of record NC_091072.1, read on the forward strand.
GGAAACGGTAACCCACTCCAGTATTCTTGTCTGGAGAATCCCATGGACAGAGGTTGCCTGGCGGGCTACAGTCCACTGGGTCGCAAAGAGTCAGACACAACTGAGCAACTAACACTTTCATACCTTGTATCTTAATAAAACCCCTCTGGAGAACTTCCTTGGTGGTACAGTGGATAAGAATCTGCCAGCCAATGCAGGGGACATGGGTTTGACTCCTGGTCCAGGAAGATTCCACGTGCTGTGGAGTAATTAAGCCTGTGCGCTGCAAGTACTGAACCTGTGTGCCTAGAGCCTGTGCTCAGAAACAAGAGGTGCCACCGCAACGAGAAGCCTGCACAGCAAGGAAGAATAGCTCCTGCTTGCTGCAACAGAGACCAAGCAGAGCCAAAATAATAATAATAAACATTAACAATTAATTTAAAAATCTTTCTTTGAAAAGATGCGAAAATCACTCAGTCATGTCCGACTCTTTGCGACCCCGTGGACTATCCAGTCCATGGAATTCCCCAGGCCACAATACTGGAGTAGGAGCCTTTCCCTTCTCCAGGGGATCTTCTCAACCCAGGGATCGAACCCAAGTCTCCCGCATTGTGGGTAGATTCTTTACCAGCTGAGCCACAAAGGAAGCCCAAGAATGCTGGAATGGGTAGCCCATCCCTTCTCCAGCAGATCTTCCCGACCCAGGAATCGAAATGGGGTCTCCTGCCCCACAGATGGATTCTTTACCAACTGAGGTATCAGGGAAGTCTGAAAAGATGTCAACATCATTAAAAAAAAAAATCCCTCTGGAAACTCAAACTCACTCCCCTTGGATATAGGGGAGAGGACCCTTGCAGGACTCCCAGGTGGTCTCAGAGCTGGCAGGCTGTGTGTGGAATGGGGTGGGGGACCCAGAGACCCAAAGCCACTTTACCCATGGCTGTTCCCACCTGCCCGGCCTCAGTTTCTGGGAATGGACTCCCCAGGGAGACAGCTCCTCAGAGCCTCTTCCCTGCCCCGTGGGCCTCCAGGGCTGCTCTCTCCTCCTGAGACAGTAACCACTGCTGTTCATGGAATGCTCACCGGGCACATGAAACTCTGCACACACTCTGTCTATAGCACAGGTGGGAGGACCCAGGCTTGGGCACGGGACCCCCTCCCACCCCCCGCCCCTCTGGCGATTGTCACTGAGAAGCCGAATGATCTTGGAGAAGGAGAGGGTAAGCTGCTGCACCTCTCTGAGCCGAAACTGTGTCATCCCCCAAATGGGCTTTAACACCCACCCAGCTGGAGGAGCAAATGAAGTGATGTGGGGGCGAGGCCTGGCATGCCCAGGGGGGCTCGGTGCCTGAAAGCCATGACCACCTAGGCTGTACCCCAGCCCGGGGGGCTCTGGGGCTGGTGAGGAAGAACCCAGCCCCTGAGAGGGAGCCTGCAGCCCAGGCTAGGGCTCTGACCCTGGCATTGAGACTTTCTTGCCATGCGACCTTGGAGGACCAATAAATGAGTTAATGTAAACAAAGCACCGAAGCAGTGCCTGGCATATGATAAACGCTACACTGGACCAAGGTGTCCAGACTCTCAGTCTTGGTTCCCTCATTGGCTCTATTTGCTATTGCCTTGGTGTTCCACCCCCATGCCAGGGACCCAATCTCTCCGCACCCTCAGACGACAAGCCTCCCAGTCTCCTAGTTATGTTGGTCGGTGCCGCTTCCTCTTGGGGCCCAGCAGCCTGCTGGGTGACTCCCATCCGTCCCAAATTTATCCTGCCCTGCCTGTCATCTCTGCACCACGTGCACAGTGCAGGGGATCCAGAAGAGAAGGCTGGTTGCCAGGGCAACGGAGGATAAAGCCCTTGCTCTGCCAGGCTGCTGATTGGCGGAGGCGGGTCCCTCCTCCTGCTATCCTGAGGGTGGGGGCAGAGGGAAGGGTCTCCAATGGGCGGGGAGAGGTACACTGTTGCCCAGCTCAGGACTGCCCCCTAGCCCAGGCAGAGCCCCTGGGCCTGAGAAACTGTCTCCCGTGGGGGGCGTTGGCCTTGCCCCTTCTCTGCTTCCCACACCCAGGGCGGCTGCAGATGGCAGCATCTCTGGGGACAGCAGCTACGACTGAGTCCACAGGCCTACACTGAGCTGCTTGGGCTGAGGCGGCGTGCTCAGCCCAGAGCCCCCGGAACAGGCTTCTGCAGGGCTTGAGGTGGGTCTGCGGGCGCGGGGGTTGGGCTGCCAGGTGGAGAGGTGCCAGCGGCTTGAGAGGCAGGGAAAGGAGGTCTGCAACCCTTGCACTGTCCTGGATGGGACTTGCGCTGGAATGGGGGCTAGAATATTCCTTATAGGTCATCTGGTAACCCCCACCCCTACCTCGTCATTGTGCAGGGACACGCTGAAGTTCAGAGAGAGTGAGGAGTGACCCAAGGTCACACAGAAGGCCAGTGGAGGTTTTGCTTCAGCTGAGTCAGTCCTCTGAGAAGCCAGGAGAAGGTCTGGGGTCCTCGGTTGCCCCAGAATGCCTGGGATTTTCTTCACAGGGCTGGAGAGGGTGGGAGACCCAGACCACTGCTCCACGGGCCCACAGCACTGTGGCTGAAACAGCTCCTGCTCTGTCCAAGTCCCCCATCCTCATGTTTAAGCTCAAAGGAGCCTGGGGTCCTGGGTGGGCCAGGGGAGGGGGCCTGAACCTCTCGGCCTCAGTCGGGCTAGTTTGGACCAGCCTTCCTGCTCATAGATCCCCTTCTCCACCTCCCCCAAACCCAGGCCACACCAGCAATTCAGAACCCTCTCTTTGGCTCTCCAGAAAGGCAGATGGTTAGGAGAAGAGGCTCTAGGCCAACTCTGGGCCATTAGCACACTCTTCATTTTACTCCTCAGTGAAGAGAATAAGGCACCTTGAGCCACTGCGGTTCAGAGCAGCCAGTGGGGACCCTGGAGGGCACGGGAGGGCTTCCAGATGGATGCAGGATTGGGGAGCAGCACCTCTCCCTCCCCTGGGGTCACAGCCCTCCTTGGAGACCCACCCGGCAGTGCAGGGACAAGAGGGCTGGAGTCTGGGGACCAAGGTCTGAGAACCTGGGGCTTCTCAGGCAGCCCTGGAGGTCATTCTTCCCTCCCTAGAAGACAAGGTGGGCCTTCGCTCATTTCACCCAGTTCAGGTGTCTTTCCCCATCAAACCTCAGGACATCGCTGGGGGACTGGAGTCCAACTCCATCACGTCTCAGTTGGGTAACTCAGGACAAGTTAGCGAGCTTCTCCAGTCCCAGTTTCTTCATCTATAAAATGTGGACAATGATACTTACCCCAGAGACCTGTTGTAAGGTCTGTGACTCCATTCTGACCGTGGTCTCCCTGCCTGGCAGGCAGAGGTGGGGGTCCTCACCCTACCCCTTTCTCACACCTCAGGAGCCATTCGAAGGTGGATTGAATGGGTCCTGATTTGTCCCATGTCTGGAGAAGATAATCTGTGGTGTGGCTTTTGAAGTATGTATAGGAGTTTGCCAGATGAACATGAACACAAAGGACATTCCAGGAAAATGAAAGCACACACAGAGATGGAGACTGTATAACATGCAGGCACACGCAGGTGACTGACAAGTGGTTCCCTCTGGTGGTGCGGCATGCAGATGAGGTTGGCATGGTTGGCAGAGAGCAGGGGTGGTCCACTCTAAGGAGCTGGATACATGTAACACTTGTGAATCACCTTAAACCTGCCAGCTTCCATTTCCTGCTCTCCCCACCTCTGGTGCCCTGGAAATAACATCAGCTAGTATTCATCGAGTGCTGATTCTGCACCAGGCAGCATGATGCTAAATGAACTTTAGGCATTGTCTTGTTAAACATTCACAGAGACCTTAAGAAGTGGGTCCTACTTCTATGCCCATTTTACAGGTAAGAAAACTGAGGCTCAGAGAATAAGAACAAAGTGCTATGTAGCACTCAGTAAGCGTCAGGCACTGGTTCTTAGCACTTTATATAAATTATCTCTTTCAACAGTCACAACAGCCCTATAATTTCCCATTTTTACGGACATGGAAATCAAGGCTCGTCTTTGGGGGCTGCTGCCTATGTCCACACTCTTATAATTATGACATGGGGCATGGGCCTGAATTCGGGAGCCTGTGCAGACCTTGTTGATATCAACGAGGTCCCCTGGGGATGGGTGGCTGTTCACCACGCTTTCACCAGGCGACACCTGGCCAGGATGTGAGGGTGGCTGGGGACCCACTCATCTGTGAGGGGGTTGGCAAGTGGCAGCCTCTGCAGACACCCAGTCAGAGCCGGGAGAGGGGGCTCGGAGGAGGACCGCCCGAGTCGTCCTTTACTGAGAGCTCTGAGAGGTCAGTCACCTCACCCCGTCCCCTCAAGTCTCTGGTAGTTGTCCCCCCTTCTACTCGGGGCAATGCTGAGGCCCGGAGTGGTTAGGCAACAGGCCTGAGGCCACACGTTCTGTTGAGAGACTGAGCCACATTGGGCCCTCCGCTATAGGCTTCCTTGTAGGGCGGTGAGTAGGAGCTGGGTGGGCCCCTGGGTGGGCCCCTGGGTGGGGAGCTGTGTGCCTGCTCAGGGGCCAGGGTGCTGAGTCACTGCCCTCCACTCTCTGGGTGTCGGTCTGCCCACCCGCGAGGTGATGCTCTGGCCGCCTGGCTCCGTGAAGACCGCGGGTGCCCTCTCCGGGAGGGAAGGTGGATGGGAGGATGGACAAGCCGCCCCTCTGCTGGTTCTCACCGACCATGTCTCAGCAGCCAAGGCCGCCGCGATGCCGCACTTCCTGGACTGGTTCGTGCCTGTTTACCTGTTCATCTCTGTGCTCATCCTGGTGGGCTTCGGAGCCTGCATCTACTACTTCGAGCCCGGCTTGCAGGAGGCGCACAAGTGGCGCATGCAGCGCCCCCTGGTGGACCACGACTTCCGCAAGACGCTGATGGTCCGCGACAACCTGGCCTTCGGGGGCCCCGAGGTCTGAGCTGCCCTGTGATGGTGGCCGTGGGGGGTGCCCTCTCCCTCGCCACCCAGCCTGGAGACCCTGGGGCAGAGGGAGGCCACCCCTGGTCCTCCGGGCGATCGCTCTGCAGCCTGGCTCCTCCCAGAAGGAGGTCCTCCGGGAGGACCCCGGCTGAGCAGGGATGGGGCACCTGGAGTGCCTTGAGATGTCGCTGCTGCTGATGGCCCCGGGCTTGCTCTCCAGGTTAAGCTGGCTCACCCCACGCCTGCCCTCCCCAGCTCCGTGGACACCGTCCTGCTCCCCTCAGTGCCTTTGTGCTGCCCGGCGCTCCTGGCCCTCCACCCAGAGCCAGGCACTCTGCCTTTCCTGAGCCTCCAGGTCTCCCACGTCCCTTCTGGATCCTGGGTGACATTCGGCTCCCCACTCCAGCCGATGGTCTCGACCCTGCAGCTCCATGGGCCAGGCTTCAAGGCTGATGCAAGGAAAGGGCCCCCTTTGGAGGGAAGTCAGCTTAGGCCAGCCCAGCTCTAACACTCTGGACCCAAACTTAGCATGGATGAGTGTGTGTGATGGCGCATGCCAGGGGCAAGACCACAGAGGAAGGAGGTGTGTGTATATGTGTGTGGGTGTGATAGAGGGAGAGAAAGTTTGGGAGGAGTGAGCAGCGTTGGAGACAGCAGGGTGTGGGGGAGAAGCATGTATGTGTGAGAGGGAGAGGGGGGCCCCAGGCAGGGTGGGAAGTGGGGGATGGAGTGAGTTCCATGGGCATTATGGGGGCCACCAGCAGCAGTTCCCGCCCCCTCCCTTGGCTGGACTCCCCCCTTTCTCTCCTTTCCCAAGACTGAGGCTGCTGGCAGGAGCCCTGCCTTCTCTCCTGGTTCTGTGCTGTTCCCCGCAAGCCCACCTTGGAACCCCCTCCTATGTGGAGCACCACCCTTTCTTTTTGGACATCTATTGGCCACCTGCCTCACTCCCCTCCTCTGGGGCTTCCACCTTAATTTATTGGAATAATAAAGACTCCATGACTATCTCAGCAGGACTGTCTCCTTTCCTAAAAGTAGGATCATGTCTATCATCTCACCGGGTCCTCATAAAAAACATGATAGTTCAGGGACTTCCCTGGTGGTGCAGTGGATAAGAATCCTCCTGCCAATGCAGAGAACACGGGTTCAATCCTTGGTCTGGGAAGATCCCACGTGCCATAGAGGAACTAAGTCCATGCACCACAAAGTCTGAGCCCACAGAGCCTGTGAGCCACAGCCACTGAGCCTGAATGCTGCAACTACTGATGCCCGTGTGCCCAGAGTCTGTGCCCTGAAACAAGAGAAGCCCCCACAGCGAGGAGCCCAAGAACCACAACAAAGAGTAGCCCCCAGTCGCGGCAGCTAGAGAAAGCTCGTGCCCAGCAATGAAGACCCGGTGCAACCAGAAACAAACACAAACAAACAAAAAAACCCACGATTGTTCACTGTCCCCCATTTGGGGGATGGGAACCGAATCGCCAAAAGGAAAGAGCAGTCTCTCAGTGGGTGCACCGTTGACTCTTTGGATGAGATCATCCTTAGCTGTGGGAGGGTGTCCTGTGCGTGGTAGGGTGGTGAGCACCTCTGGGCTCCATGCACTACAGACCAGTAGCCCTGTGCCCTCCCCTGACCCAGGACAACCAAAAATGCTAACTGGAATCCCTGGGGGTAGAGAACCAGTGAGGATATAAATCCAGGCACGGAGATGCAAAGCAACACAGCCTGATACCAAATAGAACGTCCTTTCCTTCTCACGGCTCTTTCCTATGGAGGTTATCCAGACTGGTCTGGTGGCTAGGTCCATGCAGTGTTCAGGGACCCGAGTTGCTCCTCTCTTGCAGAAGGGATGTTGTCGGTTGGCGCCCCCCACCCCCAGGGGGCTCTTCTGCATCCTGAGGAGCAGGGTGGAGGGAGGGTGGAAGGCTTGAGGGACACTGTGGCTGGCTGGACCCTGACTTCCCTTTACACCTCACTGGCCAATACTTAGTCACGTGGGTACTCCTAGCTGCAAGGAGGCTGAAAAGAACTATATGTCCATTAAAAAAGCCCCTCCTTTGGAATTTTGGTTCAACATGTACACACTGCTATGTTTAAAATGGATAACCAACAAGGTCCTACTGAACAGCACATGCAGCCCTGCTCAGTGTTATGTGGCAGCCTGGATGGCAGGGGAGTTTGGGGGAGAATGGATTCGTGCATTAATATATGTATGGCCGAGTCCCTTCGTTGTCCACCTGAAACTATCAGAGCACTGTTAACTGGCTAAACTCCAATATAAACTAAAAAGATAAAATAAATCCTCCCTCCTTGAAAGGGGGAAAGCACATGGAGGCAGCTGGCATTCTGTCTTTTCTTTTAAATTTTTGGCTACACCCCACAGGATCTGGGATCCTGCAGCCAGGGATCTTAGTTCCCTAACCAGGGATTGAACCCATGCTCCCCGCTTTGGAAGGCAAAATCTTAACCACTGAACCATCAGGGAATCCCTGCCATTCCATTTTCATAGGGATTTGCCAAGCGCACAGGGCAAGGGGCTGAGATTTGGACGGGATCTCCTTATCCCAGGCCCAGGCTTGCTCATAAACAAGCCCCATCTTAGGAGTCAGCCAGGACAAAAGCTATCTTCTCTCAGCTCGAGGAGTGGGGCTACCCTCCTCCCTGGAGCGAACCCGGGAATCGCAGGGGCTGTCTTGCAGAACCAGGTTAGAGCTAGGTAAGAGAGGCACCAGTGCTGGGCACCTCTCCTGTCGCAACCTGGCCTGGCTCTGTTGTTTCTGAGTCTCACCGCCCTGACCTCCGTCTGACCCAGCAAAGCGTTCTGTAGCTTTCAGAGATTCTCCCATACTACCGCCCGACTTCTGCAGCCACGAGGCACCAAACTGAACACAGCTGCTCCTGGACTCAGCCTTGGCCGGACCCTGGGGCTCAAGGATGTCATCAGTGCTCCATCAAGCCATCCTTCCCTCTCCCCGTCTCACTCAGCCCTGCGGGCTTCATCCAGGTGGATTTTTCTTCTCCGTGAGGTGCTAAGTTGCCCAGACAGTCCCAGGTTCACACAGCCCTAGGGCCTTGATTTCAGGAAGGAGCACATGGCGTGTTCAAGCAAGAAGTTCCCGTCAGCCCCTGGCTCTTGAGCTCAGGGGATGGGTACACTGATCACCAGGCAGCTCTGGCTCCAGCCACAGGGGACGGGGCTGGAGTGGCTCTGCTGATCTTGTGGTCTGAGGGGGTAGGTTGCAGCTGTTACCTAAGGGAAGGGGGGGAGGGGAGGGGAAAGGGAAGGGTGGTTGGGTGAAAACCAAGAGGGACTGAGACTGCTGCTTTACGGAGGCGGATACAAGGGTGAAGAGAAGTGAACCAGGGTGACCCAGGGGGTTACCAGCGCCTGGATTTGAGACTGGGAGTCTGGGATGGGGAGGAGGGGCAGAAACCCTCAGAGTTTGGTGGGTATGTGAGTTGGGCTCTTTGTACGGACTTTCAGGCATGCAGGGCGTGGCGGAGGTAGGTGAGCAGGTGAGTGGGTTCTGTAGGGACCCACTGGAGGGCAGGGCCCTTCCAGTGTCTTCCATCACCCAACACCAGAATGAGGGGGGAACCAAGACCACCCACACCACCCACTCGGTAGCCAGTTCCACACGCCTCAGTGTCTCGGGCAGCGCCAGCCCCGATGTGTTTTGCGCTCTCTTCCCCTCGAGGGGGCAGGAGGGGGCGGGTAATGAACTTCTTACTTTACAAGGCTGAGTGGGTAGAGGTGTGAGGCATGGGGGAGGGGGCTGGGAGGCCAGGACTAGGAGCTGGGTGCTGCCCTAGTTTATCAGGAAAGTGGAAAGTGCCCTAGCAGAAGCTACATGCATGAGTTAGGACCAGTGATTGCCAGGGACAGAAAAATCCCGACTTGGGTAAGAAGGGGAAAGTTATCACAAAGACACTGGGGTGGTCCAGCTCTGTAGGACGGGACAGTGGCAGGGACTCAGGACAGCTAGACCAGGCATTCCCTCTTAGGACTCTCTTTCAAATCTTTTGTTTTTTGGCTACATCACATGACCTGTGGGATCCTAGTTCCGCAACCAGGAATCGAACCCATGCCCCCTGCAGTGGAAGTATGGAGTCTTAATCACTGGGCTTCCAGGGAAGTCCCCTCAAACCATTTTTCACTCCTGTTTCTGTATACCCATTTCACTAACCACCCCTGATGCCCCCATCATGGAAAATGCAGTAGCCAACTGCTGGCAAATTTTATGTCTCACAGCTCCAGGCACTGGAGAGAGAGTTACCTGTCCCTCGCTCTGGCTGCAGGGCTTCCCAGGCGGCGCTAGTGGTAAAGAACCCGCCTGCCAAAGAGGTGCAGGTTCGATCCCGGGATGGGGAAGACCCCCTGGAGAAAGAAATGGCAACGCACTCCAGTATGCTTGCCTGGAGAATCCCATGGACAGAGGAGCCTGGCGGGCTGCAACGACTTTGCACGCACACACATACTCTCTGGCTGCAAGCACAGATATCTCAGGGGAAGGATTCACGGCTCATCCTAGGTCAGACGCCCATTTTAAACTCCACTCAAGGCTGGGGCAGGGTCCTCTGTAAGGTCCAGCTTGGATCAGGGTCCTCTGGACCAGCCCACGTGATCTGGGCTCAGGTCCTCCCAGGACCTGACTCCGACTCCTGTGTGTCAGGTCTCTTGCGATGTTACGGAAGGAAGTCAGGGCTCAGAAGGAATGACGAAAATTTTTCCCTCACCCCTAGTCCAGACCCATCAGACAGTCCCTCCGGGATTATTAGGCTTAACCGGCTGAGTCAGGGAAGGCCTCAGACTAGATCTGGCCTGCAGCCAAGTTTGAACAAATGCAAATTAATTGGCAACATTTTTAAGTCAGGAGATTTCACATGAAAGTCTTTTTCTGACTCCTTTTTTTTTTTTTTTTAAGCTGCACCACACTGCTTGCAGGATATTTGTTCCCTGACCAGGGATCGACCCCATGCCTCTTACGTGGGTGGAAGCATGTAGTCCCAACCACTGCACTGCCCGAAAATCCTGATTCCTCTTTAAAAATAAAAATTCTGGCCATACTGGATCTAAAGTGTGAAGGTGTTCAAGGTTACGAGCTTCACAGCCTCAGCGGGGTTGCGGAGGTAGTGAAATGGGTGTACAGAAACAGGGGGAGGTTGACTGTGACCCTACCCGAGGCGTGAGCAGCGGCCGGTCTTCTTCACAGTGAGGCTGGCTGTATCCACGAGTCTTGGCAGAATCTACCATCCCAGGTTGCCAAGGAGACTGAAGCTGAGAGGGTAGGGGATTTACCCAAGCCTTCTGCTCTTAAGCCTGGATCCTTTCCCAGTTCTCTCCCCAGGGCTTATCACATTAATATTTATTTACTTAGTCTTTATTTTTTTATTGGAGGACAATTGCTTTACAATGTGTTGGTTTTTGCCATACATCAATGAGAATCAGCCATAATTATGTGTGTGTGTATATATATATATATATATATATATCCCCTCCCTCTTTTTGTCGTCATTCAGTCATTAAGTTATGTCCAACTCTTTGTGATCCCATGAACTGCAACATGTTAGGCTTCCCCGTCCTTCACTATCTCCCAAAGTGTGCTCAAACTCATGTCCATTGAGTCAGTGATGCCATCCAACCATCTCATCCTCTGCCGCCCCCTTCTCCCCTTGCCCTCAATCTTTCCCAGCATCAGGGTCTTTGCCAATGAGTTGGCTCTTCGCATCAGGTGGCCAAAGTATTGGCGCTTCAGCTTCAGTCCTCCCAATGATCATTCCGCCCCTCTAGGTCATCCCAGAGCACCAGGCTGGGCTCCGTGTGCTAGACAGCAGCTTCCTGCCGCTTACTGATCCCACACGTGGTAGTGTACAGATGTCAAGGCTATTTTCTCAGTCTGTCCCCCCCTCTCCTTCCCCTGCTGCGTCCATCAGTCCCCTCTCTACATCTGCATCTCCATGTCTTCTCTGTAAGCAGCTTCATCAGTACTATTTGTCTAGATTCCATGTATATGCAAATGTTTATTTATATGTGCTCTTCCCATAAAGGACCTAAGAAGTTTCAGCGGAAGGAGCCACATACATGGGGGTGAGGAGGAAATATTCTGACTCTGATTCCTGCTGTGTTATTGCTGCTTGTCTTTGAGCTTCCTGGTAGCCAGAGGGGAAGAGGAAACACAAAGAGGTCATTTTATTCCCATTAGGTGATAGAAGGGAAGGGTCGACCCTTAATGAAAGGCAAGTTATCTGGTTCTAAATACTAAGAAGAAATGTCTCAAATGGGATGTTAAGACGGCACCTTCAGCATCATTTTTAGGAGGCTGACCCAGAGGGCAGAGGTCACAGAAACAGGCCAGTGTCCATGGAGGCAGATTTTCCCATCTGCCAGGGCTTACCAGGGAGCAACTTGATGTGAGGGCCCGACAATAGTAAATCCTATAAAGCTGTTCATTTAAATCGCGTTTTTAGGGGGATTTCCCTGGTGGTCCAGTGGTTAAGAATCCGCCTGCCAGTGCAGGGGACCAGGCCCAAGCCCTGGCCGGCGCTCTAGAGTCTGCTCTGCAACAGGAGAAACGGCTGCAGCGAGAAGCCTGTGCCCTGCAGTGAAGGGAGCCCCCGCTCACCGCGCGTAGAGAAAACCCACGCACAGCGACGGAGACCCAGTGCGGCCAAAAATAAATAAAGAAAAATCAGTCACATTTTGCGGGGCAAGTTTCCTGTTCTCAGACACACGACTGAATTCACCAAGCATTTCCATGTACCAGGCACAGAGATTTCATAGATGATTAAAGCTCAGAGGAATGCCCCCTGCCAGTGCCTGGCATTGTGCTCAGCTCACGTCAGGTTCTTGTTGCGCCCTGGCTGCTTGTATATCGCTCCTGCCCTGCCTGCCTCACTGGGCTGTGGCAAATGTCAAAGGAGACAGTTGGCAAGAAAGCAGTGTATGAATGGTATGCAGAATACAGCTCTTCTCCTGAACCCTGCAGAGGCGTGTCACACACCTGCTCCATGCCAGCACCAGGACTGGCCCCAAGAACTCAAAGACAGAGAAGAGATAATCTCGCAATCAAAGGAACTCCCAGACTGGAGGGCCAGATGGATATGTGAACAGATAACAACTGTAATTGTAGCAAGAGAAGGATGTGTAAGAAACTGAAAAGAGCATTGAATCCCAGGAAGGGGTTTATCAAGGAGGATATGACTGCTGATGTGGGTTTTGAAGGCTGAGTAAGAGTTTTCCCTGTAAAGAGAAGAGGAGCTGGCAAGCGCAAAGCCGTGGAGGTTAGGGAGGACCCAGTCCTTTTTGAGGACTGTGAGGGGTGTCACGTGGTCCCAGCACAGAATACCAGTGCCTTAAGTGGTGGGAGAGGAGCCTGAACAAGCCAAAAGTTGTGTTTCAAGTAAGGCTTAGGTCCAGGGAGAGAACCTGATCACTCTCTAGTTGCCACCTCCTCCAGGAAGCCTTCCCTGACCCCACCAGCAGCTTTCCCTGTTTTGGCCCCAGTCTTGTGCTGTGATTTTGGGCACATGTCTGTGGAGAGCTGGCATGAGGCATCATGCTTGTTGGATGAATGGCACCTGTCTCTCTGTCTTGCCAGAGACAGCCCAGCTGCTGAGAGACAAAGATTTTAGAGAGGCTTGGAGGTCAGGTTGTTATGCAGGTTTTAAAAGTACTTTGGGAGGTTTTGAAGAGCCCCGGGAGCTCTCCTTTCCCACCATCTGGTTGCTGTCAGGATACGGTGGGTGTGACTGGGCTGGGCCCAGGACAGGAGGCGGGAATGTGCAGGGTCCCTGCGTAGGCTTGGCTGCAATGTTCGGACTCTGGCCCCGGGGGAAGGCATAGGGTGCTCATTGTTCTACCCCCTCGCTCTCCACTCGGACTGAACGAGCCGCCTTGGGAAGGTTTGAGGGACCAGCTTTGGGAGGAGGGTGGCAACTACCCCCACCCCCCACCCCACAAAAGATCATCACATGGTCAGCCAGCATCCTTACCAAGAACCCTGGGAACACAAAGCCCCTTCTCCTACACCCCATCAAGTGAAGGACTCAGGGCTCAGAGTTTGGAGCCCTGGAGACGTGGGTGTCCAGCTACTCGTTCATTGGGTAAAGCCTGGCAAGTCCACTACCCTCTCTGTATCTGCAGCTGTAAACAACTGGAATTGATGCAGAGGTCCCTGGAAAACACAAGGGTAAATAAAAGAAGAAATCAGAATTACGAGCAATTATTTCTTTTTTTTTTTTTTTTTCGGAGAAGGCAATGGCAACCCACTCCAGTACTCTTGCCTGGAAAATCCCATGGATGGAGGAGCCTGGTAGGCTGCAGTCCATGGGGTTGCTAAGAGTCTGACACAACTGAGCGACTTCACTCTCACTTTTCACTTTCATGCATTGGAGAAGGAAATGGGAACGCACTCCAGTGTTCTTGCCTTGAAAATCCCAGGGACGGGGGAGCCTAATGGGCTACTGTCTATGGGGTTGCACAGAGTCGGACACAACTGAAGTGATTTAGTAGCAGCAGCAGCAGCAGCATTTCCTTTTTTAAAGAGGTTTTGTTGTTTTTTTTTTTTTTGATGTAAACTGTTTTGTGAAGTCTTTACTTTGTTACAATATTGTTTCCGTTTTATGTTTTGGTTTTTTGGCCACAAGGCACATGGGATCTTAGCTCCTCAGTCCGGCATTAAACCCACACCCCTTGCACCGGAAGGCGAGGTCTTAACCACTAGACCACCAGGGAAGTCCCCAAGACAGTCATTTCAGTGGCAGAGGCCTGAATTCATTGTATGATGGTTAATGCGTTAGCACTTCTCACTGCATCCTCACAGCCGTGCGTGTGGGCCAGTTCTGTTCAGTTCTTGCACACGGTAGGGTTAATCTCCTTGCTTCCTTGTAATGGCTGGGACAATTCGACTAGTTCTTGCCGGTGAGTTGTGGTCGGAAAAGTCCAGGCCAATGCATTTCATAGCTAGTGCACGCCTCACCAGTGTCTCCTGCCTTCTGCCTCAATGACTAGCCCAGCTCCAGAAGGTGGCTGCTCCATCAGCCTGGGTCCCTGAGATGACATGGAGCAGAGCCAAACGGCAGTGGACACGAGGCATGAATCAGAAACAAGCATTCCATATTACAAGCCATTGAGATTTTGGAATTGTTTGTGACTGAGACATAATTTAACCCGTCTTGACTGATACAATTTCCAGTTCACAGATGAAGAAACAGGAGCTCACAGAGATCGACTTGTTCAAAATTGCACAGCTGTAACACACCCAGGTTGGAGACTCTAGAGCTCGCATCACTTGTCTGGGAGGCTACCACGAGGATTTTTTGCTTGGGTGGAGGTCTGTCCTTTGAGGCCACTTTCAGACCTGTCAATCTTTCCTTTGGCGGTAAAGAAACTTGGGTACAGACACAAGGCGGGTGGTCATTGCCACTTTTGGCCACTAGGGGGCAGCTGAACCCAAGCTTGCAATCACAGGGCAGGCAGTTGTGACTTAGTGGCAGTTTTCTCTAGGTCCCCCAGAATGGAAGAGAGAGCTGGGGAAGATGGGCAGTAGGAATACCGAGATGAACAAGACTCATACCTTGCTTTCAAGGCCCTAACATTCTGGCACGGAGCAAGATGGAGGAGTTCTAGACCTTCAAGAGGCCACATGAAGGCATCTGGTCCCTATTTGAAAAGGCAACTTGAGGCCCAGATGGACAAGAGATCTGATAGAAGCTACACACTGAGTCACTGGCCGAAGAGAGGAGAGAAGCTAAGACCCCCGACTCCAGCTCAGAGATGATGCTATCCAGTGGGGTGGGCGGTAAAAGCTCCCCTCCAACACAACACAATTCAGAAAGAGCTGTGCCAGCCCCTCCCCCAGCCTTGTCTGTTCTTCCGGGAACCAGGCTGGTCCTCAGGCCTCAAAGGCAGGGGAGAAGGGGACAGAACTCCAGGCAGATCCCCTCCCCCACCCAACCTTCCAGCAGGTTGCCCTGGCAACCCAGGAACAGCCAAGTTTGAAAACCTAAAGCTGGAGGAGGAGAGAATGGATAAGAAGAGGGACAGTTCCTAGGTCCACGTATCCACCACTCACTGAATCATTTTTTGTCTTTCATTCATTCATTCTACAGAAACTTAAGAGGCTAATCCTTGCCAGGCCCTGGGGGAAGACTCAGAGAAGAATAATATCCGGGCCCTTCAGAACTATGCTGTCCAATATGATAACCATAAATTAAAATGAAATAAACATTCAGTTCCGTGTTCACTGTAGCCACATGGTAAGTGCTCACGAGCCGCGTGTGGTCAGCGGCCATCACATTGGACAGCACAGATATAGAACGCTCCCATTATCGCAGAAAGTTCTGTAGGCCAGTGCGGCTCTAGAAGCTCGCTGGCTAAGGAGAGCAACACATGGGAAAATGGACCAGACCACACAGCATGGTGTGGGCCACCGTGTCCTCATCAGGAGAAAGCAGGGGATGCCGGAAGAACGCTGAGTCTAGCTCCTGGCTCGGGTCAGGGCTCAGTGTCTGCTGTCGCCGGCTACAGTTCCCGTAAGGATTGTTTACATCAGCTGTCTGAGCAGGCTGCGTGCTCCTTCCCAGCCCTGAGGCAGTGCTGGTCCATAGTAAGTGCTCAGTAAACGGCAGCTATCATTAGCACCGCAATTATTATGACTATTCCTATGACTCATTGGAAAAGGCCCTGATGCTGGGAAAGACTGAAGGCAGGAGGAGAAGGGGACGACAGAGGGTGAGATGGTTGGATGGCATCACCAACTCGATGGACAGGAGTTTGAGTAAGCTCTGGAAGTTGGTGATGGACAGGGAGGCCTGGCATGCTGCAGTCCATGGGGTCACAAAGAATCAGACATGACTGAGCAACTGAACTGAACTGATTCCTATGAAACAGACAGAAGAGGACACCCAGCCCAGCCCAAGGGCCAGGGTCTGCGGACAGCCCACAATGCCAGCGCTGGGCTAGGAGGCCTTGTGGGTTTCCTCAACCCCAGGGGAGGGTCATCTTCGCAGGCTCAGGGGCTCAGTACAGGGTCTGGTTGGAGTGAGCACAGGCTTGGGGGATAGTTGTTGAAGCAGACGGTCCCTGCTTTATCTCTAGCTTGCTCCACGAAAGACCTCAGGCGGGTGGGCAAGACGGTCTGAGGGTCAGAGAGCTAAACAGGGTGCGCGGCGATGCAGAGGCAGGCACAAGGGAGGTCAGCTCCAGGACCAGCAGAGTGTGGCTGTGTTTGGAGTCTCCCTGTTCTTACCGCAGACATCTCTCCGAGGGTCAGAGTCCGGGGGAGATAGAGGAGATTTGGGGAGGGCAGACAGCAGGGCACCACCCCCCAGGTGCCCTTGAGTCCATAGTGGCCCAGCCTGGCCGTTACGAGCCTCCCATGGCCCTTTGGGATTCCAGAGGCTCAGAGCAGCCATTCACTGACGCCCACTGCCAAGAAGCCAGCCCCTCCCTACCCCGGAGCCCAGCCCAGCTGGGGACATCGCTGGTGGGACAGGTCAGGAGAGGGCTGGGCCCTGGGCCTAAGACCACAAGCCTGGATGCTGAGTGAAAGCCCATGAAAGGACCAGAGGGATGAGGCCCCTGAACTGGTCACCACCTAAGCTGGCCAGAATCTGGGTGCGGAGGAGGTGAGGGCCCTGCCCTGGAGTTCGCTTCCCAGACTGAGAACCTTCAGACCTTTCTTGTTCTCTGATCAAGGCGGGTGAGTCTTTGTGGCTGGGGGGAGGACAGGACCAAGTGATTGATGGGGCACGGAGGGAGGCTCAGTGAAGGGAAGGGATCTGGGGACGTTAGAACAGATTCGGAAATTCTGTCCTCTGGCCAGCTCTGTGTGTGTGTGTGTGTGTGTGTGTGTGTGTGTGTGTACACCAAGGGTAGATGTTTGTGGTTAAGTGCAGGGTAAGTGAGCCTGTGCCCGGGGTGTATCATTGTGAGTAAGGGCCCACAAGCAGGGCTGCGGGGACATGCCAAGTAGGGAGGTGATAAAGGCCAGGACAGCCTTGGGGACAAATATGTGACTGGAGGGGGATGAGGGGCTGGGGCCCTGCTGTGAGGGGTGATGAAGACCCTTTGATGTCCTGCCTGGTCCCTGCACCAGACTTTAGGGCTTTAGCCACAGAGTCACTCTCCCCCGTGAACCCTGCTACCAGCCCTGCACCCACCCCCCAGCATCACATCCCTGTCTGCTGTGTTGAAAGCAACAGAAATAACTGTTCCAGAAGGAGGGCTCCACGGAGCCCAGCGTGTGCACCAGCTGGCCATCTGGGTGCTCGGGAGCTCCCCTCGGGGGAGCTCATCCATGCAGACCACCAGGCAGATTCCTGGATGGCCCCTACCCCTGCCCCAGCTCCCTTTGACCAGGTGGTCCCTCTGCTTCTTCCTCTGTGCTGCTCAGCCTTCTCCAGCCCCACCCCAGCCCATAGAGTGGTGGCTCTCCTTGCCACGCAGCTTGTGGGATCTCAGCTCCCCCCGATCGGATTGAACCGGGCCCACGGCTGTGAAAGCATACCATCAGACGCCAGAGGACTCCCTTTTTGCCTCCTCCTCTGTTCCCCCAGTCTCTCTGCCACATAGCCACAGAGTGACCACCTGCAAGATCCCACCAGGTCCCCTCCCAGGGCCTGAGCATCGTGGTGGCCTGGCCTGGGTCTCAGCACACCTGCAGCCTGGTCTCCTCCTCCCCCAGACACAGCCTGGAAGCCCCACAGAGGGTTTTCACAAAGACACCATGTCTTCTCGCCCTTGGACCCTCCATATGAATTCCCCCAGCCCCAGGTCAGCCTCCGCCCTTGAACCCCAAAGGCTGAGTTAATGCTTCCGCCACAGGGCTCACCTCTGATGTAGCTTGGCCTGCTTCGCTGTGACTCTGGGGACAGGGGCAGGGACAGAGGTGCGTTCACCGAACGAGTCCCCCATGAACGCTTGTTACCGCTGCACTTCCCACGCCTCCCCTCATCCAGGGCCTTTTTCAGCTCCAATTCCACTTCGGCTCCAGCAGCAGGCAGCCTAGGGCTCTTCCCTGGTTCTGGGAGGAGCTCCAGATCTTACCCTGTTCCCAAGCCAAAGGGGTCGTCTCTCAGCCTCCTACCTGGACACTGGCATTCCTATTTTGGGGGGTGTGGGTGGGAACCCAGAGTCCTCTGGCCCCTTATGGAAGAGGCAGACAGGCCTCCATAACCACTGTCTTCCCCTGGGGTCCTCAGACATGTATATGTGACCTCCACAGAGTTGTCCACAGAGACAGGGGCCCAGGTAAAAAGAGAGGTTTCATCCATCACGCCAGGCAGCCTGCTCACTGGGTACCACCTTCACCTGGTGTCCAGGTAGGTGTGTGTGTGTGACATGTGTAGGCATGCAGTGGTGGGAGCTGTAGGAAGGGGTGCGTGTACCCTACTGAGGACCTGACTGCCCCCTCCAAACAAGGCCCCTTCAGAGGAGGGCTAGCGGCTGGTCAGGTTGGGGAGGGCCGGCACCTCCAGGCTCCACCGCCTCACCCCTGCTTGGCCCCTTTGCTCTGTTGATCAGGGGAAAGTGGAAGACCTGGATGGACCACGACTTTGAGATGCAGCCGCATGGGGCCCCCGGCCCCGGAAACTCCTCCCGCAGCCACCTGCTGGGCCGCCCAGCCCGCCCCTCTAAGCTCCCCGGTGGGGTGTCACCTCTCATCCCTGTTCTCAGGAAGACCTTCCATCTGGATGCTTTCTCCCCAAGCCACATCCCACAGGCTTCCAGCCGACCGGGCCTTGGAGCGAGGGCCTGGAGCGAGTCCTCCCAGGAGACTGGCAAGAGCCTGGCATCCAGGAAGTTCAGTTCCATCTCCTTAACAGTCCATCCGCACAGGCAGGCACGGCCCCTGGGCCCCCTGCCTTCTCACTGGGAAGAGCTGTCCAGCCCGGGAAGGGAGGCAGCCACCCACGGAGGAAGGAGGCTGCCCACAGTTGGCTCGTCATCAGTGTCTCTAGTGCCAGGGGACAGGGTCCACTCCGAGGGCCCAGGGAACCCAGGTCTGGCCAAACCCAGCAGGATGCCCACAGCGGAGAAGCCCCTGGTGAGCTCGTACCTGACCCTACCATTCCAGTCCCGCTTGGCTCCGAGTCCACCAGGTCCTGCGGGGGCAGGCTCAGTGGGTCCAAGGCACCCCGTTCCAGTGAATGCACATGTTCCTGCCAGAGCTTCTCCAGGAAGAGGCAAACCCCGGTCCAGGGGTATCCCGAGACCCCGGCTCCATCTCCAAAGGGCCTCCCCTACCACAGGGCCCGCGATGGCCATGGACTTGGCTGCTCTGGATACAAGGCCACGCACAGCCAGCCGTTTATCCACAAGGACCACCAACAGACCCGGCTTGACTGTCAACGTGGCTACACCAAATCCATCCAGACTGGACACAGGCATTGAGTCCCCTGATCTGGATACCAGTCTGGGCTCGGCCGTGGATGTGGCGACAGTAGGCACAAGCAAGCCTGGCAGGGGCATGGACTTGGTAACTCCAGACCCGGACAAGGTGGGCAAAGCCATAGCCACAGAGGGCATAGCCAAGCCAGAATCCACCACAGGGGGTGCAGCCATGGAACGGGCAGCCCCAGATCCAGTCAAGCTGGGCACAGCCAGGCCGGACACAGTCAGGCTGGTGAACACAGCCAAGCTGGGCGTGACTACGAATTCTCCAGCTGTGGATATAAGCAAGTTGGTCATAGCCATGGGTCCAGCTGTGCCAGTCACCCCAGACCCGGCTGCTGGTGAGACCACACTGGACAGTGTCATCAACCTGGAGACATCAGACGTTGCCACCCAGCCATCAATGCTGAGCCGAAGCACAGATGCAGCCCTGGGCCACCCTACAGCAGATGCTGCTACGGACTGGGCCGCAGAGCTGGACCCGGCCAGAGAAACCAAAGGTAAATGCAAAGAGCTGGGCTGGGGAGGCACTGGGCTGCTGAGGGTGGGCGGGCAGGGGTGTAAGGGCCTGGAGAGAGGTTATGCTTGGCTAGATCTGGAAAGGGAGGGAAGATTATTTTTTTTTAAGGTGAGAATGCCATTTATTTTAATATCTATGTATTTAGTTTATTTATCTGGCTGTGCTGGGTCTTAGTTGTGGCACATGCAACATGTGGGATCTTACTTCCCTGACTAGGGGTCCAACCTGTGCTCCCTGCATTGGAAGGTGGATTCTGAGCCTCTGGACCACCAGGAAAGTCCTGGGAGGGAAGATTTTAAGGTCAGAGTTGAATGAGCTGGGGGAAGGGGATGGGATTGAGGGGCAGGACACAAGAGAGGCAGCCTGAGCTGGGTCCCAAACTGCCAGTCAGAGTTCAAGCTGAGGGAAGCCTTCAGAAGAAAGGCTTGCAGGTGTAATTTGCGGGAGAGCAATTATGCTGCATTTGTCCTTTGCCGTCTTCCATGACTATCTCTCTGTTCCCTGAAGACCTAAAATAATCAGGTGAGCTATAGGTGAGTCCAGCTTGAAAGCAACCCACCTACAAGAAAATGTAGACCAGCACTTCAGTAAGTGGTGATTTGTCTAACAGTCAACACTGCCAGGCTCTTCCAGATGTGAACAGTGATCTCACACTATCAGTGAGACCTTCTAAATCATTCCCATTCAGCCTTTCAGGAAGATAGCTGTTGCTGTTTCCTTTTTTTTTTTTAACATTAAAAAGTTTATTTATTTGGCTGTACTGGGTCTCAGTTGCAGCATGCAGGATCCTCGATCTTCATCATGGCATGTGGAATTTTTCTAGTTGCAGTACATGCAACATGCAGATCTTAGTTTCCTGACCAGGGATCAAACCCATGTTCCCTGCATTGGAAGGTGGATTCTGAACCACTGGACCACCAGGGAAGTCCTGAGAGGGAAGATTTTAACTCTTAGTTATAGATTTTAACTCTTAGTTGCAGCATGTGGGATCTAGTTCCTTAACCAGAGACCAAACCCAGAACCCTTGCATTGGGAGCTCGGAGTCTTAGCCACTGGGGGGAAGCCCTGATAGCTGTTGCTTAAAAGGTGTCTTACCTGGAAATCTCTCTTGGTTCCCTAGCCCCAGCGCTGTAGTCCTAAAGGGTGAGTTGGAGACTTGTATGTTGGAAGTCCTACACGAACTATAAACTGGTCAACACAAGGGCCAGAAGTTCATTTGGTCTTCGTGAGGCTGTGACTTGCCTAAATCATATAGCTGACATGTCTAAAGTGGTAGTAGTGGTAAAGAACCTGCCTTCAGTGCAGGAGATGTACAATAAGAGACTCGGGTTTGATCCCTGGGATGGGAAGATCCCCTGGAGGAGGGCATGGCAACCCACTCCATGGGCAGAGGAGCCTGGAGAATCCCCTGGGCAGAGGAGCCTGGTGGGCTATAGTCCATAGATATCTCAAAGAGACGAACACGACTGAAGCGACTTAGCATGCATTCATGCAAGGTAACAGGGACCCAGCGACTGGAATTCTTCTGGCAGTCTCATTCCCAACCTTTCAAAGGCTCAGAGATTCTGGGTCTGGAACAGATGCTCAGAAAGCATCTGGTCCTGTGGCTTACCTGGGGTTGGGGGTTGTCAGCCCCCTTCCCACTGCACTCTGCACACTCGGTCTGGGGGAGCCCACTCAGGCTCTCGTCTTCCCTCCTCCAGGACCCCAGCTCTCTCTCCATCTTCAGCCCAGCCCTCTCTTCCGAAATGCAGGTGTGGACAGCCAGCGGCCTGCCGGACCCCTCCGCCCAGACAGCTCCCAGGCAGGTCCAGAGGCAGCCCTTTTCTTCCTGACTTCTGCCTTCCCTGATATCACTCCCAGAGCTGCAGGCCCCACCCCACTAGAGACCCAGGCATCCTGCTCTTTCTCTCTCCTTCATCCCAGTCAGATTCCAACTCTGTGGCCCAGCCTCCTCAGTCCTAGGCTCTGTGTCCCTTTCTCTCCATCCCTCTGCCCCTGCAAGGCCACCCTCCCCCTTCAACTGGCATGAGATGAGGGACTCATCTCACGGGAGCACTTTCTGCTTAACAGCTGTTGGTGACTCACCATTATCTTCTTTTAAAGTCCAGCTCCTTAGCTTGACTCCCAAGGCTGTGGACTTCTCCAGCCTCTGCTCTGTATCCGTCTGGAATTTTCCCTGCTTCCTTGCGCGCTGGAGCTCTGTTGCCCGCAGCATCAGGCAGCACTCACTTCTGGTCTCACCGCAGCCCTCCTCTCTCCATGGAACGATTTCCCTTCTTCCCGCCCACCTACATTTGCTTTTCCATCTTGGCCCGCACCCCCTCCAGGAAATCCTACAAACCCCCTCTTCCCAGAGTGCCCACCTCCCTGCACCCGCAGTTTCCCTGTGCACACCGCACCCCCTGTGTTAGGACGGTCCAGCTTTCTGTCTTACCCCACCAGACCCAGAGCTCTTTGAGGATATAAGAGAATGGTCCTCATTCCTATGTCCACCTGGCCTGGCAATATGCTATCCATTCATGAGGATTAAATGCAAGAAAGATTTTTTTTTTTCTGACCCGTAGATTGAGGCCCAGGAAAGAAAGTTCCTGACCAGTTCAAGGTCATAGGGCTCGTCATCCCAGAGCCAGGCCTGGAACCCGGGCTCCTGAATCAGGCACGGTTTTACCGGCACCCACGCCTGGGCAGAACCCCACGGAATCAGCCCAACATCCCAACCACCGCGTGACTCACGCTAGCGCACCGCATCCCGCAGCTGTCACCGGTCCCCCGCGCCCCCGCCCCACCCCAGCCTTAGAGAGTTAGAGGCCGGGAGAGGGATCCAGGCGGAGGGATGGGATCGGGGCGCCGCCCCCCCCCCGCCCGGCATCTCGAGCCTGCGAGGCCCAGCGCCCCCGCTCAGCCGGCGCTGGGTGCCCGCGCTCCCGCGGGCGGGCGGACGGGCGGAGAGCCGGTGCGGGCGCCGACGCCGTGGGAGGGGGAGGGGCCCTCGGCGGGGCGGGCGGCGCGCGGGTCACGTGGTGCGGGTGGCGGCGGCGGCGGCGGCATCGGTGCGCGAGGGCAGGGGCAGCGCGGCGCCGAGCCACGGAGTCGAAGTCTCGGGCGGGCGCGGCGGCGCGGGGCGCTGGGGCGGCGCGGCCGGGCCGCGGGCCGGGCGGGTGGGCGGAGAACGCCGAAGGGCGAGGCCCGGCTGCAGGGGCTACTCGGCCCAGGAGGAGCCCGCGTCCCGCTCAGCCTTGCAGCCCCGCGCCCTTGAGCATCTTCCCGGAGGAAACGGAGACAAAGGAGGATTCATGTCCAAAGGTAAGGAGGCCGGCCGGGCCATCGGCGCGCGCCAGGAGGCGGAGGCTGCGGCCCCTGCCAGCCCAGCTGGAGATGCTACCGGGGGAGGGTTGAAGCGCGGAGGAGCCCACGCACGGTGACATATGTGCACGGACACACACACGGTGGCACACTTCCCAAGGTGCCCAAGCCTGGAGAAATGCACAGACGGGAAGGCGGAGAGGCACGGAGACCCCCGAACACGCAAGCGGGCACCGCGATGCGCGCTGGAGCACACTAAGACGTGCACACACGCACACCACGCACAGGTATCGGGACCACCTACAGCCGGGCTCAGAGACCTGTGCGCTGACACACAGACCCCTTCCCCCACACACAGCGGCGGGCGGGCGCACGCTGAGACAGGCACCAGCTGGTGGTCTCCAAGGGAACTCGCTGGCCTCCAGAGGACTGGGATGGAGGAAGGGGTATATATCTCAGCGCCCTTTGCTTCTGTGAATGGGAAAGTACTAAGATATCTTTTGTGATTTCTCCGCCGAGAGCCAGGGGCTGGAGCTAGGGGTGGACTGAAATTGCCTCTGCGGGTGGGGGTGGAGTCTTAAAGACTGCTGGGGTCTGGGGGTTGGGAATGATCTCCGGCTCCGGAAGGAAGAGGCTCCCCACTCCTTGGATCCCCACGAAGCCAGGAAGGCAGGTGCTATTCTGGAAAGGTCCCCTCCCTTTGCGGCCACCTTCCCAGCAGAGGGGTGGGGTCCCTGGGCTGGACAAAGACAAAGCCCGTTCATTTCCCTGTAAGAGAAAGCACCAGGGCTCTTGCTTGGCAGGGAGGTGGGGGCGGGGCAGGGGGTAGCAGGTTCTGTGGGGACTAAGCCAGATCTGAGCTGGGGACGGACAGGGTCTTTCCCCGGAGCACGGTTGGGGCAGGTGGCTCCCAGCAGGAGGTGCTGCAGGCAGGACCCCGAGAAAGCTGGGAGCTCAGAAGGAGCCCCAGGAACCATGTAGGCAGGATGGCATATTTGATTACATCCGGCTGTGAGCCCATCCCTAGCTCTTCCCCACCCCTGGGGAGCCCCTCCTCCAATTCCTGTTGTGGTGGGGAGAAGGTCTCATAACAGAGTCTATCTCTGAGCCTGGGGCCCACCCAAGAGCCATTTGCTGGGTTGGAGGTCAGCTGCTTCACCAAGGGAGCAGCATCCAAAGGAGGAGAAAGGTGATGGCTCTGAGTAACATCAGCCTTGCAGTGAGGCTTGCATCCATTCATTCATTACTCAGTGAGGCTTGCATCCATTCATTCATTGCTGAGTGCCTTGTTATACTAGGTACTTTGGGGCACAGAAATCCATAAGACATGGCTCCTGTCCTGAAGAAGGGTGGCAACTGGCATGTGTTCGGTGCCAGGTTTATGCCCACACTTTTGTGTAAAAATCAAAGCAACCCAGTGAGGTCAGGACTGTCCCTGTCTTCCTGAGAACACTGAGGCTCCCGGAGGCCATCCACCTGGGAGTCAAGGATGGGCCAGCTGCCCGTCTGGAGCTGGCATGGCCCGACCTGGAGGGGCTGCAGGGGCAGAGGAGGGAGCTACAGAGTTGAACTTTGGAGCTGCATACGCCCTGTGCTCTGGAGGTCTCCTCACCAGACAGTATGAGGCAAGGACTCATAAATAAATAAATAAATACCAGACTCATTTTCCAGGTCTGCAGAGTAAGACCCTGCCCCCCCCAAACACACACGTGTACACAGATGGCTCCATCTCACAACAGTGGTTGTGGTGACCAGTGGGCTGGCCGTAGAGGCATCCGGGGGATGGAGAGGACTGACCTGGCGAGCAGCTGGACAGGGAAATCAGGGCATGGCCCCAGGGCAGGTGTGCTGAGTTGGGCCCGGGAACCACGTGTGGAGTGGAGGCGCAGGCCAGGCTGCTGATAGTCAGCTGCTTCAGGCCCGAGCCAATCTGGGTGCCTTCTGGAGCCGCCTGGCTGGCAACAGCTTCCTGGGAAGCAGGAGGGAACCACGCCAGGCCCTGGGGAGGTCCCGAGACTCCGTCAGATTTGGCTGTGCCCGCGGATGACAAGGAAAGAATGGTTTCCAGTGGAGAGAGAGAGGAGAGTCATGCCAGGACCAGGGAAAGGACCAGGTGGTGGGGGAG
Source organism: Capricornis sumatraensis (assembly GCF_032405125.1). NCBI lineage: Eukaryota > Metazoa > Chordata > Mammalia > Artiodactyla > Bovidae > Capricornis > Capricornis sumatraensis. Next base: position 157,010,421 of record NC_091072.1, read on the forward strand.
CAAGAACAGACTCCTGGCTGGCTTCGGGGGTTGGGGAGGGAGGCTCCGTGCCCTCTCTGTCTTTCCCATCTGCTGCTCCATCACTTCTCCCTGTGAGCCGGAGACCCTGCAGGGTGTAACCAGGAGCCATAGGATTCTAGAATGGCCAGGCCGGAAGGGGGCCTCCAGAGAGCATGGAGTCCAGTGACCGCGCTGGGTAATTAGCATCTCAGGCACCTCCCTTTAACAAGTGCTTTTCACATACACCACTTCATTCCCCCTCCTGACTGGGAACTGAGAAGGGGCAGGACCAAGAGGGTTTGCAGCAGTGAGGCAGAGTGGGGGTGCGTCTCATGTGCGGGGCTCCCCGCAGCCTTCATCACTATCCTGAGAAGTTTACAGAAGAGGAGGCGGGTGCATGGGGGCAGGCGGTTCACCCGAGGCCACAGAGAAGGCAAGTCACAGAGCCAGGCCCTTCCCACGTCACCACACACACCCGTCTTATGGGGAGGGAAGTGGAGAGGCCATGTCCTGAACCCCACCCTGGAGGGACAGTGCCCTGATGGGGGAACACAGATTTCTCATGTGTATGAGCGTGCCCATGATGCACCAGACCCAGAAGGGTGTTTGCCGTTCTCCACTGGGGAAGAGCTGTGATCTCAGGCTCTCCTTTCTCCTGTTACCCACCACGCCAAGAACACAGCGTGTCATGTCATCTTAGGCCTGTGACTGCCCCTACTTGCGCCTCATCCTCTCCTCATTGGTCAGCAGGGGAGACTTACTCCTCCTTAGATTTAAAACTAAGGCTTGGAGAGGACTTCCCTGGTGGTCCAGTGGTTAAGACTTCTTACGTCCACTGCGGGTGGCATGGGTTTGATGCCTGGTCAGGGAACTAAGGTCCTGAATGCTGTGCGGTGCAGCCAAACAAAAAATTTGAAAGCAATAAATGACTTAAAAAATGATAATAAGGCGTGGAGGCTGTCTGGGGATCCTCAGGGCACAGAGACTCCTACTTTGCACCAGTGCTCATGGAACAGAGGGGACACAGACTGGGAGACACGACTGATGCTCGCTCTGCTGAGTTGAGATAGCCCCATGTGCTTCTTACAGGAGAAAGCAATGGCACCCTACTCCAGTGTTCTTGCCTGGAGAATCCCATGGATGGAGGGGCCTGGTGGGCTGCAGTCCGTGGGGTTGCTAGGAGTCAGACACGACTGAAGTGACTTAGCAGCATGTGCTTCTTTCTTTAAAAAGATTATTTTATTGCATAGGTCTTAGTTGTGGCATACTGGATCTTTCGTTGTAGCTCATGGACTCTATTTGCAGTGCATGGGCTTAACTGTTCCTCAGCATGTGGGATCTTAGTTCCCCTACCAGGGATCAAACCCGCATGCTCTGCATTGCAAGGCAGATTCTTAACCACTGGACCACCGGGGAAGTCCCAGACCCATGGGTTTCTAAAAGACGAAGCAACTAGGGCAGGGACAGGCAGTCAATAGACATTAGGTCCAGAATCCTAAAAGGTCTTTGCTTTGCCCTTTATTTGGGTGAGGCAGGACTCAGGTTGGAATAACCCCAGACATCTCTTAGGTCAGTACTTCTCAACTGTTGGCAGTGCCAGCCAACATCTGGCATAGTCTGAAAATACTTTTGGCCATTAAATTGGGAGCTAGTGCTGGCATAAGGAAATGACAACCCAGTCCAGTATTCTTGCCTGAAAAATACCATGGACAGAAGAGCCTGGTGGGCTATAGTCTGAAGGGTCGCAAACAGTCAGACCCGACTGAGTGACTAAGCATGCACAGGCGTCTAGTAGAGGCCAGGGATGCCACTAAACGGACTCCAATGCCCAGGACAGCTCCCTACCTTAATTATCTGACCTAGCATGTCAACAGTGCCAAGGCGAAGAAACCCCTGGGTTAGAGACACGGATGTGGTGCTTTGGGGCAGCGAGGTGCATTTGAAAGTACCCCAGCAACTGGAGGGTCTGGGTACCGGTCCAGATTTTCCATCTGACTTGTTCTTTGTTCTCAGGCGAGCCCTTACCACCGCCTCCCACCCCCAGGCCTCAGTCTCCACATCTATGAGATGGGAGACCTGTACTGGAGGACATCCACGGTCCCATCCAGGCCTAACTCTGTATGATTGTGTATCCAGAGACTAATACTGTGGTGTCCACGTGACCTCAGCCCGCCCCTCCCACCTTGGCTTTGCAGGGCTCCCGGAGACCAGGACGGACGCAGCCATGTCAGAGCTGGTGCCTGAGCCCAGGCCTAAGCCGGCAGTGCCCATGAAGCCCGTGGGCATCAACCCCAACCTGCTGGGCTACATCGGCATCGACACCATCATCGAGCAGATGCGCAAGAAGACCATGAAGACCGGCTTCGACTTCAACATCATGGTGGTCGGTACGGAGGCCGTGCGCTCCCTGGAGACCCTGGTGGCAGGCAGCGCCCTTTAGGATCCCACTTCTTTCTTTAGAATGGCCTCAGCCCTGGCTTCTCTAGAACGAGCTCTTCCTCAGAGGAAAGATCTCAGCGTGCTGATCACAAAGGCCTTACTCCTTTCTTCCCACAAGGCTGGCTGATCTGAGGGTGGGAGATGTGAATGGATGATGGTCAACCTGGCCCCCTCGCCCCCCTCTCTGTACACAGGCAGCCTTATAGCTGTGCTCAAGGCCTGGGAGCATCACCCTTGTTCTTCCCCACCTTCAAGAGTTGGGGGAGGGTCAGAGGAAGGGTAGTCTTCTTTCTGATCTTTGATAGTGCTTTCAAGCTTGAAGAGAATTTTTAGGACATCGGTCACTAAGTAGGGTCACTGGGCCACAGAATGTAAGAGCAGGAAGGGACCTTTGCCTTTGATCGCACTGACAGATTTTCTCAGTTGCTGAAACTGGGGTCTGGGAATCATCCTTCTTCCTCCTGCTTTATCCCCCAATCCAGTCGGTCACTAAATACTGTCAATTTTACCTCACAAATATCTCTTCCAGTCTGTCTACCCTCTCCATCTCCACTGCCAGCACCCTGCTACTACCCTGGGTTACCACGTCCACCTGACTCAGAGCTGCTGATATGTCTGGGCCAGAGTGTAAATCATCTGGAACATCTTGCTCTAAAAAATATTGGCTAAACTAGACAGCGTGCATGATGACATTACTTATTTTTCTCCTGGTTCACTGTCTTCAATCCATTGTCTACCAGTGACTGAATAATTTTTCCACCCTGCAAAACTCATCATCACCCATCCTACTTAACAATATTTCATAAATTTAAGGGTTTGAATTCCTAGCCTGGCCTGGTACTCCTTTTCCACTCATCTCTTACCACTTCCCATGTAGCATCTTTGTTGTTTAATCACTAAGCCATGTCTTACTCTTTGCAACCCCATGGACTGCAGCACACCAGGTTCCCCTGTCCTTCACTATCTCCCAGAGTTTGCTCAAATTCATGTCCGTTGAGTCAGTGATGCTATCTAACCATCTCATCCTCTATCACTCCCTTCTTTTTTGCCTTCTTTCCCAGCATCGAGGTCTTTTCCATTGAGTCAGCTCTTTGCATCAGGTGGCCAAAGTATTGGAGTTTCAGCTTTAGCATCAGTCCTTCCAATAAATATTCAAGGTTGATTTCCTTTGGGTTTGTTTGGTTTGATCTCCTTGCAGTCCAAGGGACTCTCAAGAGTCTTTTCCAGAGCCACAATTCAAAAGCATTGATTCTTCACTCAGCCTTCGTTATTATCCTGTGATTCTTGTGCATGTTTGAGAAACACTCTGCTCAGACCAGTGGTTTTCACCTATCTTTTAGTTGTGGAGCTCTTCCTTGGCATGAAATCTTCAGAAGCGTAAAGTCAGTATGCAAAGTAATTCCATCTTTAAGTGTGATTAAGGACTAAAGACTTAGGTCAAGCAAAAATGAAACAGAAAACCGGTACACAAGTGCAGAGGTTGCCCCTTTCCCAGCGCTCCCAGGGCTCCAGAAGGAGAGAATGTGCAGTTCGACTGATGTTTCCCCAGGTCCTTCACCAGCAAGTAGGAAAGCATTCCCACCCACTCGCTCTCCCTGCTCAGCCTCTAGCCTCTCCAGTGAGTGGTCAGTCAAGGACTTGGATCACAGCTCTAGAATTCTGTAAGCTCAGGGGAGAGATGCTAGGCTTGGGAGCTGGGCCTGGAGTCTCCCTGCCTTCTCATCCTCTTCCTGTCTTGCTGCAGGTCAGAGTGGACTGGGCAAGTCAACACTGGTCAACACCCTCTTCAAATCCCAAGTGAGCCGCAAGGCCTCCAGCTGGAACCGGGAGGAGAAGATTCCCAAGACAGTGGAGATCAAAGCTATTGGGCATGGTGAGGACCCAGCAGGGACCCTGATGGGCACTGTCCCAAGGGCCTCTGCCAGAATAGGGGAAGAATGGGGCATCTGGGGGATGAGACCAATGAAAGACAACCTGAAGATGGAATAGAATTAAGCCCTTGAACAAGATGGAGCCAGCTCTTTCGACTGTAAGTCCAGAAAAGGGGGTGTGGGAATTAGAGAGGAATGAAGCAGGACTTGAGTGGGATGATAAAGCCTGGTGGATTTTTTTCTTTTCATTTAAAAAAAAATACCCTTTTTTTTTTTTTGGGCTGCACCAGGTCTTAGTTACAGCATGAGGGATCTTCAGTGGGGCATGAGAACTCTTTGCAGCGTGCAAAGTGTTCATGTCTGCAACCCTAGTTCCCAACCAAGAATTGGACATGGGCCTCCCTGCATTGGGAGCATGGAGTCTTAGCCACTGGCCCACCAGAGAAGTCCCAAGACTGGGTAGATTTAGACAGACAGAGGGGTAAGGAGGGCATTCTAGGTGCAGGGAACGGCATGAACAAAGGTGTTGAAGGGTTGAGGACCCTGAACTTGATTTTTCTAATCATTGGTCCTGTAGAAGTAAGGAGCCCAGGTCTCCCCCAGCTGGTAGGCAGTGGGGCACCTGGCATCAGCTGGAGGAGTGACCCTCCAGGTGCCTTTTCTGTTCCCTCCCCAGTGATCGAGGAAGGTGGTGTCAAGATGAAGCTGACTGTCATTGACACCCCGGGCTTTGGAGACCAGATCAACAATGAAAACTGGTATGTCTGCCCGTGTATGAGACCTCCATCCTAAAGACTGCCAGGCAGACACTGAATGTGGAGCAGATTCACTCAAACTGAGAACCATCTGTGCCCTCCATGCTGAGGGCTCAAATGGCAAGACTTGCTGAAAGAGGGGAGAGGGGTTGTCAGGAAGCAAGCGGGGAAGACCAAATGGGGCCCGGGCGTGAGGATAGAGGGGGACAGAGCAGAGGGAATGTCAGCCGAGGCATTGCCTGGAGATGGGAGTGGGTCAGGAGCTGGAGCAACGGAGCAGGGGGAGCTGGGGTGCAAACCCAGGCGGACCTGGAGGTTGTGGCAGATGGCTTGGCCTGAGGGCCAGGTGTTGGCCACCTGGACAAAGAGAGGGCAGGAGGGAAACGGGGGAGGGCGGTTCCCATGAGGAGAGAGCCTCTGGGGATCCAGCATCCAGCCAAAATGGGGGAAGCACACTGCCCAGGTGAGGATGGAAGTGTCGGCTGTGAACAGAATGCACGGTGCCTGCCTCATGGTGCAGCCAAAAAAAAAAAAAAAAGAAGAAGCACAATGTAAGAGTTCTAAGTCGGGTCTTATTCACTCTCTTACTGAGGGCTCCCCAAGTGGCTCAGAGGTAAGCAATCTGCCTGCCAATGCAGGAGACACAAGAGACGCAGGTTCATTTCCTGGGTCAGGAAGATCCCCTAGAGAAGGGAACGGCAGCCCACTCCAGTATTCTTGCCTGGAGAATCCCACGGACAGAGGAGCCTGGCGGGCTGCAGTCCTTGGGATCACAAAGAGTCGGCACGACTTAGCGACTGAGCACGCACGCACACACTGAAGACTGTAGCCTGAGTCAGCCTCCCAGATGGCTCGGAGGACCTGCTCTGAAAAGGTGGGCGGAGGCCAGTATACGTGTGCTTTTTGACTGGGGATACGTGCAGCCAGGCATACATCTCAGCAGAAGGCTACTGCCAGTCAGGAGGAACAGAGATCTCTGTTAATGATTTTAGTGCTTTTCTAAGTATGGGAAAGTGTAAGAATTTGGGTCCAAAAGTTTTTTTCCTGAAATACAACTATTGAAGGGCCTGTTTCCTCAAAGCGCAGAGAGCCTTATCTTGTTCTTTGTCCCAAATTCCTTCCAGGATATATTGTAGGTCAGTGACTACAGTGGCTAGTGACTTAATCCTTGTAAAACCAGATGGCAAGTGACACTCCTTGCTTTACAGAAGGCTCTGGGCAGAAGTTTGCTCCCAGACAGGGGTGAAGACAGCTGTGCCTCTGTGAGGGAGCCTGGGGCTGCCCCAGCCAGACAGGGCCTCTCAACAACACACCTTGGAATTTGCTGTATTGATCTCAGAAAGTGGCTGGTCACCTTCTCTGGCTGTCCACACACTCCTAGACGGGGAAAGGTTACTATTATAGCAGCAGCATGATAAGGATGAATTGTTGCACTGGGGTTAATATATGCTTGTGCTTATGCTATGATTATTATAGCGCCAGGCTTGGGTGCTTTCTCTGCGCCATTTCTCTGTTCAGAACTATGTTGTTGTCGTTTAGCCCCTCAGTCGTGTCCGACTCTTTGCAACCCCTTGGACTATAGCCCGTCAAATTCCTCTGTCCATGGGATTTCCCAGGCAAGAATACTAGAACGGGTGGCCATTTCCTTCTCCAGGGAATCTTCCTGACCCAGGGATCGAACCTACATCTGTTGCATTGCAGGAGGACTCTACCACTGAGCCACCAGGGAAGCCCCGTTCAGTATTATACCTCTGTCCTAATTCTTACATGCCTCTCTCCAGGCACCTGTTGTTACTCTCTTTTCACTTATGAGAAAAGAGCTTCAGAGAAGGGCAGAGACTTCCCCAGAGTGGCCCAGCTAGTAAGTGATGGATGTGGGCAAAGTGCACCGCTGTCAGGAGTAGGGTGGGGTTCTGCAGGTTCCCATAGGCCAGTCAGAGGACTCGGACCACAGAGGAGTTCTGCCCTTGCTAACAGGGAAAGCCACCCATGGGGGCTGAGAGAGAATAGTCAACAGGTCCCCGAGAGCCCTCGGGAGGCAGGGGATGAGATGGAGGTGAGAGCCTGCCTCCTGACCCTGGTGAGAGGAGCTCCCGGGTCGTGTCCTGGGCCTCCATCTGCTTTCTTCCCCCCTGCTCCAGCTGGGAGCCCATTGAGAAGTACATCAACGAGCAGTACGAGAAGTTCCTGAAGGAGGAGGTGAACATCGCCAGGAAGAAACGCATCCCTGACACTCGCGTCCACTGCTGCCTCTACTTCATCTCCCCGACCGGACACTCGTATGTGCCAGGCCTGCCCCCGTCCCCACACCTGCCTCGGGTTTGCATCATTTGATCCCAGCCTGTAGTGAATGAGCGACATTTAGACTCAGCTGGGGAGGTCAGGCGGGCCCCCGCATAGTCATGGCCCTGGGAGTCCCCCAGAGATCCTTGACAGGAGAGAGAAGCTCACCATCAGCCCCCATGCTGCCCATCGGTGTGTTAGCGCCATAGCACCACTGTGCCAGCGGACAGAAGTTGGTTGCTGTGAGCAAAGGGCTCCTCGTTTGTTCAACAGATACGTGCTATGCAGAGGCCTGGGGTCAGGGGCAGCAAGAAGGATGAGATGGGAAGGGCCCAGGCTACTGGATTGGGACTGGTGTTCAGGTGGAGGTGGGGAGGGGGGACCCAGCTGTAGGCATTTGGAGGGTGGCCAGCCCAGCAAGAGGAGCCAGGTGTCCAGCAATGAAGGCTGACAACCATCGGGCATGCCGGGAACTCTGGTTGTGAGCATCAGGCAAGGCTGAACGATAGGGAGTGCTCCTGGAGAATGGAGCCATCCAAATGGACAAGCAGGCCACCTTCCTGCTGGGGAGGTCTCCTAACTGTCCCTGAGCCCAGTGACTAGGCAAGAATTTCATTCTTGAGATGATGGCACAAGTGCAGCAGGCCCCCAGTTTTGAAGGAGCCAGACGTTCAGCAGGTTTTCAACTGTGCAGCTCAGGAACTCAGCAGGAAAGCTAGCGTTTTTCCCTCCCTAGAGCCTGGACCCAAGGTCAGAGAAGGCCAGCAGGCAGCCTGCCTTAAATATCTGGTGGACTTCAAACTACAGCCAGATCGGGGCCCCAGAGTCCAGAGGCCCTCGGGTAGGGGAGGGGCCAGGCCCCAGCTGGACCCCTGCAGGAATACTTGGGGACAGGGGGAGGCCTGTCCAAAAGTGCTGCCCCGTAGGCAGAATAGACACACGTATAACCATGATACAAGGATGCGTGGGTAGGGACAACAGTCCATGGCTGTTCCCAGGAGAAAGAAATCTCAGGTCAGAAAAGGTGTTGTGAAGGAGTGGTTTGAGTGGGGCTTAAAGAAAGCCAGGATATACCCCAGAGCCAAGGGAGAGAGAAAGGGAGTTGGTGGACCATGTGTGGGTAGAGAGTTGAGTTCTGTTCTGCAGACAGGAGATGGTGGCTACCTCAGCCAGTTCTCAGCCCAGTCCTCCTGTCCCAAGGGTGCCCCTGGAGTGGTGGCAGTGGCTGAGTGGGGGAGGGCACGGTGGCTCTGACACCCCACCTCCTCTGGGCCCCAGCTTGCGACCTCTCGACCTGGAGTTCATGAAACACCTCAGCAAAGTTGTGAACATCATCCCCGTCATTGCTAAGGCTGACACCATGACCCTGGAGGAGAAGTCTGAATTCAAGCAAAGGGTGAGAAGGCCCCTCCTCCTTTTCCTGTCCCCATGCTTGCCTCTCCCGCTCTGGTCCAAGCCCTCATCTATCCTCTATTACTATACCCACCTCCTACCCCACTTCTCACCTGGCTCCTACTCAACTGTTAGAGAGGCGAGGCTGGTGGAGAAGAGAAGTTAGTGCGGCTCCAGCCTTCTCGCAACGTACCTGCAAACACCACTAAATGCATAAATCACCTCCAACGTGAGAAACCATTCCGCACTGTTAGGTTGCTTGAAGGAAGAGACTAATTAATCAACCATCCACTGGTCTTTATCGTTATTTTCCATAAGCTCTGTCCTGTGCTGGACACACAGGGGACTGGGTTGGGGAAATGCCGGAGAAGTATAAAGACGTTTGCTGCCTTTAAGAAACTTCATCAAGGAGATTATTGAAAAGCACTGGTGGCTTCCTGGAGGAGGAGACTTAAGCTGAGCTTTGAAAGAGGACAAATGGGGAGAGGCTGGGGGTGGCGAGCTGGACCTCTCTTCCCTGCCAAGAGGAGTGAAACAAGTAAGGCATGAGCACTGCCCCCATGGAGTCTGTTCTGAGCGGTCCTGCTTCTCTGGATCCTGATCTTACACACCCTGAGAGGAACAGACTGCACCCCCGGATTCTTCCTCGTGGCAGTCTGTGGTGGGCAGGGGTAACTGCAGGGCTGGGGCTCCCATTCATTCAGGATCCTCCTGCTGCCCAGGGCCTCAGAGTTCAAAGATGACTGCCATTTACCCCTCTGGCTTCAGTATGCACACATTTGCACAAGCATGCACACACACACACGTAGCCCTCTCTCTTTCCTGACGTTTGGCTACCATGCTTCTCCCGCCCGCCTCTAGGTTCGAAAGGAGCTTGAAGTGAATGGTATTGAATTCTACCCCCAGAAGGAATTTGATGAGGATTTGGAAGATAAGACAGAGAATGACAAAATCCGGGTAGGTGCCTAGGACTCTGTTCATCACATAGATGCCCACATTGGTCCCCCTGGGATATGTATCATGTACCACTTCTGTTTTTCCTCCTGCTTTCCCCTTTCCAAACTCCCTGCCCCACCTTGCCTGACCCAGACCATAAGTGGCATGAGAGAGGAAGAGGACTCGGGGCCCTCGCTGCGACTGTGAACCCTGCACCCAGAAAGCCAAATTCTCCTGTTCATCCCCAGAGCCAACAGAAGCTGCTGGTTCCCCCACCAGGCCAAGCAAAATCAGAGTATGGGGTGATGGAAGGATATAGGCAGAAAAAGCTTCAGGCAGAGCTCCTCCTCAGTTTCTCCTTCTTTAAAGTTCAGAGATCAGGCTAGATGAGTGGCTTATTGGCTCTTTTGCTCCCCTGGAAGAACCCTTTCTAAAAAGCTAAGTGTCAGACAGACTCCAGTATGTTGTTGTTCAGTCGCTCAGTCGTGTCCAGCTCTTTGTGATCCCATGGACTGCAGCACGCCAGACTTCCCTGTCCTTCACCATCTCCCGGAAGAATTTGCTCAAATTCATGCATTGAGTTGATGATGCCATCCAGCCATCTCATCCTCTGCTGCCCCTTTCTCCTCCTGCCTTCGATATTTCCCAGCATCAGGGTCTTTTCAATCCTAATTTCTGAGCAGCCCCTGAGATGTTTTCTGGGAATCTTAAGGCTTCATGAAACCTGGCTGGGAAACCCTTGACCTTTATGATTTCCGAGATCCCTCTCAATTCTAAACTTCCACTGTTCTGTGATTCCTCATCAGAATCCTGGGTTCTAGTCTGAGCTTTCCCACTAATCACTGTCAGTCAGTCAGTTCAGTTCAGTCACTCAGTCGTGTCCGACTCTTTGCGACCCCATGAATCGCAGCACGCCAGGCCTCCCTGTCCATCACCATCTCCCGGAGTTCACTCAGACTCATGTCCATCGAGTCAGTGATGCCATCCAGCCATCTCATCCTCTGTCGTCCCCTTCTCCTCCTGCCTCCAATCCCTCCCAGCATCAGAGTCTTTTCCAAAGAGTCAGCTCTTCGCATGAGGTGGCCAAAGTACTGGAGTTTCAGCTTTAGCATCATTCCTTCCAAAGAAATCCCAGGGCTGATCTCCTTCAGAATGGACTGGTTGGATCTCCTTGCAGTCCAAGGGACTCTCAAGAGTCTTCTCCAACACCACAGTTCAAAAGCATCAATTCTTCAGCGCTCAGCTTTCTTCACAGTCCAACTCTCACATCCATACCTGACCACTGGAAAAACGATAGCCTTGACTAGACGGACCTTAGTTGGCAAAGTAATGTCTCTGCTTTTGAATATACTGTCTAGGTTGGTCATAACTTTTCTTCCAAGGAGTAAGCGTCTTTTAATCACTGTAACCTGGGACAGATCCCTCACTTAGGCCTTGAGTCTCCTTCTCATCAAGTGTGGTAACCTAGGAGGAGTCCCTCACCTGATGTAGTTGAGACAGGTAGTTCACTGAAAAAATCAACTGAAGAAATCATTTTAAAAATGAAACATACAAATCTTAAATGTTTTAAAATAGATGTTTTACTGAATTATTAAATTAAAATATCAAAAACCCATCATGTTCATTAAATGTTCTTTTTATGTAGAGACAAGGCCTCTTCTTTGGAGATAAATCCACTCTTTTTTAAAATTCAGTGCTTTTTAAAAAAAATACATTTTTTACTATGTCTAGTCTTAGTTGTGGCATGCAGGCTTTTCATTGCAGCTTTGGGGCTCCTCTTTAGTTGGGGCCAGAGCACATGGGTTCTGTAATTTGCAGCATGCAGGCTCCCTAGTTGAGGAGCTTGGGCCCTGTGGCATGTGGGATCTTAGTCTCCTGGCGGGGATCAAACTCATGTCCCTTGCATTGAAAGGCAGATTCTTAACCACTGGACCACCAGGGAAGTCCTGCTAAATCCACTCTTAATGCAAAAGGAGCTCACTTTTATCAAGTCTTTCTGAAACATCTCATTTTCAGAGAAACAGATCTCCACACTGGTATGTCCTCAGCTTATATAATAGTTAATTTATCAAAATGCAGTAACAGTACACACCAGGCAGATCAACTTGGGAACAGACACCTGCTGGAGCAGAGGAGCCTAGGTACATCAGAAAGTGGCCTTTGAACTCTGGCAGGGCAGCAGGCATGGGCCTCTGCCAGTGCGGGAGACCACGTAAAACTCATTACTTTGGCTGTCCATTTGGTGGGTGTCGTCTAAGAGGTCTGTCTTTCTTGGCTAGCTCACAGAGTTGTTCCAAATCAAACCAAACCCTGTTAAAAGGGCTAAAGAGTACAAAGCATTTGCCAGTTGTGGGAAAGCTGATTTACTGAGGTTAACCAGCCAGGCAGGGGAGCAATCAGGTCTGGGACCCTGGGACTTCAGACTCCCAGTCCAGTGCTCTTTTTAAGAGACAAGAGCCTGGCTTCTGCCATCAGTGGGATCACTGAATGAGCTTCAGAAATGTGCAGTTCAAGGTTAGAGGCCCAGGACTGTATGCCATCCTACCCTTGGAAGCGCAAAGAGTAGAAGGATGACATGTGCGGGTGTCTGCTTTGTCAGCAGGAGAGCATGCCTTTCGCTGTGGTGGGAAGTGACAAGGAGTACCAAGTGAATGGCAAGCGGGTCCTCGGCAGAAAAACTCCCTGGGGCATCATTGAAGGTAATTCAATGCATCTTCTTGAAGAACTGGTTGCCAGTCAATTATGCTTATTAATTAAGCATCTGTAGGTCAAGGCACAGTCCTAGGATGCAATATATAAAATGAATGCCAGCCAGAGCCAGCCAGACCCTGCCGTAAGGGGCTTACAATCTAATTGAGAAGCTGAGACCCATGAGCAGGAAGAAATAAAAGATGGATTTAGCACCTGACTGGGAGGCACTAGCTTGAGGGTCAAAGGAGTTCAGAACATGGAGAGATTAATAAAGATCAGAAAAACCAGAGAAAGGTTTTCACATGAAAGGAGGCATGATCTGAAAAGCTGCTGAAGGGTTGTCAGATGTTACCATTTTCATTTTATTAGGAATGATGTGACCTTGAGAAGGTCACAGTGATTCTGAGAGCTCTCAGAGAATCACTTAGGTGATGAATTCATCATGATACCCTCGGAGGGGGGCAGGGTAGGGATGGAATCCCTGTTCTCAGATCATCCTCGCTGAGGCACTTGGATCTCAGGTTAAGTGTCCTGCCCAAGATCACATGACTTATTAGTGGTGAAACCTGGATTTGAGACCTGGATATTTTGATTTCAAAACCAAGTTTATCCCATTATATCATGTTGTCTCTTATTTTTCTATCTTTTGTTGGGATTTTTTTTTAAATAGCATTTTTCTCATCAATTGAATTGAATGAAATTATAAGAACATCTGTCCTACCCATAGACTATGAGAAAGAGTGCTCATGACTTAATTCTCTTCAGCTTCCATGTCTTTGTCAAGTGATTTGCAAATAGTAGGCACTTGATCTATATTGAATTAGATTTATCAAGCCATCCTGACCTTTTTAAGATGGCTCGATTATTCTCTCTGTGCGTTTACTGTCTTCCAATCAGGTTATAAGCTCCTTAAAGATGGAAATTGTGTCTTCAGCCTTGGGCAAGTTTCTTAGACTCTGTGTGTATTAGTTTCTTCTCCTATAAAATGGGGAATATAATACTACCTATGAGCTATTATTCCACAGAGTCTAGAATAGTTTTGTGCCCTTGTCGCTGCTTCATGAATCCTTGTTCAATGAGTAAAATCCAGTGCAGTTGAGTGCCCAGATGAGCACACCTCTGGAAGGTGGCAAATGCCCGGCCCATGGCTCAGTCCATGACCTGAAGAGAAGTTCACCTGCTGGTATCTGCAGTAGTGAATGACCACCTGTTTTTGTTGTTTGTTTGTTCACAGTGGAAAACCTCAACCACTGTGAGTTTGCCCTGCTTCGAGACTTTGTCATCAGGTAAGATGCACCCCTCCCATCCGATGGCAGGTTTAATTATTTGGGGTCCAGAGGCCACTTGTTCAGATCCACTTCCTCGGTCCCCAGGTCCCTCTGACAGAGCTTCTGCCGCAGTCCCCACTCCCATCTTGAAGGACAAGGGGCTCGAGGTGTCATTGGCTCTCTGGTCCCAGTCACCGGGTCCAGACCCTGGAAGCCATGTGTTGACCGCAGACGTGGGCCCTCTCTCCCTCGTCCTGCCCCTAATCATCCCTCTTTCTCTTGCCCTGTGTCCTTCAGGACGCACCTCCAGGACCTCAAGGAAGTGACACACAACATCCACTATGAGACCTACAGGGCCAAGCGTCTTAATGACAATGGAGGCCTCCCCCCGGTGAGCGTGGACACAGAGGAAGGCCACGGCAGTAACCCATGATGGCCCTTTCTCCTTATCATCACACATACCCACTTCCCCACACACACACATCCTCAGACCACCACCCACCACCTTCTTCCTTTCTACTCTGTCCCACAGGCCTGTCTGGTAATTGTGGAGCATCTTGTCTACAGTGTGTGTGTGTGTGTTGTGTGTGTACAAGAGATAGAGAGTATGTATGTGTGTGTGCGTGCATATGTGTGTATGTGTGTGCGCCTGTGCAGGGCTGAGGTATTTATACTGCCTCCCTGGAAAGATCCTAGTAAGCTTGGTTCCTCCATGGCTGTCCATTATCTGTCTCCTTTCCTTGTGTCCCAGAACAAGGCCGTGTGCCTCACTCAAGAGGTCTGGGGGAGGCTTCATTTAAAAATGATGGGAGCAGGTGAGCCTCAGGTAACGCTTTCTTATCTCTGAACCCACCTGTGAGCAGGGACCGCAGAGATTCTCCAAAGACGGTCTGTGGAGCTCGACCTGGGATGGTGGGGTGGGGGGAGTTGAGGACTTAACCTCCCTGTAAGCCCGGGGTGGTCTGTTGTGAGGCTAGGACTTTTGGGGAAAAGAAAGATTAGGGAGAGCAGAGAAGTCGGCCAGTGCTGGGCTCTTGCAGAATTAGTGCCTACAATTGGAGGAGAGAGCTCCACCCTTCGGTCTGTGTGGCATTCACTGTCCAGAAGCTACCACCTGTCTCTGTCGCAGACTGCTGCTTTCCACATATCCCACCGCCAGCCCCCTGCCTCACTCTCCTCTGCTCCCCTCTTCTCTCTTTCTTCCCTTTCCTTCCCTCCTTTGTCCTGCCCCCTCTGACATCTTTCGTTTCCTTTTAGCCTAATCCACTTGAGCTGCACTTCTATATTTAGGATTTATGGCCAGGTTACTTCCAAAAGTGACTTTAGGCCACTTAACATCCCCAGTAAAATCACAGGACAGTACAAAAGGAGATTACAAGGGAAATCAGATCTGTGGGAAGCATGGGAAACACAGTTTCTGCAGTCGAGTGATGAAAATGGCCCTGAGCTTGTGGGCAGCCTTGCAAAGGACAGGACACAGGGAGCTCTGTGGTTCCCAGTGTCTGGTTAAAGAAACACATGTGCTGGTCAAGTGAGACAACCTTTGTTTTAGGTGTCAGGTCCTAGCAGAACTGAGTCTAAAGAAGTATCAAGAACAATATACAGTGTTTGTCTTTCTTGGTTGTTTGGCTTCAGAGACAGTTTTGAACCTCATCTCCCTCCTGTCCATCAGGATTCTTCCTCCTTAAAGCTGGCTTCTGTTTCTCCCCCTTCTTGTGTATACTGAGCTCCCTCTCCTTCTCTTCTATTCTCTTTCTCGTGTTGAAGCTACTTGCATTTTTGTCTGTCTTTCTCAGCTTTCTGCACTTCCTCTTCCTCACCCCTGTAGACATGCCCAATGACACTCACAAGCCTACAAGTAGCCTTTTCTTGCCTTCCCCTTCAGCCCTGTATTTATTAATGCATATATTTTCCATGTTGTTTGACACACAAGTTTCTCTTTCTCCTTTAGTCTGTAAGGTGGCTGAAATTTCAACCTGGGGAAACAATTTAGCCTCAGGCAAGGGGAAAAATTGATACAGTTTACAGTGACCTCTTACAACCTCCTGTTTCATCTCCTGGTCCAACCCGAGGTGTTTTACTGGCCTTCTACAAATCC
Source organism: Capricornis sumatraensis (assembly GCF_032405125.1). NCBI lineage: Eukaryota > Metazoa > Chordata > Mammalia > Artiodactyla > Bovidae > Capricornis > Capricornis sumatraensis. Next base: position 157,026,154 of record NC_091072.1, read on the forward strand.
CAGAATTTATAGGCCCTTATCACTCAGGTGCTAGGAAAACATATAGACTTAAGACCAAGATTCAGCAGACCAGGAGAAAGAGGTGGGTGATCAGATTGCTAGTGGCCCCTAACTCATGGTCTCCAATCTTTCCTGGAAGCTCATTACCATTCCAACCCCCATCTTCCCTCACCCACACAGTTATCCCAGGTTAGGCACCAGTCAGAGCAGAACAGCGCAGGGTTAAAATCCAGAGGTTGCTAAGTTTCAACAGAAGAGGGACCCCTGGCTTATACGAAGACGTGGGACTGGACACCTTGGCCTCACAGGGAAGGTCTGGGGTGGGCATGGGGGGCCCTGGCGAGGCCGAGGAAGAGAATAGGAGAAAGATGCCTGGGGTTCCTCAACCATGGTCTCAGCCTCCCTGGAGGAGCTGTTCTGTATGCCTGCTGTCAGCTGCCGGTCTCCACACCCTCAACCGTTCTCAACCCCCCTGCAGGGAGAAGGCCTCCTGGGCACTGTCCTTCCACCCGTGCCAGCCACCCCCTGCCCCACTGCCGAATGAAGGCCATTCCAGGCGCCGCTCCTCCCTCCATTCCGCTCAGCTCTTCTTGCTGCAGGGCTACGCGCTCTTTAGCGCTGTGCGTGTCGGGCCCACCACCACAGCCCCTCTCAGCCCTCAGCAGATGGGGGCGGCCAGCTGCCTCTTTAGGACAGTTGCTGCTTCCATTTATCCACACCACCCCTCTCCTCCCAGTGGAATGGAGTTCCCGCCAGCACTGCCCTCCTCCATCGTCTGTGTCAGCCGGTCCTAGCCCATCCGTAGGGTGAAAGAACTCACCAAGAGCTTCTTCTGCCCTTGCAAACCCATATCAGCTACTTGTAACCATCTCCAAGGGATATGGCGTTGCTCCCTGTCCATTCATCTGCATGAGCTGCTCTTGACTTCCTTAAAGGGTCAAGAAAGCAACTTTTCTGCTTGTCGGATTTGTTGACGTCAGCTGTGTGAGCCCCAACGTGGGACAAGGATGTCTCCTTCATTGCTTAAAGCTTATTTGTAAGGATGGGTCACTCCAGATGGGGGGGAGCAAGGGCCAGGATCACTTTTTAAAAAAAATCACCGCTGGTGACTGGCCCAGAGTGCAGCCACACACCCTCCCTACCCCATATAGCAGCCATTTAGGAATGGTGGTTTTCCTGAAGGGACATTCCTGGAGTTGACTTCCTTATCCTTAGATTTTAAATAAGAACTAAACACACACGCCAAATTCCAGAAGCTCACGAGATGTGAACTCTAGGAAGAAAAGCATCCTTCTGTCCACTTAGCAATAAGAGGGAATCTTTTCCCACCTACCCTGGCTACTCCTACACCCCACCCCGCCCCCACTCCATTAATGTGAGTAATGAATTAGCCTGGCCACAGTCGGTCACTGTAGGCTGGTGGAAAATCCCCAGTGGAGGGCAAAGCCCTCCCATCAGATGCATGAATGTTTGCGAATGTTGGCTGCCACTGCCCACCCCTGCACTGAGTCTTTATGGACTACCCGTTGCCCACTGCCCGACCACTTCCACCTGGACACAACTTGCTCAAAGGCTGGTGACTTGTGGGCCATTCATCTACAACCAAATCCTGATGGAGCAAGAGGCCCAAGCCTAGGGGATGCAAGAACGACCCATTTCTTAAATGTTACCAGTCCCAGCCAACCTTTTGGTGACATTATGGTTAATTTTCCCAATTGAAAGTAAGCCAACAGACACTCAAACTGGTTGTGTAAATGTTGCTAGACTTTATGTGTTGTACAACTAAACATTGCTGTTTGAACAATAACTGTCTGAACTGTGTTTTATTTGTGCACCTCTATCCTTGGCCAAATTAGCTATTACATCATCTCACTCCTGTGGAGGGTGAGATAGGACCATGTTGGTAAGAAGCAGAGACAGAAATTAGAGATGGAAAATTTTTGTTCATCTTCAGTTGGCAAGAAATTGGTTGCCAGGCATTATTCCCTGGAATTTTGTATCCAAAATAAGTTACAGATCTTTCACATGACCTTGAGGGATGTGGTAGTCTATGTAGCCTGTTTCCTCCAATGGAAACGATGCTTATTTTCATTCAATTAATTTCCGAGCTTTCCCTCCTCCTTTTTCCAAAGGCATAAAACCAAAACTGTGAGAGGAGTGGATCCATCTTGCTAGAAACCTGCCTATTTTGCACTGAAGACTTTTTAAGAGTTAAGAATTTAAACTTAAAGCACTAGCTTTTCTCTTATCTTTTTTGAACTTGTCAGTCCTTCCTGTCTATGCGGTTTACACTGTCTTCTATAGCCAGCAAATAACACAACTCTACCTGCACATTATTTCTCTGAATTTGAATACAACAACCATATGCAATTGTGTTTGGATCCTCAACGTTCTGTATGATGATCTCAAGGTATAAACGAATGGTAGGAGTCAAGACTAGAGGAAGCAAGGTCAGTGTGCTCTTGGAGTCATTCAAGTTAAATGATGAGGGCCAGAACTAGAGCCACAAGGAGAAGAAAAGTGAGAAGATTTGAGGGACAGTTGGGCTTCCCTGGTGGCTCAGAGGGTAAAGCGTCTGCCTGCCATGCAGGAGACCTGGGTTCGATCCCTGGGCCAGGAAGATCCCCTGGAGAAGGAAATGGCAATCTACTCCAGTACTCTTGCCTGGAAAATCCCATGGACAGAGAAGCTTAGTAGATTACAGTCCATGGGATCGCAAAGAGTCGGACACGACTGAGCGACTTCACTTTCTTTCTTTTCTTGGCAAACATAAAATATTACAGCTGAAAGAAACCTCAGAGTTCTACTTCTTTCTTCAAACAGATAAGGAAACAAGGCTAGGAAGCATGATCATCTTGCCCAAGGTTATATACTTAGTTTACAATGCAGGACAGGACCTAGAGAGCAATGTGTGATGTTTGTTTCACTGCTTCACACCATTCCTATGGTAGTCATAATTAAGAATATATGTATACGTGTATATTCCTGAAATCAGGATGCATCTTACAACATATGTCAGTAGATTTAGCAGCTTTTTCCCCTTAAGAGTTACACTTTAAGATGGTGCATTTTATAACTGTTGTTTAGTTGCTGAGTTGTAACTGACTCTTCATGACCCCATGGTCTGTAGCCCACCAGGCTCCTCTGTCCAGATTTCCCAGGCAAGAATATTCAAGTGGCTTGCTATTTCCTTCTCCAGGGTATCTTCCTGACTCAGCGATCAAACCAGTGTCTCCTGCTTGGTAGGCTGTCTTTACCTCTGAGCCACCTGGGAAACCCCTATTTTATAACTGACAACATCTTAAATTTGATGAAATAGATGGTAGGTAATCCAGACGTTAACATCCTTTTATTGGAAGACCTCTGGTGCTATTGGTGAAGTTCAAGGAAATAAGCAAACACACAACGTTTTAGTCTTAAGAGCAACTCTGATAAAGTGTATCACCCTTTGGAGGAGGCAGGGCAGGTATGATGGGAGACAGAGAGACAAAAGGCTCTCTCCATCTTGGAGCTGGAACAGACTCACTCAGGGTCGAAATCCCCTCTTGGATCCCCTCACCCAGCTCTTGCACCATTTCCTGGACGCTGCCTCACAAAAAATTGGCTCTGATTTCAGTCTTTCTCTGGGGGAAGAGAGTTCTGCTCGCCTCAGGAGAAGTGAGGAATCATTTCAAACTTTTTCTCCAAAGGGCAACAATTTTCTGACCTGGGTCAGGAAGAGCATAGGAAAATCCCGCTTTTAATTTTGATTCCTGACAGGACCAATTCAAGTCCATACTCGTGGGCAGCGGGGCAGCTAGGCAGGGGCGACAAAGCAGCGGCCAAGACGGGGTCTGGCTGTGGTGATCACCGCCTCATCCCTTACTCCTCGGCGCTCCGGAGGCGGAGCCAATCCCCTGGACCTGCCCGCTTTCCCCTCACGGCTGTCTCAACCTTGACTCTGCTGGGTCCCCTGACGGAGGCCCCTCACGTGACCAGCTGCCTCATTCACTCACTCCGGGTCCTTGCGCCATAATCTCCGCCCTCCCCTTCAGAACCCCGCCCAACAGCTTGGCGCAGGCCCCGCCCCTTCCCATCTGCGGGGCGGCAGGAGGGGGCCTGGGCAGGATGGCAGTGAACCAGAGCCACAGCGAGAGCCGTCGTGGGGCCCTCATCTCCACTGGCGAAAGGTGCCTGAAAGGAAGCCTGTGGAGCTGTCGGAGGGAGGAGAGGCCTGGAGAATTGGCGGTGCACAAACTCTCAGCCAGTCAGAGACTTTCCCGCCTTTTCTGCGCTCATAGCAAGCGTAGCTCTTCCCCGACCATTAGAGCCGGCGCTGCCTCGCGGGTGTTCTGGATGTGAATGTGGCGGAGGCGGGAATAGGGGTGTCGCACGTGTGAAGGGCACGTGCCCAGGGAGTGAGCCGTGTGCTGCCTCAGAAAAAAGTTGGAAGTGCAGTGGCAGGAAAGGGAAGTCACACCGACCCTCGGGGTGGCGTGCCGTGCCGTGCCGTTAGGAGTGAGCTACCTTTGTAGAGTGACGGCAACAAGGTCCCAGGCTGCTGGGAGGTAGAAAAGGCACGCGTGTGGCTCTTTCTAGAAAGATCCTAAACTGTCCAGGGCCTCTCTTCACCCTCAGAACTTCAAAAAGCCCCCTCTCTTCTTCATCCCCAATCAAGGAGATGGCTGGTCTTACTTTTTTGAAAAGATGGGGACCAAAAGAAGACACGTCTGGGAAGAGTGATGTTCTCTCACCTCCCGTGGGGGCCCTGGGGTTTGCACCCATGGCTTTGTGGTGCTAGCAGTGCCTGCCGTTCACCTGTTTCCTCCAGCCTCGTCAGGTTCAGCCCAGAGTTGCCCATTTTTACTTCCCTACCCAATACCTCCAGTACTTTGGCCACCTCATGTGAAGAGTTGACTCATAGGAAAAGACTCTGATGCTGGGACGGATTGGGGGCAGGAGGAGAAGGGGACGACAGAGGATGAGGTGGCTGGATGGCATCGCGGACTCGATGGACGTGAGTCTGAGTGAACTCCGGGAGATGGTGATGGACAGGGAGGCCTGGCGTGCTGCGATGCTTGGGGTCGCAAAGAGTCGGACACGACTGAGCGACTGAACTGAACTGAACCCAATACCTTGGCCCCTGCTTCACTCTCCTCCTCAATCCCCTGCCCAGGCTGTTAAGAGTCCTGTTCAAACTCCCCAACAGTTCTTAAATATGCTCCTCTCTCTGCTCAGATTTGCCCTCATTTTCCTTTGCTCTCGCCTAGCAGTGAGACTCTGAAGCCCAATGCAGTGCTCAGGTGCGGCAAAACACACCCAGATTGCTTTGAATGCATTTATCAGGAAGATCCTTTAAGACAGTACATCGTGCTGATGTCCAGATCTGTTTTTTCAATGCTTCCTTCCCCAGAATATTTTCCTGACAGATTTATACACTCTGAAGGCTGTACATCCTCCCTTGGCCCTGAAGGACGGCTGCTGTTTTGTTCAGTTTTCCTAGTAGTGAGATGATTGCCCACCATGCTGATGCCCTGCACGCTGGCCTGGAGAACTGAAACCTGTGTGCCTGTGGCTCTGTGCCTGGAAGCCACTTCTAATCTGGTGTTTGGGTGTCTTCTCAGCTGGGCTACGAGTTTGTCTCTCTGCTTTTCTGTTTGTGTGCTAGAGGCAAGGAATGAAGCGTGGTCTTAAAAAAAGTATAACAAATATTGATTTTATGTGAATTATCTTTGTGGAGTCCTTTCTGTGCTCTCCAATGGTTCGCCTTATTGGGGCACTGTTCTAAGGGCTTTATGTTTATAATTGCTCTATCTGCAATGAGGATCAGTATGATTTTCTTCATGTCACAGGTGGAAAAACTGAAACAAATAGTAATTTGCCTAAAATCATATGGTCAGGCATGTGGGAGAGCTCTGAATTTTGGTAGTGTGTATTCATGTCACTACGCTGGCTGCCCCTCGAAAAGGAGAACTATGTCTCTTTTTTTCTCCTCTGCAAGCAAAGCTCTGTCAGGGCTCTACCTTTTCGGATAGAAACTACAGAAATAGCTTGAGAGGAAGAAGATTGGTTATATTTTGACTTCTCCTGACTATTCACAATACACAGTTAAGAAATTCATCACAGCTTGGCTGTGTTATGTGGAGATTTTTTTTCTGATCCCAGCTGAAAAGTCATAAATGTATGAGCCAGACTGTACTGGTAAAAAGGAAAATACTGATTTTGTTTTTTAAAAAAATCCATATTTTAAAATGTGCAGGTAATACCATTTAGAAAAATTGGGAAACATTTAATTACTCCAAATTCTTACATGAAGTGCTTTTTATATTTTGATGTGTATCCTTTTGCACATCCCCCTGTGGAAATACACACACCTTCCCCTATCAGACTGCTTTGTAATTTGTTTTCCTCATTTACTGATGTATTGAGAATGCTTTGCAGTATTGGCATCTATTAATACATCATTACTTTTGATGTCTGGTACTCCAATATGCAGACATTTTTGCTCAAGCCACTATCTGGGATAAGTCTGGTTTTAATTTGTCATTGCTATAAACATTGCCACAGTGAATTTCTTAAAGATTTATTTTTGTTCACCTGTCAAAATGTTCCATTCAGACATATTCCTGAAAGTGAAATTGGGGGGTCAGGAAACATAGACTTTTAAAAAATTATTATTTGTTATTTATTTAAATATTTATTTTTATTTATTTGGCTGTGTTGAGTCTTGATTTTGGCACACAAACCTTTGTTGTGGCCTGTGGGATCTTTAGTTCTGGTGTGCAGGATCTAGTTCCCGGACCAGGAATTGAACCCAGGCCTGCATTGGGAGCTTGAAGTCTTAACTGCTGGACCACCAGGGAAGTCCCCAGAGGACATAGACTTAAAAAATTTTTTTTTACATATTTATATAAAAATCCTTGTAAAAATATTTTTAAATATTACACATATTTTATATTTAACATATTTATAAATGGAAATATATTTATTGCAAATTCCCCCTACGGTTTCAGTTTCAGTTCAGTTGTTCAGTCGTGTCTGACTCTTTGTGATCCCGTGAACCACAGAACGCCAGGCCTCCCTGTCCATCACCAACTCTCGGAGTCCACCCAAACCCATGTCCACTGAGTCAGTGATGCCATCCAACCATCTCATCCTCTGCCGACCCTTTCTCCTCCTGCCCTCAATCTTTCCCAGCATCAGGGTCTTTTCAAATGAGTCAGCTCTTCGCATCAGGTGGCCAAAGTATTGGAGTTTCAGCTTCAGCATCAGTCCTTCCAATGAATATTCAGGACTGATCTCCTTTAGGATGGACTGGTTAGATCTCTTTGCAGTCCAAGGGACTCTCAAGAATCTTTCTCCAACACCTCTGTTCAAAAGCATCAATTCTTCTGCATTCAGCTTTCTTTATAGTCCAATTCTCACATCCATACATGACCACTGGAAAAATCCCCCTACAGAACTGTATCAATTTACATTCTTTTTAATACTTTGTGTCCAATTTCACCTTGCCAACACTGAATGTTAATCTTTGATAGCTCTGCCAGTCTGATAGGAAAGGAAAGGAAAGTGAAGTTGCTCAGTCATGTCTGACTCTTTGCGACTCCATGGACTGTAGCTTACCAGGCTCCTCCATCCATGGAATTTTCAAAGCAAGAGTACTGAAGTGGGTTTCCATTTCCTTCTCCAGAAGATCTTCCTGACTCAGGGATTGAACTCAGGTCTCCCGTGTTGCAGGCAGACACTTTACCATCTGAGCCACCAGGGAAGCTAGTCTGATAATGGAATCCAAATAATGAAATCTTTTTTTAAAGTTTTATTGCTAATGAAATTATTTTTGTCTTATGGTTATTGACTATATATGTATTTGGTGAATTTTCTTGGTTCATAAATATCCTCCACTTTTTGGCTAATTTGTTCATCATTTTTGTGTGGTAAAAACACATAACAAAAATTACTATCTTAACCATTAAAAAACAAAAATTGTATATAAAGTATATAACAATAATGTAATGTACACAGTGAAATGATTATTGCAGTCAAGTTAGTTAACATTTCATTTCCTCAAATAATTACCTTTTTGTTTTAGTGTGATGAAAGCACTTCAAATCTACTCTCTTAGCATATTTCCAGTGTTCAGTACAGTATTATTAAATATAGTCTTCACGCCTGCATATTAGATCTCTAGACTTATTCATCTTCAGTTCAGTTGAGTTCCTCAGTCGTTTCCGACTCTTTGCAGCCCCATGGACTGCAACACACCAGGCTTCCCTGACCATCAGCAACTCCCAGAGCTTGCTCAAACTCATGTCCATCGAGTCGGTGATGCCATCCAATCGTCTCATCCTCTGTTGATGCCTTCTCATGCTGCCTTCAATCTTTCCCAACATCAGGGTCTTTTCCAGTGAGTCAGTTCTTCGCATCAGGTGGCCAGACTATTGGAGCTTCAGCTTCAGCATCAGTCCTTCCAGTGAATATTCAGGACTGATTTCCTTTAGGACTGACTAGTTTGATCTCCTTTCAGTCCAAGGGACTCTCAACAGTCTTCTCCAACACCACAGTTCAAAAGCATCAGTTCTTATGCATTAAGCTTTCTTTATGGTCCAAGTCTCACATCCATACATGACTACTGGAAAAACCATAGCTTTGACTAGATGGACCTTTGTTGGCAAAGTAATGTCTCTGCTTTTTAATATGCTGTCTAGGTTGGTCATAGCTTTTCTTCCAAGGAGCAAGCGTCTTTTAATTTCATGGCTGCAGTCACCATCTGCAGTGATTTTGGAGACCAAGAAAATAAAGTCTGTCACTGTTTCCATTGTTTACCCATCTATTTGCCATGAAGTGACGGGACCAGATACCATGATCTTTGTTTTTTGAATGTTGAGTTTCAAGCTATCTTTTTTCACTCTCTTCTTTCACTTTCATCAAGAGGCTTTTTAGTTCCTCTTCACATTCTACCATAAGGGTGTTGTCATCTGCATGTCTGAGGTTATTGATATTTTCCCCAGCAGTCTGATTCCAGCTTGTGCTTCATCCAGCCTGGCATTTCACATGATGTATTCTGCATAGAAGTTAAATAAGCGGGGTGACAATATACAGCCTTGATGTACTCCTTTCCCAATTTGGAACCAGTCCATTATTCCATGTGCGGTTCTAACTGTTGCTTCCTGACCTGCATACAGGTTTCTCAAGAGGCAGGTCAGGTGGTCTGGTATTCCCATCTCTTTCAGAATTTTGCACAGTTTGTTGTGATCCACACAATCAAAGGCTTTGGGGTAGTCAATAAAGCAGAAGTAGATGTTTTTCAACTCTCTTGGTTTTTCAATGATCCAGCAGATGTTGGCAATTTGATCTCTGGTTCCTCTGCCTTTTCTAAACCCAGCTTGAACATCTGGAAGTTCTTGGTTCAGGTACTGTTGAAGCCTCGCTTGGAGAGTTTTGAGCTTTACTTTGCTAGCGTGTGAGATGAGTGCAATTGTGCGGTAGTTTGAGCATTGTTTGCCATTGCTTTTCTTTGAGATTGGAATGAAAACTGACCTTTTCCAGTCCTGTGGCCACTGCTGAGTTTTCCAAATTTGCTGGCATATTGAGTGCAGCACTTTCACAGCATCATCTTTTAGGATTTGAAATAGCTGAGCTGGAATTCCATCACTTCCACTAGCTTTGTTCGTAGTGATGCCTCTTAAGGCCAGTTGGACTTTGCACTCCAGGGTGTCTGGCTCTACATGACTGATCACACCATCGTGGTTATCTGGGTCATTCAGATCTTTTTTGTATAGTTCTCATGCGTATTCTTGCCACCTCCTCTTAATCTCTTCTGCTTCTATTAAGCCCATACCATTTCTGTCCTTTATTGTGCCCATCTTTGCATGAAATGTTCCCTTGGTATCTTTGATTTTCTTGAAGAGATCTCTAGTCTTTCCTAGTCTATTGTTTTCATCTGTTTCTTTGCATTAATCACTTAGGAAAGTGTTCTTATTTCTCCTTGCTATTGTTTGGAACTCTGCATTCAGAGGGTGTATCTTTCCTTTTCTCCTTTACCTTTTGCTTCTCTTCTTTTCTCAGCTATTTGTAAGGCCTCCTCAGACAGCCATTTTGCCTCTTTGCATTTCTTCTTGGGGATAGTTTTGGTCACCGCCTCCTATACAATGTTACAAACTTCCATCCATAGTTCTTCAGGCACTCTATCATGATCTAGTCCCTTGAATCAATTTGTCACTTCCAGCGTATAATCGTAAGGGATTTGATTTAGGTCATACCTGAATGGTCTATTTACTCATCTTACATAACTCTAAATTTGTATCCTTGCCTAACATTTCCCCATTTTCCTCATCCCCTCAACCCCCAATAACTACTGTTATACTCTTTGCTTCTATGAATTTGATTTTGTTTTAGATTCCACATGTGGGTGAAATCGTATAATTGTCTTTGTCTCTGCGATTGCACTTAGCACAGTGTCCTCAAGGTTCACCCATGTTGTGGCATGTGACAATATTCCTTCCTTTTTAAGCCTGAATAATATTCCATTGTATGTATATACCACATTTTGTTTCTCCATTCACTGATAGAGTTTTAGATTGCTTCCTCCTCTTGGCTGTTATGAATATGAGTGCACAAATATCTTTTTGAGACCTTGTTTTCAATTCTTTTTGACATATACCCAGAAGTAGGATTTCTGGACCATGGAGTAATTCTATTTTTAATTTTTGAGGCAACTCCATACTGTTCCATAGTGCCTGAACCACTTTACAATCCCACCAAGAGTGCACAGAATTTTCAACCTGTCAATATTCTAGGCCACAAACACCTAGGATATCTTTTTCAATAGTAGTCATCCTAATAGGTGTGAGGTGATATCTCATTTGTGGTTTTGATTTGCACTTATCTGATGATTAATAATGTTGAGCATCTTCTGGTATTTTTTGCTATTTATATATTATTTTGGAGAAATGTCTATTTAAATCCTCTGTCCCTTGAAAGAATTTTTTTCTTTTAAACTTTTTATTTTGTATTGAGGTATAGCCAGTTAACAATGTGATAGTTTCAGGTGAAAAGCAAAAAGACTCAGTCATGCATATACATTTATCCATTCTCCCCCAGACTCCCCTCCCATCCAGGCTACCACGTAACACTGAGCAGAGTTCCATGTGCTATACAGTAGGTCCTTGTTGGTTATCCCTTTGTCCATTTTTAAATTAGATTTGTTGTTGTTGAGTTGTATGAGTTCTTTATATATCCTAGATGGGCTGTGTGTGTGTGTGTGTGTGTGTGTGTGTGTGTGAGCCAGTCTTTGTCACTCAGTCAGGCAATGTAAAACTGTCTTAATTTTTACTTCCTGATTGGGCAGAGCCTCATTGTCAGCCAGAGGTAACTGTTCTAGAGCCTTCTCAGGTTTCTTCTGAGCATCAACCCAGCCCTGATATGTGAAAGCACCCAGTCTGTGATGCTTTCTAGATTCCCATGAACATGTTAGAGGTTTTCAAAGCCTTTATTTCTCAAAGCATCTCATTCCCCAGTCTTTTCTTCCTGTCTTTTAAGTTTTTTATTGTTTGCCCCCCAAAATCATCTTTTGCCCCACTTAACAGCTCTCACACATTTTGAAGTGTTGTTTAACAAACGTGCCCTGGGTAGCTGCCTTAATCCTGAGAGAATGCTGAGCTAGTCCTCCAGGGAACCCCTGGACAGGTCAAAGCAGAAAACCACAGTAAGGTCTGTTCTTCTCCCCTCGCCCCAGCGCTTTGTACTTATACTGAGAATGTGGGTTGCTGTTTTCAGAGCTGTGCCGAGCTAGGGAGTGGAGGAGTACTGGCCTAAGTTGAAGTGCACGAAGCTCTTACTGACGCTCTTATTTTTTTTCTTGATTAAACATTCCCCTGGTTGCTACAAGTTTTGATTAGATTCTAGAGTTCTAGACTGGCTTTTAGAGATCCCTGTTCCACTATTGTTGCTGACATCCACTTTTTAATACTCTTTTAAGAAGGACTTTTTAGCCATATACTATCACCCTAATTCCAGTTCTTATTACCTCATATCAGGACTATGTTAGTTCTTAAATGGATCCCTCTGACATATCACCATTTCCTTGATCACGTGACCTACCTGCAGAGACAGCTGCAGGTCACAGTTCTGCCTTGCCTGTTGAATGATGTCTCTAGCTCTGGTCCCAGGACGGGCCCAGCTTTATCTCACTATTCCTCCTAATCACACTTCCATGATGTTTTGATAAATTCACGCAGGTAGGCTGCTCCCAAGTATACAGTGTTCTTTCCACTGATGCTGTTTGCATCCCATCAGGACTGTCCCCTACCCTCACTTCTGCCCAATGAAACACTATTCATCTCTTAAGAATCAGCTCAAATTTCAATTTTTCTATAAAATCATTCCTAATTACTTCTATCAAGAGCTGATCTCTACCTGCCATGATATTTTGTTCTGCCTATGTGATGCATATCATGTTTTTCTTGCATTATTACTTATATCCATGTTGTCATTCATTCATTCAATAAATATTAATAGCATATATATATATATATATATATATATATATATATATACATAAAACTAAGAAAGAGAAAAAACCCCAGTAGGATTCTGTAAGAGTAGGATGGGTCCAGGGTTTTCAGGTTAGGAGTGAAGGGAGAACATGGCAGACATGTCAGAGGATCCTGTAGCTCACTTCATATGTCTCACCTTCTTTACCAGAGTCCAAGAAACAGTTTCATTAACACAGTGCTTTATATAAAATGCACAAGAAGTATAAGAATTAGTGGACTTTAAGAATAGAATTAGGTTTGCTAAGAAAGAAAGAAAAAAAGAACCCAGTGATAAAGAGGAAGACAAGTGTGAGTTGTCAGAGAATAAGATCATTTCAATTCCTTTCTATTTTAATAAAATAGTAGCAGTAGCAGCCAAAAACCTCCCTCCAGGCTAGAAACTGCACCGAGAGCTTTGTTTGTGTCTTTTCATATAACTCCTAAACCGCGTGCTGTCCGCCTTTCTTTTCTGCAGTGTGTTGAAGCAGTGTGAGGATGTGGACCTCTGCTTCCTGCAGAAACCAGTGGAATCCCATCTCTTTAATGGCACAAAGAAAGGAACGTTGTTTCTCACTTCATACCGGGTAATTTCTCTCTTTTTAATCTAATTTATTTTATTTATTTATTTTTTCACTGTGCTGGGTCTTCATTGCTATGCCCGGGCTTTTTCTAGTTGTGCTGAGTTGGGGTTACTCTGTAGTTGTGGTGCTCGGGCTTCTCATTGCAGTGGCTTCTCTTGTTCAGGAGCACAGGCTCTAGGGTGCTCAGGCTCAGGAGTTGTGGCACACAGGCTTAGTTGCCCTGTGGCATGTGGAATCTTCTTGGACTAGGAATTGAACCCATGTCCCCTGCATTGGCAGGCAGATTCCTAACCATTGAACCCCCAGGAAAGTCCCATAACAGGTAATTTCTGCTTCTCCTTTGATCTAATTAACTCTACGTTTATTTCCCTTAAAAGGGAGAGAGGTTAAACCTTGACTTTCAAAATGTTTTGTAACGTTACCACTTGGAGATTTTCCTTGTTGAAGAGTGATGGAAGAAAATCTGTGATGTTTCTCAATTAGGCCAGAATGCCAAAGCAGCCTCGACTTTAGAATTGTTCTTCTACGTCTCAACGCAAGGACGAATCGCATTCCTTTCCCAAAGTTTCTTTCCTTTCTTAGGTGGTCTTCGTGACTTCACATTTAGTCAATGACCCCATGCTTTCTTTTATGATGCCCTTTGACTTGATGAGTGACTGCACCATTGAACAACCAATTTTTGCCCCCAACTACATTAAAGGAACCATTCAGGCAGCTCCGGGTGGTAAGTGTCCCCCTCAGAAGTGTATTTTTTCTCAAAAGCTTGTAGAAAGTCTAAGATTCAGACTCCACTGGGTGGCGCTTCTCTCCATGCTTTGGGCAGTGCTTCTGTTACCAGCGTGCCAGCCTCTTAGTGAGTGTCTGCCATTTCTCCCCCCAGGTGGCTGGGAAGGACAAGCTGTTTTTAAGTTATCCTTCAGGAAAGGAGGTGCCATCGAATTTGCCCAACTGATGATAAAAGCTGCCTCTGCTGGTGAGTGATGCTGGTAAAGATATCAAGCTCTTTGGGATTTGGGGGCCTGTATAATTGGAATAGGATGGTTAACTAGTGAAGACTTCTGCCCTCTGTGGTCAGGACGGTGGTATTTCCCCACATTGTTGTTTAGTCGCTAAGCTGTGTCTGACTTTTTTCAACTTCATGTACTGTGTAGCCTGCCAGGCTCCTCTGTCCGTGGGATTTCCCAGGCAAGAATACTAAAGCAGGTTGCCATTTCCTTCTCCACATTTCACATGTATTCAGTGGGTATTTCCTGAGCCTACTGACTATGAACCAAATACCCTACTACATGCTAGGAACATAACCTGAAGAAGTTCACAATCTAGTGGGAATTTACAGTCAGACACCTGAGTGATTTTACCATAGTAAATCATTCGGATAGTCTCTTGTCCGTTTAAGTGGCTGCATCATTGAATACTCTTGTTTTTGGTGGAGTTACCTTGGCTCTTCTTCCTCTGGCATGCCTTCTTGTCTTCTCTCTGGCTATAGTTTTGCTCTTCTTGGGTTTAATTCTCATTTTTCACGGGACTAAAGCATGGGAAGAGATACTGTCAAGTCCTGCAGCACTGATCTAATAGATATACCAGAGGACTCTTTTCAAACTTAGAATACAAGTAATCTTTTAATTCAGTGTAGCTTCACTTTGTATCCCTCACTCTCTCAGTTTTTGTATTCCAATCCAGCTGGACTTCTTTGTACCTTGCTCTCCCATCTCTGAGCCTTCAGGCTATTTGCTCTGTCTGGAATGCTCTTCTTTCTCCCTTGCTTTCCACCACCAACTCCAGTCTAGTTAACATGCACATGGTCTGGTGGAAATAGACATATGCAAGAATAATACATTATCCTATCTAACGGTGGGCTTTCCTGGTGGCTCAGAGGTAAAGAATCCGCTTGCAATGCAGGAAATACAGAAGTGGATTTGATCCCTGGGCTGGGAAGATCCTCTGGAGAAGGAAATGGCAACCCACTCCAGTATTCTTGCCTTGGAGACCCCATGGACAGAGGAACCTGGCGGGCTACAGTCCATGGGGTCACAAAGAGTTGGACACAACTGAGCACATCCCACCCAGTTAAGATAATGCTAGCTATTGAAACAGATAAACCCCAAATTATCAGTGACTTAAGATAGTGATGGAGAAGGAAATGACAACCCATTCCAGTATTCTTGCCTGGGAAATCCTATGGACAGAGGAGCCTGGCTGGCTGCAATCCACGGGGTGGCAAAAAATCAGACATAACTAAGCGACTAAACAAACAACTATTACCGCTTATATAAAGGCCAGTTGGGAACTTCTCTGACAGTTCAGTGGTTAAAATTTCCCGTTTCATCGCAGACAGTGTGAGTTCTATCCCTAGCCTGTGGCTTAGACCCCACATGCCTCAGGGCCAAAAAAGCAAAGCATAAAACAGAAGCAGTATTGCAACAAATTCAATACAGACTTTAAAAATGGCTCACATCAAAATAAACCTTAAAAAGAGGCCAATCAGCAGGGGTTAAAGGGACCTCTGTTCCACACAGCCCTTCAGGGACCCAGGGTAGTAGAGTCTCATCATTAACACATGGCTTCCACAGCCTCTTTGGGTGGTCAGCAGAGTGAGGAAGACAGTAAAGATCTCACCTGGGATGTTTTCATGAGCCAGGCACGGAAGCTGTGTACATTGCTTCTGGTCATATGCCATAGGGCAGAAATTAGTGTGGCAGGTTGACAATGGTTCTGAAAATATAATCCTCAGAATCTTTGAATGTTACTTTGTAAAAAAAAAAAAAAGGCTTTTCAGATATAATTAAGGATCTTGAGATGAGAGAATTACTCTAGATTACTCAAATACCATCAAATACTAAATACCATTAAAGTGTCCTTATAAAAGAGATGCAGAGACCAACAGAAGCTTTCTTTGGTAATGTCATTGTTGTTGTTCAGTTGGTAAGTCATGTCCAGCTCTTTATGACCCCATGGACTGCAGCATGCCAAGCTTCCCTGTTCTTCACTCTCTCCCAGAGTTTGCTCAAACTCATGTCCACTGAGTCAATGCCATCCAAGCATCTCATCCTCTGTCGCTCCCTTCTCCTCCTGCCCTCAACATTTCCTAGCATCAGGGTCTTTTCCGATGAGTCATCTCTTTGCATCAGGTGGCCAAAGTATTGGAGTGTCAGCTTCAATATCAGTCCTCCCAATGCATATTCAGGGTTGATTTCCTTTAGGATTGATGGGTTTGATCTCCTTGCTGTCCAAAGGACTCTCAGGAGTCTTCTCCAGCACCACAGTTCAAAAGCATCAATTCTTCAAGGGTGCTCAGCCTTCTTTATGGCCCAACTCTCACATCCATCCATGACAACTGGAAAAACCATAGCTTTGATCATATAGACCTTTGTTGGCAAAGTGATGTCTCTGCTTTTTAAAACACTGTCTAGGTTTGTCATAGCTTTTCTTCCAAGGAGCAGACATCTTAATTTCATGGCTGCAGTCACCACCTGCAGGGTACTGCCATTATGTTGGCCTTTAATGGAGTTATCTTGACAACTTGATAGAATCTTCACTTGAAAATTTTTTCTGAATCCCTATTATGGTGGGTGTTATGCTAGGCCTTCAATAAGCACAGGAAAATATACACAATCACTGTCTTCAGGAAGCATGCAGTTGAGGACAAGGACAGAGTATATTTTAAATCTTGTATCCTGGGAGCATTGCCGGACACTTATGTAACATGTTGGTTAAAACTCTGTTAATTATTTGGTTGATAGTTGCTGTATATCTGTTTTAAAAGAATTAAAGAGCCCTTATTTTGCCAAATTTGTCTTCTCAGCTGCCAGAGGAATTCCACTTGGAAGTGTAAATTACTGGTTTGACACTTCAGGACTGTACATAATTACTGTCCCAGGGGCTGCAGTGTGCTCCTCACAGACACCTTGTCCAGGTGAGGTATGGCAGGGAGGTTCTTCCTGGGAGGTGGAAAGGTGTGCCCAGGGCTCACAGATCTAATCACGGATAGCTTGCCTCCAACTCTGCTGCAGGAGAAGCAGCGGAGTTTTGGAGGTTGGAAAATAGTTGAGTCCATGATTTCATTTCCAGATTCAAACCCGGTGGCAAGCCAGTAAGTGACCGGCTTTCCATTTCAGACTTTGTTGTTGTTCAGTCACTCAGTCGTGTCCGACTCTTTGCAACCCCATGGACTGCAGCATGCCAGGCTTCCCTGTCCTTCACCAGCTCCCAGAGCTTGCTCAAGCTCATGTCCATCGAGTCAGTGATGCCATCCAGCCATCTCGTCCTCTGTCATCCCCTTCTCCTCCTGCCTTCAATTTTCCCAGCATCAGAGTATTTTCTACTGAGTTGGCTCTTCGCATCAGGTGGCCAAAGTATTAGAGGTTCAGCTTCAGCAGCAGTCCTTCCAATGAATATTCAGGATTGATTTCCTTTAGGATTGACTGGTTTGATCTCCTTGCAGTCCTAGAGACTCTCAAGAGTCTTCTCCAACACCACAGTTCAAAAGCATCAATTTCAGGCTTACTTTGATGTACAAATATGGAGGATATTGGGCAACTCTCATCAGTAGGAAGTCACTTCTGCTTACAATCTGAGCAGAAATGTGTGCTCTTGGATACTTCCGCATTCCTCTCTCATATAAGCACAGCCATCATGCTTGTCCACGCCCTTCATCCTCACTGAAGATTCCAATCCTGGGCTTTGTGACCTATACCCTTTCCTGTAACAGTTGTGTCTGTCCACAGATGCTGAGCCGTGTTCCCCAGAGATGTAGATCAGTACTCTCAAGTGTGGTTCACAGTCTGTGGGTGGACCACGAAAGGTCTCCTAACAGGCTGCCAACAGACCCCCAGATGCAGGCCATTTCTTGGGTTTTCCTTGGAGGATGACATGCATGTCCATCAGCATTTAGTTTGTACACAACTGATGGGTAGTTATTTCTGACCTTTGTAGTTACCTTAATCTTTAAGTGTTAATCAACTGACATTCAAAATTTTGAAGTAAGTATTGGTAAGGTTTTATAAAAAGGTTTTTAGGTTGAAATTTGTGTAACATACAATTAACCATTTTAAAACGTACAATTCAATGGTATGTAGGGTATCACAGTGCTGTGCAGCCATCAGCTCTCTCCAGTTTCAAAACTTTTCCAAGACTTCGCTGGCAGTCCAGTTGTCTCCTCTCCTTTGTCTCTTGGTTTCCTCTAATCTGCTTTTTGTCCTTTTGGATTTGCCTGTTCTGTGTATATCACATAAAAGAAGCCAAGCAACATGTGGCTTTGCGTTCGGCTTATCTCACTTAACATGATGTTTCCAAGGCTTGTCCAAGATGTAGCATGTATCAGTGCTTCACTCTCTGTGTCTGCCTAGTGCTCCACTGTTTATATCAGAGTTTGTTTTTTCATCCGTGCATTGATGCACATTTGGCTTGTTTCCACCTTTTGATTATTATGAGTAATAGCCGTTATAATCATCTGTATATAGGTTTCTCTGTAGACATAAGTTTTCATTTCTCTTGAGTACATACTTAGGTTTGGAATTATTGGGTGATATGGTAGTTCAATGTTTAACTTGTTTGAGAAACCACCAAACTCTTTTTCCACAGCAACTGCACTGTTTTTTCACTCTCACCAGCAATGTACAAGTTCCCATTTCTCCATATCATTGTCAATGCTTGTTATTTTCCTTTCTTTTTGCTAGTTGTTTATATTAAAGTTACCCTAGTGAGGTGAGGTGATATCTCATTATAATTTTAACTTGCATTTTCTTAATGACCAATGGTATTGAATATCTTTTCACGTGCTTGTTGACCATTTGTGTATCTTCTCTGGAGCTGTATCTATTCAAGTCCTTTGCCCATTTTAAAATTTTTATTTATTTATTCATTTTTGGCCACACTGTGTGTTTGTTGCTGCTCTTGGGCAGCAAGCAGGGGCTACCTGTTTCTGCATTGTGCTTCCTTGCAAGCTTCTCATTGCAGTGGCTTCTCCTGTTGCAGAGCATGGGCCCTAGAGAGTGTGGGCACAGGCCTCGTTGCTCTGCAGCATGTGGGACCTTCCCGGACCAGAGATTGAACCCACGTCACCTGCATTGGCAGGTGGATTCTTAACCGCTGCACCACCAGGGAAGCCCAAGTGTGGTGTTTAATTTCCAGAAATTTGTGAATTTTCCAGTTTTACTTCTGTTGTTGATTTATAAATTAATCTCTTTGTGATGAGAGAAGCTACTTTGTATGACATCTATCTTTTAAAATCTATCCAGACTTAATTTGTTGCCTAATATATGGTCTATTCTGAAAAATATCACATGTGTCCTCGAGAGTACCAGGGTCCCAGGTGGCACTAGTGGTAAAGAATCCGCCTGCCAGTGCAGGAGACATAAGAGATGTAGGTTCGATCCCTGGGTCAGGAAGATCCCCTGGAGAAGGGAAAATTCCATGGGCAGAGGAGCCTGGTGGGCTACAGTCCATGGGGTCACAAAGAGTTGGACACAGCTGATCAACTGAGCATTTGAGAGTAATGTGCATTCTGTTGTTGGGTAGAGTGTCCTATGTTTGTTAGATCCAGTTGGCTTGATGTGCTTTTTCATATCCTCTACTTCTTATTTATCTTCTCTCTGGTTGTTCTATCCATCAGTGTGAGTGAGGGATATTGAAGTCTTCAACAATTACTGTAAAATTGCTTCTTCCAATTCTGTCAGTTTTGCTTCGTATATGTGATGGTCTGTTATCAGCTGTGCAAATGTTTATAATTGTTATATTCTTTTGCTGTACTGAACGTTTTATTAACATGTAATTTTCTTCTTTATTTCTTAATGACGTAAAGTCTATTTTGATGTAAAGTCTATTTTGTCTGATATTAGGATAGTTACTTTTGCTCTCTTTTGGTTACTATTTACATGGAATATCTTTTTTCATCCTTTACTTTTAATTTATTTATGTCTTTGTATCTAGAACAAGTCTCTTAAGCACATAGCATGTAGTTGAATCATGAATTTTCATTCATTCTGCCAATCTCTGTCTTTTGATTGGGGAATTTAATCCACTTGCATTTAAAGTAATTACTGATGATGGGAGCCTTCAGTTCAGTTCAGTCGCTCAGTCATGTCCAACTCTTTGCAATCCCATAAATCGCAGCATGCCAGGCCTCCCTGTCTTATCACCAACTCCCGGAGTTCACTCAGACTCATGTCCATCAAGTCAGTGATGCCATCCAGCCATCTCATCCTCTGTTGTCCCCTTCTCCTCCTGCCCCCAATCCCTCCCAGCATCAAAGTCTTTTCCAATGAGTCAACTCTTCGCATGAGGTGGCCAAAGTACTTCTACTGTTTTACTATTTGGTTTTAATATGCCTTATAGCTTTTTTGTCCCTCATTTTCTGCATCACTGTCTTCTTTTGTGGTTTAGTTGATTTTTTGATAGTGAAAAGTTTGAATTCCTTTCTCATTTCCTTTTGTTTATATTGTATAGCTTTATTTTGGGTGTGCCTACCATGGGGGTTACATTTAACATCCTAAAGTTATAACACTGATTTGAATTTTACAATCTTAACTTCAATAACATACACATATTCTGTACCTTTACAAGCCCTCCTTCTCACTCCTTTTAGTTGATATCACAAAATTATATCTCTATACACTGTGTCCCCAAACACATAATCTAATATTTCCTTTAAATGCATTAGTCTCTTCAGTTATGTAGAAAACAAAAATGAAATTACAAACCTTTGTTATAATAATGTTGACTTTTATAATTGCTCAGTGATTTACCTTTATTGAGATATTTATTTTTTCATATGGCTTCAAATTATTATCTAGTGTCCTTTCATTTGACTCCCTTAAGCATTTCTTGCAGGACAAGTCTAGTTGTAATTAACTCCCTCAGGTTTTGTTTATCTGGAAACATCTTTCTTTCTCTATCTGAAAGGAGTTTGGCCAGATATAGGATTCTTGTTGGACAGTTTATTTCTGGCCTCCAACATTCCTGAAGAGAAATCTGCTAATCTTCTTATTGAGGATCTCTTGTATGTAATTATTCACTTCTCTCTTGCTGCTGTCCCTTGGTCTGCAAGGAGATCCAAACAGTCCATCCTAAAGGAAATCAGTCCTGAATATTCATTGGAAGGACTGATGCTAAAGCTGAAACTCCAATACTTTGGCCACCTGATGTGAAGAGCTGATTCATTTGAAAAGACCCTGATGCTGGGAAAGATTGAGGGCAGGAGGAGAAGGGGATGACAGAACATGAGATGGTTGGATGGCATCACCAACTCAATGGACATGGGTTTGGGTGAACTCCTGGAGTTGGTGATGGACAGGGAGGCTTGGCATGCTGCGGTTCATAGGGTCGCAGAGAGTTGGACACAATGAGCGACTAAATTGAACTGAACTTGCTGCTGTCAAGAGTCTCTATTTTGTAAGTTTGACTATAATGTGTCAGTGTGGATCTCTTTGAGTTCATCTTATTTGGAGTTTATTGAGCTTCTTGGATGTTTATATTCATGTGTTTCATCAGGTTTGAGAAGTTTTCAGTCTTTATTTCTTCAAATACTTTCTCTACATCTTTCTCTCTTTCTTCTTTTTCTGAAACTTCCACAGTGTGATATATGTTGGTCTCCTTGGTAGTGTCCCACTGGTCCCTTGGGCTCTGTTGACGTTCCGTCAATCTTTTTCTTTCTATTCCTCTCTATCTACAGCTTTTATTATTCTATATTCAAGTTTACTGGTTCTTTCTTTTGCCTATTCAAATATGAATTTGAATCCCTCTAGTGAATTTTTCATTTCAGTTATTGCACTTTTCAGCTCCAGAACTTCGTTTGTTTTGGTTTCTTGTTATGTTTTCTATCTCTTTACTGATGTTTCTATTTTGTTCATATATCACTTTTCTTGACTTTATATACATTTTTCCTTTTGTTCTTTGAGCATCTTAATGACGATTCTTTTAATTTTTTTCTAGATAGCATAAATATTAAATATGGATTATAGAAAAACAACTTGACAGTTATCCATTTATGTTGACACAGTTAAATCATTTTGGGAATGTAGCCAAGGAATGGAGAAGGCAATGGCACCCCACTCCAGTACTCTTGCCTGGAAGATCCCATGGATGGAGGAGCCTAGTAGGCTGCAGTCCATGGGATCTCGAAGAGTTGGACACGACTGAGCAACTTCACTTTCACTTTTCACTTTCACTTTTCACTTTCCTGCACTGGAGAAGGAAATGGCAACCCACTCCAGTGTTCTTGCCTGGAGAATCCCAGGGACAGGGGAGCCTGGTGGGCTGCCATCTATGGGGTCGCACAGAGTCGGACACAACTGAAGTGACTTAGCAGTAGCAGTAGCAGTAGCCAAGGAAGTAAATAAAATCCATGTTTATTATAATATTAATTGGAAAGTTGGAAGCAACATAACTCTCTGACAATCAGGTAGCACTTATCATAAGTGGCGTTTATCCATATGATAAAATATTGTCCAGATTTTAATCTGTGAAATACATTAATGATATAAAGAACTTTCTTGGCAGTCCAGTGGTTAGGACTTGGCATTTTCATTGCTGAGGGCCAGATGCAGTCCCTGGTTGGGAAACTAAGAATCCCACAAGCCATGCAGAGCAGCCAGGAAAAAAAGAGAAAAATAATATAAAGAGCATTCTCACAATGTCAAGTAAAAAGAGACAGATTTTTAAAAATTATATGATTGTCATAATCATGACTGTATAAAAAATATTAACAGAGATCCTACCTATAAATATACCAAAATAATAAATTTTTGTCTTTGATGATGAAATTATAGATGACTTTTAAAAATTTATCTCTTCTCTATTTCCCAAATACATATTCCTCATTGAGCATTTTTTATTATTATCAAATCAAACTTTACTGAGTTAAGTATGTATTTGTGTACAACTATTAGTATGTAGAGATTTAACTATAGGTTATTTTCATGTTAATTTGGATTCCTCCACAACAGGAAATGTTAAAGCATCCAACTGGTGATGACTGAAGGATAAGGCTCTTGCATTGTTCTGTCTGAATTCTCTTCCTGTGTCAGTCTGCTTCAGTATTTTTTTTATCTTCCACCTCTTTCTTACTTATTCCTTGTCTGCTCTAAAAAATGAGTAACTGATTTTTTTTTTTTCCTTCTCAGCATATCCAGTTGTGATCTATGGACCCCCACCACCAGGATATAGAGCCCAACCAGGGGAATATGGAACTCCACGGGAAGGATATGGAGCCCAACCAGGGGGATATGGAGCCCCACCTGGGGGATATGGAGTCCCACCTGGGGGATATGGAACCCCACCTGTGGGATATGGAGTAGCACCTGGGGGATATGGAACCCCACCTGTGGGATATGGAGTCCCACCTGGGGGATATGGAGCCCCACCTGGGGGATATGGAGTCCCACCTGGGGGATATGGAACCCCACCTGGGGGATATGGAGCCCCTCCTGGTGGATATGGTGCCCCACCTGCAGGATATGGAGCCCCACCTGCAGGATATGGAGCCCCACCAGCTGGAAATGAAGCCCTACCCCCGGCATATGAACCTCCATCTGCTGGAAATACAGCTGCCTCTCACAGATCTGTGGCAGCTCAGCAGGAGACTTCTCTTCCCTCTACCTCATCTTCTCAGGTCCATTTACCACCTTCTCAGAGTTAAATCTTGAAGATTCACCAAGCAAAGGGCACCCTAAAACTGAAATTACAGTAAGAAGGAAGACTCAGGTAGGTGGCTGAAGTCCCATCCCAGGTAGTTGTCATACCCTTTGGAAGGGCAACCTTAGAGGGAAGATGAAGCTTTACTTCCATGCCTAGATTTTAGAGGCCAAGTCAGTTCTTGATTGGGCTTGCCTGGTGGCTCAGTTGGTGAAGAATCTGCCTGCAATGCAAGAGATGCAGGTTTGATCCCTGGGTCGGGAAGATCCCCTGGGAGAAGGAAATGGCAACTCACTCCAGTATGCTTGCCTGGGAAATCCCATGGACAGAGGAGCCTGGCAGGCTATAGTCCATGGGGTTGCAAAGAGTCAGACACAACTTAGTGACTAAACCATCACCATCACCACCACCACCACCAATTCTTGATTAGATGGGCTAAAGCAGAAGTACATTCATACAGCTAATTCACCAACAATTTGGTTGACATTGGCTGCATTTTTTAAAAAATTACATTTTTTTAAACATACCTTGAGTCAGTTTGGAAAAACTGTTCTGCATCCCCTCTCCAATTCAAGAAACATCCATTATGCTAAGTTTGCTAGGAACTAAGATATATGTTAAAAATATCAAGTTGAGGGGTTTCATGATGATGTGATCACTAATCTAGAGCCAGACATCTTGGAATGTGAAGTCAAGTGGGCCTTAGAAAGCATCACTATGAACAAAGCTAGTGGAGGTGATGGAATTCCAGTTGAGCTGTTTCAAATCCTGAAAGATGATGCTGTGAAAGTGCTGCACTCAATATGCCAGCAAATTTGGAAAACTCAGCAGTGGCCACAGGACTGGAAAAGGTCAGTTTTCATTCCATTCCCAAAGAAAGGCAATGCCAAAGAATGCTCAAACTATCGCGCAATTGCACTCATCTCACATGCTAGTAAAGTAATGCTCAAAATTCTCCAAGCCAGGCTTCAGTAATACGTGAACCGTGAACTCCCTGATGTTCAAGCTGGATTTAGAAAAGGCAGAGGAACCAGAGATCAAATTGCCAACATCCACTGGATCATCGAAAAAGCAAGAGAGTGCCAGAAAAACATCTATTTCTGCTTTATTGACTATGCCAAAGCCTTTGACTGTGTGCATCACAATAAACTGTGGAAAATTCTGAAAGAGATGGGAATACCAGACCACCTAACCTTCCTCTTGAGAAATCTGTATGCAGGTCAGGAAGCAACAGTTAGAACTGGACATGGAACAACAGACTGGTTCCAAATAGGAAAAGGAGTACGTCAAGGCTGTATATTGTCACCCTGCTTATTTAACTTATATGCAGAGTATATCATGAGAAACGCTGGACTGGAAGAAACACAAGCTGGAATCAAGATTGCCAGGAGAAATATCAATAACCTCAGATATGCAGATGACACCACCCTTATGGCAGAAAGTGAAGAGGAGCTAAAAAGCCTCTTGATGAAAGTGAAAGAGGAGAGCGAAAAAGTTGGCTTAAAGCTCAACATTCAGAAAACTAAGATCATGGCATCTGGTCCCATCACTCCATGGGAAATAGATGGGGAAACAGTAGAAACAGTGTCAGACTTTATTTTGGGGAGCTCCAAAATCACTGCAGATGGTGACTGCAGCCATGAAATTAAAAGACGCTTACTCCTTGGAAGAAAAGTTATGAGCAACCTAGGTAGTATATTCAAAAGCAAAGACATTACTTTGCCAACTAAGGTCCGTCTAGTCAAGGCTATGGTTTTTCCTCTGGTCATGTATGGATGTGAGAGTTGGACTGTGAAGAAGGCTGAGCGCTGAAGAATTGATGCTTTTGAACTGTGGTGTTGGAGAAGACTCTTGAGAGTCCCTTGGACTGCAAGGAGATCCAACCAGTCCATTCTGAAGGAGATCAGCCCTGGGATTTCTTTGGAAGGAATGATGCTAAAGCTGAAACTCCAGTACTTTGGCCACCTCATGCGAAGAGTTGACTCATTGGAAAGGACTCTGATGCTGGGAGAGATCGGAGGCAGGAGGAGAAGGGGACGACCAAGGATGAGGTGGCTGGATGGCATCACGGACTCGATGGACGTGAGTCTGAGTGAACTCCGGGAGATGGTGATGGACAGGGAGGCCTGGCGTGCTGCGATTCATGGGGTCGCAAAGAGTCGAACACGACTGAGCGACTGAACTGAACTGAACTGAAGACTTCATGCTTCCAATGCAAAGGGCATGGGTTTGATCCCTGGTTGGGAAACTAAGATCCCACATGCCATGTGGCATGGCCAAAATTTTTTTAAAAATCAAGTTGAACACATACATAGCATTATTTATATTAGTGAAAGGATATAACAACTTAAATTTTCAGTAGTAAGAGAGAATTTCACAAATTATACAATGAAATGTTGTGCAGCCATTGAAAATGACATCTAAAGGTAGGGGAGGCCTTCTTTAAGAAGACCAAAAACAATGAAACAATAGAGGAAAACAGTGATAAATTTGACTATATCAAAATTTTAAACTTCTGTATGACCAAAGTTAGAAGATAGGCAATAGACTGCTGCTGCTGCTAAGTCGCTTCAGTCGTATCCGACTCTGTGCGACCCCATAGACAGCAGCCCACCAGGCTCCCCTGTCCCTGGGATTCTCCAGGCAAGAACACTGGAGTGGGTTGCCATTTCCTTCTCCAATGCATGAAAGTGAAAAGTGAAAGTGAAGTCACTCAGTCATGTTCGACTCTTAGCGACGCTATGGGCTGCAGCCTACCAGGCTCCTCCGTCCATGGGATTTTCCAGGCAAGAGTACTCAAGTGGGGTGCCATTGCCTTCTCTGACTAGACTAGGAGGAACTAACTGCCAATGTATATATTAAACAAAATAATTGTAGTCAACGTATAAGAAGAACTTTACAAATCAACTCAAAAGAAAATATGGAAAAAGATGTGAATTCTCAATTAACTGAGGCAATAGCCTCAAGAAACATTTGAGGACTTCCTTGGTGGCACGGTGGATAGGAGTCCGCCTTCGAATGCAGGGGACATGGGTTCAATCCTTGGTTTGGGAAAATTCCACATGCCAAGGAGCATGAAAAGATGTTGAACTTGACTTGTGTTAGATAAATGAAACTTGAAATGAAAAACAATTTTTATCTCTAAAGATTCAGAAGCATTAAAAAGATTGAGACAGTCGATGAGATGACTTTCACCTTGGGCCTTTTTCCATGCTCCTTGTTACAAACTGCTTGTGAGTGGCATCCATCCAAGTGAGAAACTGGTGTAGGCTGCCATGAAAATCACTGCACAAAGGTAGCCCCAGCTGGCAAGGGATGGTCTGGGTTTCTGGATTGTGTATTTTTCTAGTAAAGGAACCCACCTCTTGCAGATCTAAAACCAAGGCCCATGGACCAATAATATTCAGGTGTGTGGCCACAGAATTCTTTCAGGATGAGTTGGAATCTCTCAACCCTGTTCAAAGTTGTACTGCAATGAGAACTATAGTAACTTGGTCTCACTGGGCCATTCCATTTCTTTTTAAAATATTTATTTATTTGGCTCTACTGAGTGTTAGTTTTGGCATGTGGAATATAATTCCCTGACCAGAGCTTGAATCTGGGGCCTCTGCATTGAGAGTGTGCAGTCTCAGCCACTGGAGCACCAGGGAAGCTTCCCCAAGTAGCTTTTAAAAGTTAAAATATTTCTGCTCTTGATTTAGCAGCTTCACTCAATATCCATCCCTAAGAAAGGGAAAGATATACCCACTTAAATGCAAAGTTCCAAAGAATAGCAAGGAGAGATAAGAAAGCCTTCCTCAGTGATCAATGCAAAGAAATAGAGGAAAACAATAGAATGGGAAAGACTAGAGATCTCTTCAAGAAAATTAGAGATACCAAGGGAGCATTTCATGCAAAGATGAGCACAATAAAGGACAGAAATGGTATGGACCTAAAAGAAGCAGAAGATATTAAGAAGATGTGGCAAGAATATACCGAAGAACTGTACAGAAAAGATCTTCATGACCCAGATAACCACTATGGCGTGGTCACTCACCTAGAGCCAGACATCCTGGAATGTGAAGTCAAATGGGCCTTAGGAAGCATCACTATGAACAAACCTAGTGGAGGTGATGGAATTCCAGTTGAGCTGTTTCAAATCCTAACAGATGATGCTGTGAAAGTGCTACACTCAACATGCCAGCAAATTTGGAAAACTCAGCAATGGCCACAGGACTGGAAAAGGTCAGTTTTCATTCCAATCCCAAAGAAAGGCAATGCCCAAGAATGCTCAAACTACCTCACAATTGCACTCATCTCACATGCTAGCAAAGTAATGCTCAAAATTCTCCAAGTAGGCTTCAACAGTATGTGAGCCGTGAACTTCCAGATGTTCAAGTTGGACTTAGAAAGGGCAGAGGAACCAGAGATCAAATTGCCAACATCCATTGGATCATCTAAAAAGCATGACAGTTTTAGAAAAACATCTACTTCTGCTTTATTGACTACCCCAAAGCCTTTGACTATGTGGATCACAACAAACTGTGGAAAATTCCGAAAGAGGTGGGAATACCAGACCATCTGACCTGCCTCCTGAGAAATCTGTACGCAGGTCAAGAAGCAACAGTTAGAATAGGACATGGAACAACAGATTGGCTCCAAATCAGGAAAGGGGTACATCAAGGCTGTATATTGTCACCTTGCTTATTTAATTTATATGCAGAGTACATCACAAGAAGTGCCGTGCTGGATGAAGCAGAAGCTGGAATCAAGACTGCTGGGAGAAATATCAACAACCTCAGACATGCAGATGACAACACCCTTATGGAAGAAAGTGAAAAACTAAAGAGTCTCTTGATGAAAGTGAAAGAGGAGAATGAAAAAGTTGGCTTAAAGCTCAACATTCAGAAAACTAAGATCATGGCACCCAGTCCCGTCACTTCATGGCAAATACATGGGGAAACAATGGAAACAGTGACAGCCTTTATTTTATTGGTCTCCAAAATCACTGCAGATGGTAACGGCAGCCATGAAATTAAAAGACGCTTACTCCTTGGAAGAAAAGTTATGACCAACCTGCACAGCATATTAAAAAGCAGAGACATCACTTTGCCAACAAAGGTCCATCTAGCCAAAGCTCTGGTTTTTCCAGTAGTCATGTATGTATGTGAGACTTGGACCAGAAAGAAAGCTTAATGCATAAGAACTGATGCTTTTGAACTGTGGTGTTGGAGAAGACTGTTGAGAGTCCCTTGGACTGAAAGGAGATCAAACTATTCAATCCTAAAGGAAATCAACCCTGAATACTCATTGGAAGCACTGATGCTGTAGCTGAAACTCCAATACTTTGGCCACCTGATGTGAAGAGCTGACTCCCTGGGAAAGACCCTGATGCTGGGAAAGATTGATGGCGGGAGGAAAAGGGGACGACAGAGAATGAGATGGTTGGATGCATCACCAATTTGATGGACGTGAGTTTGAGTAAGCTTGGGAGTTGGTGATGGACAGAAGCCTGAAGCCTGGTGTGCTGCAGTCCACGGGGTCGCAAAAAGTCGGACACGACTGAATGACTGAACTGAAGAAATACTTCCACATGTGCACAAAGTTGTATGTGGGAAGATTTCATTACATTCAATGTTTCTAACAGCACTGAATTAAAAATATCCTATATGTCTGTTAATAGTAAATATTAAATAAACTATAGTATGTCCATGCTATGGCATGGACCAGCGGTTTCACTGCAGGGGGCATGAGTTTGATCCCTGGTCAGGGAAATAAGCTCCTGCATGCCACTTGGCCAAAAAAATAAATAAATAATTTCTTGAACTGAATAAAAATGAAAATACAATACACCAAATTAAAAATTTGGGGGAAAGTAATAACTTTTTTTAAAATAAAAAAAGATCCTCTGTAAGTTACCAGCATTGAGTCATGTATGAGTCTAGGAAATTGGAATGTCAGTAGCACAAGGGGAATGTCAATAGCACTGCCAGTATGCCCAGACTGGCACATTATACTCCTTAGTACTGAAGGCCCTGCACGATCTGGCCCTTCCGCATGACCTTTGCCTCTTCCTTCCTCTCTGCATGTTCTACTCATCTTTCAAAAGAGCCCAGACGAGCTTTTTCTGAACTCCTCTTCTAGCCTAACTGGGCCTCCTTGGTGGCTCAGCGGTAAAGAATCCACCTGCAGGGCAGGAGATACAAGAGACACAGGTTCCATCCCTGGGTTGGGAATATCCCCTGGAGTAGGAAGTGGCAGCCCACTCCAATGTTCTGCCTGGGAAATCCCATGAACAGAGGAGCCTGGATGACTAGAGTCCATAGGGTCACAAAGAGTCGGACACAACTGAGAGCCTGTGTGCGTGCGCGTGCGTGCACATACACACACACACCCTCCAGGATAATTGCATTTCTGCTGAACTTGTATTGTAACCTGGAGTGTTTCTCATGAAATACCATGCCAGTCTTATTGGGATCGTTTGTGTGCTCATCTCCTCTACAACCTGTGAGCTCCTTGAAAGCAGAGCCTGTATCTCATTGCAGGGGCCCTTAGCAGAAGGCACAGCATAGAGTAGGTGAATAAACATTCCTAGAGTGAATAAAGACGTGAATAAATTGTGTTTCTTGGTTTATGATATACACATAAAACACATTCATACCTCCCTGAGTTCTGGTCATCAACTGAAGATTATAATTTGCAGAATCAGTTTTGCTTGGCAGACAGAGAGGATTAGAAACTGAAATTTCAGGGACTTCCCTCGTGGTCCAGTGCAGTGACTAAGACTCCAGGCACCCAATGCAGAAGGCCCAGTTCCCATCCCTGCTTGGAGAACCAGATCCCATATGCCGCAAATGAGTTCTCATGTCGCAACTAACGATCCTACATGACACAATGAAGATCAAAGATCTCGCATGCCTCGACTAAGACCTGGTGCAGCCAAATCGATAAATATTTTTTTAAAAGAAATTAAAATTTCAGACTTTGTCACAAGTGTTGGTGAGGATGTGAAGAAAAGGGAACCTTCGTAAACTATTCGTGGGAATATAAATTGGTGTAGCCACTCTAGAGGAGAAGGCAATGGTACCCCACTCCAGTACTCCTGCCTGGAAACTCCCATGGACGGAGGAGCCTGGTGGGCTGCAGTCCATGCGGTCACTAAGAGTCGGATGCGACTGAGTGACTTTACTTTCACTTTTCACTTTCATGCATTGGAGAAGGAAATGGCAACCCACTCCAGTGTTCTTGCCTGGAGAATCCCAGGGACGGGGGAGCCTAGTGGGCTGCCGTCTATGGGGTCACACAGAGTCGGACACGACTGAAGCGACTTAGCAGCAGCAGCAGCAGCAGCCACTCTAGAAAACCGTAAAACTAAAAGTAGAACTACCGTATGATCCAGCAATTTCACTCCTGAAATTTCATTACCTGAAGAAAACGAAAACACTATTTCATAAAGATATACACATGCCGGTGTTCATAGTAGCATTATTTACAATAGCCAAGATATGGAAGCAACCTAAGTGTCAATCAAAAGTTGCATGAATAAAAAGGATGTGATATACACACACACACACACGAGGGACTACTACCCAACCATAATAAAGAATGAAATGTTGCCATTTGCAACAACATGAATGGACCTAGAGGATATTATACCAAGTGAATTAGGTCAGACAAAGACAAATACTGTATGATATCACTCATATGTGGAATCTAAAAGATAAAACAAAAATATAAAACAAAGTATGAATATAACGAAAAAAGAAACAGACTCACAGATATAGTGAACAGACCAGTGGTTATCACTGGGGAGAGGGAAGGGGAGGGGGCAAGATAAGGGTAGGGTTCATACTACTATGTATAAAATAAGTTACAAGGGTATACTGTGCAGCACAGAGAATTTAGCCAATATTTTATCATAACTATAAGTGGAGTATAATCTTCTTTTTTTCTTGGCTGTGCTGCACGCCTTGTGGGATCTTAATTCCCCAAGAAGGGATTGAACCAGGGCCCCGGCCTTGAAAGTGCCAAGTTCTAACTACTGGACCACCAGGGAATTCCCAAATGGAGTATAATCTTTAAAAATTGTGAGTCACTATGTTGTACCCTGAAACATATAATATTGTAAATCAACTATACCCCAATTAGAAATTAGTAAATAAATTGACAAACAAAAAAATTATTTTTTCAGATTTTGGAGAAAGCTGTTCCCTCTCTGGTCGACTGAGCTAAACAGTCCTGAAGGCATGATGCGTTTCCCTCCTTCCTATCCTACAGCCATAGTTTGTATGCTTCCTACTGGCCTAAGCCACCACTGGTGAGCCACCGCACCAGTTCCTATAGAGTTCCTATGAGTTCCTATAGAACTCATCTGGTGTTTGAAGATGATGTAATGAGGCGCCAGGCACATGCTAAAGCACTTCAGAACTGTATCTCACCGTAACAATCCGTTACTATCTTCATGTTACTGCTAAGCACGATGAAGCTCGGAGACCTTAGGAAACCAAAGAATCCCAACTGTTGAGCGGTGGAGGCAGGATATGGGACCCTAACCTCTGACTTGGGAACTGCTTTTTGAGCATCTCCTTTTCATCCCACAGGTGCCAAGTGGTAAGAGCTGTTCGTGTGCACGCCGTGGCCTGATCTTCTCCACACACCTGTGAGGTCCTGGTGAGCGGAGTCCCTTTCCCTGCTGCAGACTTGATCAGAGGGCTTAGAAAATCGAGTGTGTCAGAGGTGGTTTAGCAGGTCAGAGGAGGGCTCAGATTCCTCACAGGACCAGAAGGCTGGCTCCAGATCTGTGGCTGCCATGTGACTGAGAGCTGAGAGTCCGGAGTCAGCTGCCCCTGAGTCAGCTCAAGTAGCCTAGGGAAAAAAGAATCCCACGCTCTTTGGCTATGCATGGCCTCACGCCCTCCTGCCCTCATCACAGCCTCAGAGTTGAAGGCACTGATGCATTAATTGCCTCTGTGATGGCCCTGAGTAACGGCTACCTATAACAGATGGAAGCTGAAGAGTTTGAGAGGCAGTGATTATATCAATTGGCCAAAATGGTTTTAACTATCTCTCCATGCCTAGCATCCCGGCAGGCACTTCACATGCATAATCCGGTGAGGTGGGTGCTTGGACTCGAATCTCATAAATGAAGAAACTGCGGTTGAGGGAGAAGCAAATTGCCAAAGGCATTCAGCCGGCTAATAACTGACAGGGCGGGATCTGAACTTGGGTTTCCCTTTTCATTCCCACGCTCGTGTGTTGAGTGCTGTTTGTGTGCCATTTCTGTGAGCTTTGGTGGTGGTGGTTTAGTCACTATGTCGTGTCTGACTCTTGAGACCCCATGGACTGTAGCCCGCCAGGCTCCTCTGTCCATGGGATTTCCCAGACAAGAATACTGGAGTGGGTGGCCATTTCCTTCTTCAGGGGATCTTCCCAACCCAGGGATCCAACCCGAGTCTCCTATATTGCAGGCAGATTCCTTACCACTGAGCCAACAGGGAAGCCCTCTCTGTGCTTTGTGCTCAACAAAATGAACGAAAATTCCTGCTCTTATGGAGCTAACATTCTAGTAATACTGAAACACTGTCTATATGTATATATACTATATGTATTATATATTATGTAATGTGATGATATAACTAGGCATATCATATTCAACCTGCAGAAAAAGCAAAGACAGAGAACTTATTGAGAGCTGTGAAAAATATAGAGCAAAGTAAGGGAGATTGGGAACCCTGGGGGTTGGCAGAGGGAGCAGATTGTATCTTGTTGAGAGGTGACATTTCAGTAACGAGCTGAAGGGTGAAGGAGCTGAGGGAGGTGGCCATGCAGATATCGGGGGAAGAGTGCCCGAGGCAGAGGGAACGGCTAGTGTAAAGGCAGCTTAGTTCCAGGTGTCTTCCTTTATACCTAGTGCCTCAAAACATGGATGAAGGTGAGAAGATGACTCCTCTTCTCGAGGAAGGAAGATGCTTGAAAACAGACCGCAAGCCAACTAGAGTGAGAGAGCTGTGAAGTGGCACATAAAACAGCTTGGGGATGGAGACTGACTCTCTTTAGAAAACAGGTCTTCTTCCTGCCTCTGACCCGAGCAGAAGAGAGAAATCGCTGGAACCAAAGAGGCTAGGGTCACCTGCTTAGACACCCTCGATTAAAGCCTGCTTGCTGTTGCATACCTCGGCCGTGGCCCTGGCTCTCCCCGTTTCTGAGGGCATCGCTGACATGCATCTCCTGGTGCTGGTCCCTTGGGGGTTCCCAGGAGGGCAGCTTGGATGTACCCAGGCTCTCAGCTTCAGGGTGGGCACCGCACTCGTCTGGTTCCCAGAGAGTTGGGTCTTAGTGCTGAGGTCTCTGAATCCTCTTGATGGAGCACTTGTCCAAGTCAAGGAAGCCTATTCTCTGACTCTCCGTGGAGAGGCAGGCCAGAGTAAAGTGATGTGAGAGCTTGTGGAGTGACCACTTGTTTGTTGTACTGCCCCATACTGTATTGCCATGAGCTCACTAAGGATCAGTTCAGCTTAAGTACGTACTGAGGCTGCTTTCTGCCAGTCCTGTACTCTAAGGAATCTGACACGGCCTGATCTTGAGGACTACACAGACTGCTCCAGAGATAGATAATTTCATTACATTTCCCAAGTGTCCACCTTATCCTGGACTCCACCCACCCCTAAAATGTGAGGTGGAAGCAGGTAGGTACTGCGCCCTCCGTGTGGTCCCCCTGGGGAGGTTGTCTAGACCTCCCCCTGTTGCCTTGCTCTGCTGGTCTTATTTCCCCTGGTCCTCAGACCTCTGATATGGCCTTGGCATACCTCAGTATAGGAACTATTTTAGAAATATTTCTGCTCAGGCTTGGGTTTCTCCATTAGACCTAATTCTGGCATAGACTCCTGGCTTTAACCTGATGACCAGTAAGAGAGACACTTCCAATTCCAGACAAAACTGCAGTTGATAGAGGTCTCCACAGGGTTTGGAGGAGGAGTTCTGGCCAGCTTGAGCTGGCTCTGTAGGCTTCCTGAAGAAGGGGATGCCTGCGTTGTTTTTTAAAAATACTTATTTATTTATTTCATGGCACTGAGTCTTGCTACATGCAAGATCTTTTAGTTGCAGCATGTGGGATCTAGTTCCCTGACCAGAGATTGAACCCTGGCCCCTTGCTTTGGGAGCTTGGACTCTTAGCCACTGAACCACCAGGGGAAGCCTCCCCTGTGTTGTTTTCATGCCCCAACCAGGAAGGCCTTTCTGGTCCAGTCTTAGTAAGGAAACTAGTCCATGTACATGGATAGGAAAAATCAATGTTGTCAAGATGCCAGTTCTTCCTAATTTGGTCTATTGATTCAACATAATCCTAATCAAAATCCTAGCAAGTTATCTTGTAGATATCAACCAACTGATCCTAGATTTTATATGAAGAAGCAAAAGACCAGTAACAGCCAATCCAATATCAAAGAACGGCAACAAAGTTGGAAAACTGTCTCTGTCCAACTCCAAGACTTTACATAAAGCTACAATAATCAAGACAGTATGGTGTTGGTGAAAGAATAGACAAACATCAATGAAACAGAATAGAAAGCCTACAAACAGACCACACAAATGTAATCAACTTATCTTTGAAAAAGAAAGACAGTTCAGTGGGCAAAAGATAGTCTTTTCAACAAATGGCACTGGAAAAACTGGATATGCACGTGTAAAAAAAATCTAGACAGATATTTTAGAAAAATTAACTCACTGTGCATCAAAGACCTAATGTAAATGCTAAACTATAAAACTCCTGAAGATAACATAAGAGAACAACTAATGACCTTGGCTTTGCAATGAGTTTTTAGAAACAACACCAAAAATCACTATCCATGAAAGAAAAAATCATTAAGTTGGATTTTATTAAAATTAAAAAACTCTGCTCTGTGATGGACACTGTTAAGAAAATGAAAAAAGCCACAGACTTGGAGAAAATATTTGCAAAAGACATCTGGTAAAGGACTAATATCCAAAATATATAAAGAATTCCTACAACTGAACAATAAGAAAAATGACCCAATTAAAAATGGGCAGAAGGAACTTTCCTGATGGCCCAGTGGTTAAGAATCCACCTGCCAATGGAGAAGACACAGGTTAGATCCCTAGTCTGGGAGGATTCCACCTGCCACGGAATCTTGTGGAATCTTCCAAGTGCTGTGCACCACAACTGCTGAAGCCCTAACACCCTGGAGCCTGTGCTCCGCAACAAGAGAGTAGCCCCTACTTGACACAACTAGAAAGAACCCGTGCACAGCAATGAAGACCCAGCACAGCCAAAAAGAAAATGGGTACAAGATCTGAGCAGCTATGTCATCAAAGAAGATATACGGATGGCAAATAAGCATATAAAAAGATGCTCAGCATCATATGTCATTCAGTTCAGTTCAGTTGCTCAGTCGTGTCCAACTCTTTGTGACCCCATGAATCGCAGCACGCCAGGCCTCCCTGTCCATCACCAACTCCTGGAGTTCACCCAAACTCATGTCCATCGAGTTGGTGATGCCATCCAGCCATCTCATCCTCTGTCGTCCCCTTCTCCTCCTGCCCCCAATCCCTCCCAGCAGCAGAGTCTTTTCCAATGAGTCAACCCTTCACAAGAGGTGGCCAAAGTACTGGAGTTTCAGCTTTAGCATCAGTCCTTCCAATGAACACCCAGGACTGATCTCCTTCAGGATGGACTGGTTGGATCTCCTTGAAGACCAAGGGACTCTCAAGAGTCTTCTCCAACACCACAGTTCAAAAGCATCAATTCTTCAGTGCTCAGCTTTCTTCACAGTCCAACTCTTAGTGGAAAAACCATAGCCTTGACTAGACGGACATTTGTTAGCAAAGTAATATCTCTGCTTTTTAATATGCTATCTAGGTTGGTCATAACTTTCCTTCCAAAGAGTAAGCGTCTTTTAATTTCATGGCTGCAGTCACCATCTGCAGTGATTTTGGAGCCCCCCAAAATAAAGTCTGACACTGCTTCCACTGTTTCCCCATCTACTTCCCATGAAGTGTTGGGACCAGATGCCATGATCTTAGTTTTCTGAATGTTGAGCTTTAAGCCAACCTTTTCACTCTCTTCTTTCACTTTCATCAAGAGGCTTTTTAGCTCCTCTTCACTTTCTGCCATAAGGGTGGTGTCATCTGCATATCTGAGGTTATTGATATTTCTCCTGGCAATCTTGATTCCAGCGTGTGCCTCTTCCAGCCCAGCGTTTCTCATGATGTACTCTGCATATAAGTTAAATAAGCAGGGTGACAATATACAGCCTTGATGCACTCCTTTTCCTATTTGAAACCAGTCTGTTGTTCCATGTCCAGTTCTAACTGTTGCTTCCTGACCTGCATATAGGTTTCCCATTAGGGAACTGCAAATTCAAACAATGAGTTACAACTACACATCTATTAGAATGGCTAAAATTCAAAACACTGTCCATACCAAATGCTAGAAAGGATGTGAAGCATCCATTCATTTGCTGGTAGAAATATAAAATGGCATAGCCACTTGGAATACAGTTTGGTAGTTTCTTATAAAACTAAACATACTTGGGGCTTCCCTGGCAGTCCAGTGGTTAAGACTCCGTGCTTCTATGCAGGGGGTTTGGGCTTGATCCCTGGTCGGGGAACTGAGATCTTGCATGCCGCATGACTTGGCGGAAAAAGACCCCTACAAACAAAAAACAACTAATCATACTTTTACCACATGATCCAGCAATTGAGCTCCTTGGTATCTATCCAAATGAGCTGAAAAACTATATCCTCACAAAACTCAACATAAATGTTTATAGTAGCTTTATTCGTAATTGCCAAGATACAGAGGCAACCAGATGGCTGTTCTTCAGTATTCGAGTGGATAAACAGTGGTACATCCATACAATGGAATATTTCCAGCTATAAAAGGAAATGAGTTATCAAGTCATGAAAGCATACCTTGAAGCAAACTGCCAAGTGAGAGAAGTCGATCTGAAAAGGCTACATACTGTATAATTTCAATTCTCTTTTTTTTCAAACAAAAAAATAATCCAATTGCATTGACGTTTATCCATTCATGTTGTCACCTGAAATGATATCTATTGCATTTAAATGCTCATTAATGTAAATAGCTGAGCAAATCCATTTTAATGGATACCCAATCCATTAAAAAAAATTCAATATCCACATAGTTGCAGTCACTTCAATTCTCTACATTCTGGAACAGGAAAAATTATGAAGACTGCCAAAATTATGGAGACTGAAAAAATGGGTGGTTTGGGGGCTGAGATGGGGGTAGGGGGGGATGAGTAAATGGAGCACAGAGGAGTTTAGGGCAGTGAAACTTTCGTGCAGGACTGTAATGGTGGCTACAGGTCAAGACCTATAGAATGTACAACACAAAAGGTGAATTCCAATGTAAATTATGGACTTTATTTTTATTTATTTTTAAAAATTTGTCCACACCACGCAGCTTTTGGGATCTTAGTTCCCCAATCAGGTACTGAACTCTGGTCACGTCAGTGAAAGCACCTAATCACTGAACCACCAGGAAATTCCCTTAAGGACTTTAGCTAGCTGTATACATCAGTGTCATCATCAGTTACAACAGATGCACCATACTAATGCAATATGCCAACAGTGAAGATACTGGAGGAGACCTGAGGGAAGAGAGGGTGTATGGAAACTCTCTTCCCGATCTTTCAGTAAGCCTAAAATTGCTCTTTTGAAAAAGGGGATGAGGGGAGACATGAGAACTGGGAAACCCATTAAGAGTGAGAGCCTGTCACTTCCCAAGGCTTCCCACAGAGCTCTTCTGGCCTTAGTGGCAAAAACCACAATGTGGAAACATCAGGCCTAAATAATGACTTATTCAGGTGCCTTTCTAAAGTGCTTTACATGAATGATCTCATTTTATCCTCTAGCACAATCCTATGAGGTAGGAACTATTAACAGCTGTGCTTCATGGAAGAGGAAGTGCAAGCACAGAGAAATTAACTTGTTTAAGATTGCTGTAAGTGGAGCCAAGATTTAGATCTAGAAATAGAATATATAACTAAATCACCATATGCAACTTTTTTCTCATTCTATAAACGAGACAGTCCATTTTAGTGAGGCAAATCATCCTAGTTTATTATATTGCACATCCTGACTCAGTATAAATAACCTCTGTTCCAACCTGGGCAGTATAGGATCTCTTTCAGCTGGGAGGTCAGTCTTTGCAGGACCCCTCCCATATACAGCCTCTCCAGGGACTGTATGGGGAAATAGTTTCTGAAAATGGGTTGAGTTTCTTTAAACAGGAATCCAGTTTTATTGTTTTTATCAGGGGAGTCTAGAAATGTTAAACTGTTGCTAGAGGAAGTGTTATGAAATAGGTAATCTTCAACCACTCCCTAACACTTCTGTCTTTATCCCCAGTGTCTCCTGTCCATTGCCACTCAGTCATGGGGGTCTGGCCAGTCCCTCTTTCTTCATCTTCACTACAATCACTCCCGTCCCTGTCTTCCTGTCTCTCACCTGGATCTTTGAATGGCCAGTTCCAGGCTCCCTGCGTACTTGTTAAGGTCCAGCCAGGAATCAGAAACCACAACAATTACTTGAAGAGAGATCATTCTGCTGGTCCACTGACACTCTCTATTGAATTTTTCATTTCATTCATTGTATTCTTCACCTCCAAAATTTCTGTTCTTTTTAAAAATGATTTCTATCTATTAAACTTCTCATTTTACTCATGTGTTGTTCTCTTGATCATGCTGAATTGCCTTTCTGTTTTCTTGTCACTCACTGACCTTCCTTAAAACAGCTATTTTGAATTCTCCATCAGGTAGACTGCAGATCTCCATGCCTTTGAGTTGTTATTGTTGTTGTTCAGCCACTCAGTCATGTCTAGCTATTTGCCACCCCATTGCCTGCATCATGCCGGGCTTCCTTGTCCTTCACTATCTTCCAGAGTTTGCTCAAACTCATGCCCATTGAATCAGTGATGCCATCCAACCATCTCATCCTTTGTCATCCCCTTCTCCTCCTGCTCTCAATCTTCCCCAGCATCAGGATCTTTTCCACTGAAAAGATTTTTGCATCAGCTTTTTGTATCAGGTGACCAAAGCATTGAAGCTTCAGCTTCAGCATCATTCCTTCCAATAAATATTCAGAGTTGAATTCCTTTAGGACTGACTGGTTTGATCTTCTTGGTGTCCAAGGGACTCTCAAGAGTCTTCACCAACACCACAGTTTGAAAGTATCAGTTCTTTGGGGCTCAGTCTTCTTTATGGTCCAAGTCTCCCATCCATCCATGACTACTGGAAAAATCATAGCTTTGACTATACGGACATTTGTGGCAAAGTGATGTCTCAGCTTTTTAATACAACGTCTAGGTTTGTCATAGTTTTTCTTCCAAGAAGCAAATATCTTTTAATTTTGTGGCTGAAATCACCATCCACAATGGTTTTGGAGCCTAAGGGAATAAAATCTGTCACTGTTTCCACTCTTCCCCCATCTATTTGCCATGAAGTGATGGGACTGGATGCCATGATCCTAGTTTTTTGAATGCTGAGTTTTAAGCCAACCCTCTCACATTCCTCTTTCACCCTCATCAAGAGGCTCTTTAGTTCCTCTTCAGTTCAGTTTAGTTCAGTCCAGTTGCTCAGTTGTGCCCAACTCTAGCGACCCCATGGACTGCAGCACTCCAGGCCTCCCTGTCCATCACCAACTCCTGGAGTTCACCCAAATTCATGTCCATTGAGTCGGTGCTGCCATCCAACCAACCATCTCATCCTGTGGGCCCCTTCTCCTCCCGCCTTCAATCTTTCTCAGCCTCTTCACTTGCCACCAATAGAGTGTTATCATCTGCATATCTGAGGTTATTGATATTTCTCCCAGCAATCTTGATTCCAGCTTGTGCTTCATCCGGTCTGGCATTTCGCATGATGTACTCTGCATATAAGTTAAACAGGCAGCGTGACAATATACAGCCTTAATGTACTTCTTGCAGTGTGGAACCAGTCTGTTGTTCCATGTCCAGTTCTAACTGTTGCTTCTTGTATTGTTACACGTTTCTCAGGAGGCAGGGCGGATGTTCTGGTATTCCTATCTCTAAGAATTTTTCACCGTTTGTTGTGATCTACACAGTCAAAGGCTTTAGCACAGTCAGTGAAGCAGACATAGATGTTCTTTTGGAATTTCCTTTTTCTGTGATCCAATGGATGTTGGCACTTTGATCTCTGGTCCCTCTGTCTTTTCTAAACCCAGCTTGTACCTCTGGAAGTTCTCAGTTCATGTACTGTTGGAGCCTCGCTTGAAGGAGGGAAGCCAGTTCCTAGAAGACGGTTGTGATCCTTTGGTCGTGTCGTGTTCCTTTGGTTTTTCATGTTACTTGAAGTCTCGAGTGGTTTTCTTCACACTTGCAGTGGCAGTCACCCCTCCAGATTGTTTACCAGCTGACTTTGGGAGAGAAATCCCTTCGGTCAGTGCTGCTAGAATCTGAGGCTTTCCCAGACCTCTATGGATAATACCGCCACCATACTTGTTGCTCCCCCTTGTGGCAGAATTCTTAAGCTTGCTTGCCTTCGCTCGGTCTGAAATACACCAGGCCCGGAGCTGACAGCCTCCGCTTTGTTTGCCCAAGTTCTGAGTTAAAGCTCAAGTCTGTGGTCTCTCCCTGGCCTACAGACTCAGGCTGGCTTTCTACACGCACTCAAAAGCCATCTGCCAAAGGCCACACTCACCACCATCAGGGGTATGCACAGAGAGCTGGCCGCAGGGTAGCGGTGTGAGTGGGGGTGCTGGTGGGGGTGGGGGTGCGTTGAGGGGTGGGCGGCCTATGAGCCGGGTGGGGGGCCTGCAGGCAGGGAGTCCCCAGCAGCTCACAGCAGGCTCCGTGGAGCCTGCAGCACGGGTAGTGGGATCTGCATCCTTTAGTGCCCCGCACGAGTCCTATCAGCCCCTCTCCCAGCCTTTTCCCGCCCCCGCCTCAGGCAGCCATGACCCTGGCCTCTGGGTGGAGTGAGAGAAGCGTGCCTCTTCGGCACAGCCAGGACGTCAGGTGTGCGCCCGCACGCTTCCCGTGGGAGAAATCAAGGGCCAAGAACGCCTCCCTGGGCAGAGCTGTGCTGCCTTGGGGGAGGGGTGATGTGGCTATTAATTTCCCTCTGGTTATTACTTTGACTCCTCTTTTCCTCTCCAGTGTGTCCAAACTACTGTTTCCTTTCTGCAGCAGTGCGCTGGAAATTCTCCACTGGAAACCTAGACTTCCACAAAGACTCTCCTGTCTGTGGGTGATTGTCTTAAGACAGCGTTCATTCTCCGAGGTCTCCCAGACTGTGGCTGAGAGGGACTGGGGCCAGTTCAGAGGCCACTTTCTACAGTCAGGACTGGAGTCTATGCCTATTACCTGATGCATGGATGGGTAAGGCTTCTGGGTCCCTTGACATATGGTTTTACATTCTTACCAGCAGCATATGAAGGTTCCAGTTTCTCCTTATCCTTGCCAACACTTATTATTATCTGACTCTTTCTAGTCATCCTTTTGGGGTGAAGTGGTATCTCACTGCTGTTTTCATTTACATTTAGTGAGTATTGGCTGTTTGCATATCTTCCTTGGAAAAATGTCTATTCAGATCCTGTGCCCAGTTTGAAATTAGGTTGCCTTTTTATTGAGTTACAATGTCTTAATATATTTTAAATACAAGTCCCTTATCAGATACATGAATTGCAGGTATTTTCTCCCATTGTGTAGGTTGTCTTTTCACTGATTTTAACATGGGCAAATTATGGCGATTAATTTCCCTCTGGTTATTACTTTGACTCCATAAGCTTTAGTATGTTGTTTTAGTATTTTTGGTGTTTCATATTCATTCTCATTCATCTCGAAGTATATTCCCTCGTATGTGATGAGTCACTTCTGTCTTTCAAAATTTTCCCTTTATCTTCTGGTTATGACATGTGGTATGGTCTGTCACTCAGCCCTATCTGACTGTTTGTGACCCTTTGGACTGCAGCCTTCCAGGCTTCTTTGTCCATGGGATTTTTTTCCCAGGCAAGAATACTGGAGTGGGTTGCCATTCGCTCCTCCAAGGGAT
This sequence comes from Capricornis sumatraensis, assembly GCF_032405125.1. Classification (NCBI taxonomy): domain Eukaryota; kingdom Metazoa; phylum Chordata; class Mammalia; order Artiodactyla; family Bovidae; genus Capricornis; species Capricornis sumatraensis. The sequence goes on from NC_091072.1 coordinate 157,068,904, forward strand.
CTTCCCCACCCAGGGGTTGAACCTGGGTCTCCTGCATTGCAGGTAAATTCTTTACTGCTGAGCCACCAGGGAAGACTGTCTTCTGAGAGTTTGATTATGATGTGTTGACATATGGATCCTTGACTTTACCCTGCTGGTTGTTTGTTGAGCTCCTTGATGTGTAGATTAGTCATCAAATATGCAACATTTTCATCCATTGTTTCTATATCCTTCCACCCTTTCTCTCCTCATGTCTGTGTTGCATGGTATCTCACAAGTCTCTGAGCCTATTAATTTTTCTTCATGTTCCTTTCTACCCCTTGGATAGGTTAGCTTCTTTTTTTTTTAATTTTTATTTTTACTTTATTTTGCTTTACAATACTGTATTGGTTTTGCCATACATTGACATGAATCTGCCACGGGTGTACATGAGTTCCCAATCCTGAACCCCCCCTCCCACCTCCCACCCCATATCATCTCTCTGGATCATCCCCGTGCACCAGCCCCAAGCATCCTGTATCCTGTATCGAACATAGACTGGCGATTCATTTCTTACATGATAGTATACATGTTTCAATGCCATTCTCTTAAATCATCCCACCCTCTCCCTCTCCCACAATGTCCAAAGGATAGGTTAGCTTCTATGGACCTATGTTCAAGTTTGTTGACTTTTTTTCTGTGTGGTAATGTCTGCTGAGCCCCTCTAGTGAAATTTTCATCTGTTATTATACATTTCAACTCTAGATTTTCTATTTGGTTCCCTTCTGTAAGTTCTGTCTCTTTACTGGTATTCTCTATTTGGTGAGACGCTATTCTTTCCTCTAGCTCTTTGGACATGGTTTCCTTTAGTCCTTTGAACATGTTTTAAACAGCTGACTTAAAACCGGGTACTGTTGTTGCTGTTCAGTCGCTTGCCACCCCATGGACTGAAGCACACCAGGCTTCCCTGTCCGTCACTATATCCCGGAGTTTATCAAACTTATGTCCATTGAGTCGATGATGCCATCCAACCGTCTCATCCTCTGCCACTCTCTTCTCCTCCTGCCCTCAGTCTTTCCCAGCATCAAGGTCTTTTCCAATGAGTGAGTTCTTTGCATAAGGTGGCCAAAGTATTGGAACTTCAGCTTCACCATCAATCCTTACAATGAATATTCAGGGTTGATTTCCTTTCGGATTGACTGGTTTAATCTCCTTGCAGTCCCAAGAGTCTTCTCTAGCACCACAGTTCGAAAGCATCATTTCTTCAGGGTTCAACTTTATGGTCCAACTCTCACATCCACCCACGACTACTGGAAAAACCATAGCTTTGACTATATGTACCTTTGTCAGCAGTGATATCTCTGCTTTTTAATATGCTGTCTAGCCCGGAGACAATATCTGGTACTAGGGTAAATTTAAAACTCTACAGAGCTTACTGTTCTTACCAACACTCTACTGTCTTTCTTGACTGAGCACTCTCTGGGTTACAGAAGCCTTTGGTTAATTTCTAGAGTTTAAAGCTAATTCTGATTATATACGGCAGATTTTTCATTGCTTTTATAGAATGAGAAACTTTCAGTGGTTCTTACTGGACCACTTTTTTGACCCTTTGCTTGGATTTTGATCCAAATAAACTATAGAAAAATATTTTGGAGACAACCGGTGGGAGTTCCCTGGGGGGCTAGTGGTTAGGATTCCGGGCTACAACTGCCACAGCCTGGGTTCAGTCTCTGGTCAGAGAACTGTGAGCCTGCAAGCTGCAGAGTGTGGCCAAAAACAAAAAAGCAAAAAAACCCTAAAAAACATTTGGCAAAAACTGAATACAGACTAGATAGCATATTGAAAAGCAGAGATATTACTTTGCCAACAAAGGTCCGTCTAGTCAAGGCTATGGTTTTTCCAGTGGTCATATATGGATGTGAGAGTTGGACTGTGAAGAAACCTGAGCGCTGAAGAATTGATGCTTTTGAACTGTGGTGTTGGAGAAGACTCTTGAGAGTCCCTTGGACTGCAAGGAGATCCAACCAGTCCATCCTAAAGGAGATCAGCCCTGGGTGTTCTTTGGAAGGAATGATGCTAAAGCTGAAACTCCACTGTTTTGGCCACCTCATGAGAAGAGTTGACTCACTGGAAGACTCTGATGCTGGGAAGGATTGGGGGCAGGAGGAGAAGGGGACGACCGAGGATGAGATGGCTGGATGGCATCACCGACTCGATGGACGTGAGTTTGGGTAAACTCCGGGAGTTGGTGATGGACAGGGAGGCCTGGCGTGCTGCGATTCATGGGGTCACAAAGAGTCGGACACGACAGAGCAACTGAACTGAACACAGACTGGTCATCAGATTAAAATTTTTATTAAGGACATATATTCTTTTCAAGGCCCTATGATCGGTTAGAGCTACACAGCGGTGTTAAGAGTTTTCTTTGATTTGCTCTCAAATACTCCGGCTCACATGCAGAAAAGTATGCGTGGGATGAGAGAGAGAAAACAATGGCACAGGTTGATGGTTGTTGGATCTGGGTGATGGGTACATGAAGGCTTAATTACCAGTTTATTTTTATTTTTAAAAATTTCCATAATAAAAAATTTTTTTAAAAAAACAGAAGGGGTACTCTTGGGTCCAAACAAGGCTGAACTTGGGAAAAATAACTGAGTTCCAAACTGGCCTTTGGTGAAAGGCAGTAAAACAATGTCGTAGAAGATAGGCACACCGCGTGTTAAGAGAACAAAGGCTAAAGCTGCAGTATTGATCAGGTACCTCAGGATAAAGCTATACAGCAAGTAAAAACTATCTCTGGGTCTGGAAGGACACAGTAATCAGCTGGTCAAATCCAGGCTGACCCCTGGCCCCAAGTCCCAGGTCTGTTGTTTTCAATCGCTAATACCACATCCCAGGGTGGTGGGAAAGATCTTTCCTGGGACTGGGAAAAGAAGTGTTCCTGCCCAGACCATTCCATTTGGCTCGAACAGCACTATGACCAAGACCTGGAGCTGCAGCTGACAGACCTCAGAGGGCAGAGGCCTGGGCTACGGAGGTGTCGGTCCTCCTGAATGACCCACAGCCTCAAGACATCAACTGGGAAAAGGGAGCTTCCTCTGATGACCCTGGACTCCAGAGATCTTAAATTACCCTATAAAATGCACATTTGAGAGTTCTTTCCACCATACTCTAAACATAAGGACCTCAGACCCCCGAGGAAGGGAACATGGGAGAGCCCCCAGAGAGTTCCTACAGGGAGGACCACGCAAAGCCTGGGGCCTGGGTGCCCCCGCGTGTGCTCCAAAGCACAAGGAGAACCTACCTCGCCTGCTCTGCTGCCCCTTTCCAAAGGGGAACGAGGGCCACCATGGAAGACCGACGCCCTGAGGCCTTAGCTAAAGAGAGGGCTTGGGAACGAGGAACCGAAGTCAAGAACCAGCCGTTCTTTGGATACCCCTTTCCCTAGGAGGAGGAGCAGGAAACATACTTCAGGTCACAAAGAGAGCCCCTGGACCCTCCTTTGGACACAGCTGACGGATCTGAAAGTCCTCTCACCCAGGTTAGGAGGGCAGCTCAGGGGGCAGCTGGGAGCACTGACGGGCAGAGGACAAGCTGTGTGGGCCCTGCGGGGGAAAGGCAGGGCTCACTGCCCTCAGCTGCTCCAGCCAGGGGCGCCACTGACTGAGGGCCTGTCAGGAAGGGGGAGGCCGCCTGAAAGACGGCCCAGACAGTGACGCAGCACCCCCCAGCAGACCGGGGCCTTTCCCTGTGCGGCCGAGGGGCCGCCGAGTGTGGTCACGGCAGGCAGAGCCTGTAACACGTGGACGGGGGTGGGGAGAGGGCCCGGGACATCACTAGCTGGCCCTCTGTGCTGCCACCTCCTCAATGCTGTGCGGAGCAGGGATGGCCTGGGGTGAGAGGCAAGCCTGGCATGGTCAGAAGTGCCATCTGCCGGTCTGCGGAGTGAGGGGCCGGACGATGCCATACATCTTCCCTGTGAGGCGCAATCTGAAACCGGCACCTCGTGCCGTGCTCCCCAGAGTCCCTACCGCCCACGGCCCGGGTCCACGTTGCAACTGCTTGACAGAAAAACAGCTTTATTGGTGACCCGAAGGAGCCAAGGTCACTCCCAGGCCGCGTCAGCCTGCAAGGCCTTCTCCGGGCAGGAAAGTCAGTCACATAATTCACGGGGATTCCGGACAAGAGATCAGAGCTCTACTCCTAGTTATAAGACAAATTCCCAAAATTCCTGATTTCAGAGTCAACACACAGAAGGTCCAAGGCTCGTGTCCCGACAGATATGCGTGTCCCTGCCTGTCCCCACAGGGGAGGCTGACCGAGCTGTTCAGCAGTATCTGTGGGGCTGTGCAGACACAGTAGAGGCCCACAAAGCCACAGGGTCTCCCTGAGACAAGTTTCCTGGAGAGTTCCTGCTCCAGCAGGGAGCGGGACCTGGCCCTCAGCTCGCACCCCAAGTCTGATGAGGTCGGGTCGCTGAGCAGGCCTGGGTAGCAGAGAACCCCACCGCACTGGCCCTCGGCACACGGACCCTCCATGGTCCAGGCTCAGTGGTGCCGCCACAGCCTGTCACTGGCCCCAGCCCCTCACTGCTGGGGTATCCCCAGCTTACTGATGGGGTACAGGTACCACATCACCACCCCCGAAGGGTTGATGATCACGGTGAAGTTCGTTTTATCCTGGAGGCCACTGATGATTTCACCTGTGTAGACGTCCTGGGCCTGCAGGGGGAGGATAGCACCAATGCCACCCTAAGGATGGCTGCACGGACCCCACCCCACCCCGCAGAGGATGAAACACCTGAACTTCGGTCTGCCTTTGTGGAGCCTCCAGTATGCCCTACAGAAGTGGGAGTGTGAACCCCCGAATCACATCCCCTCTGGCCAAGCCAAGCAGTACCTAAGCACAGACGGGGGTGAGAACCGGAGAGACGTGCCAGCAAGACCGAAGAGGGGAAGCCACAACCTTGGGGGCTGGCAGGACTCAGTTACACACAGCAGTTCATCTGTGTAGCTTGAAAGCACTGGAGCAGAGAACCGCACCAGCCAGAGGACCCACGGCTTAGGGGGACGGGTGTGTGAGTGAGGACTCAGCAGCGTCCCCTGGGAAGCCCGAAGTCCTGAGACAGCAGAGCACTCACCTCGTACACCACGGAGCTGCTGAAGTTCAGGCAGGCAAGGGACGAATGGTAGTGATAAGGCATGTCCGTCCTGCGGCTGAAGAAGACGATGGCGCTGGCCTCATTGACCAGGGGCCGCAAGTACACTTCAATGTAGGATTTCTCCTGGGCATGGAAGATGGCTAACTGGCTGGGGCCCCTGCTCAGCAGGCCCCGAAGCCCCCTTCCCAACCCTCCCTTGAGCTCTGGGTCCCGCCAGCCCACAGAAGCTTAGAGGGGGAAAGACAGCCCTCCAGCATCAACTCCTCTAACTGCACCTTTCTTTCTCTTTCTTCCCTTCTTGCTTCCTCCTTTCCTTTCCTGACTCAACAGACGCTCCTGGACACTTCCTCTGTGCTAGGCCCCCTGTTTGGACGCGACAAATGCTGCCTGAGGTCCTAACGTCAGAGAGCTCACAGGGTAACAGGAGGGACACCCGTGGACAGCCCCTGGCTCTAGACTGGAGGGCACAGTCCAGTGGGAATGACGAGCTCCGCCCCGAGGAGCCAGGAAGGGGAAGCCCCATCCTCCAGAAGGTCTCTGGACGGGCTCCACCGTCAGCCCCTCTGCAGGATCAGACGCCGCCTCTGGGCATCACCGGCTCAGAGGGTGCCTTCTAGAGTGGTGGAGATTTCTTTTCACTAGAGGGGCAAGGGTTCTGCACAGAGAGCACAAGCTTTGAGGCGACGCTGCAGGCCTCTAATCCTGTTGTGCCACTCACCAACTGTGTGGCCTCGGGACAATGTCACCGAGGCGCTTCAAGTTTACATTTCCTCATTTGTAAAACCAGGAAGGAGCATCTACCTTCTGAGAAAATGTATCTAGAATGCCCAGCACACAGCAGGTGCTCAAAAACTAGTAAATGCTACTACTAGGACTTAGTTATACTCCTTGGTTCAAACAAGTCCTAAACTCTAAGGCAAGCCCAAGTTCTCTGCCAGACATCACAGACTTGTGCGGACGTCTTGTATTAATACTTCCAAACCAGGGGGCCACGCTGTTCCCACAGGCATTTGTGGTGATGTTTCCCTTCCCCCAGTCCCATGAGCTGTCCTGCTCTGGCCCTGCTATTACCCGGGTAAGTAGGGGACAGTCAGAGCAGCTGCCAGTAGGGCCTCCGACCGAATGCAACCAGGAGGGACTGAGTGGATTTTAGAGACCCCGATCCTGACCCCTTAACCTCCGGCTTGCAGCCTTGTTTTCAGGGAAGCCAGTCTCTCAGCTTCCCCCCCTTCCCTGGCCCCATACCCCAGTACCTTGAGAATCCTGCGTCCCTGGATGCCTAAGGGATCCTGGTTGATTTTGATCATGAGTGGATTCTGCAGAATGTCTACGTTCTGGGCGGAGATGGTACGCAGGTCTGTGGACATGAACAGGGGAGCCGCCAGCATCGTCCACAGGGCCATCTGGGCCCGGGCTTGCTCGAAGCTGAGGCCAAAGTTCCCGATGAGCAACTGGGGGCAGAAGAGAGGAGCGCTCAGCTCTGCCCTCTACAGGGCGGTGGGCATGGGGACCAACCCTAAACTTGTAGCAAGACAAGAGAGAGATGGGGAGGACGGCCAGGTTATGGGCCCTAGTTCTGCCAATACTGTTCCCTGGCACTGTGGCTTTGGGGTGGGTCAAATCACTTTTCAGAGCTTCAGTGGTTTTTTTTTTCCAACAAGAGCGTAGGGGTGATAATATGTTCTGACCATGTCACAGGATGCTGAAAGGATCCAATAAATCCTACTGCCAAAGGCATTTATAAACTGGAACATGGACGAAACACAGCCAGGGTGGTAGGAAGTCAGACCTGAAGAGTGTCTGCTCCTGCCATTAGCTACCCACCTGCCCTAAAGATAGCTGCACCAATGGGCACTCCTGTCCCCAGGCAACCAGTATACACTGACAGGACAAACGATTATTGCTAACTCAACACTGTTGTGTACTTAATGAGACCAATTTAGTTACACACTGCATATGTGCCAAACGGCACTAAGCATTTAAAGGATCATCCTTTTGGGGACTTCCCTGGTGGTCAGTGGTTAAGACTCCAAGCTGCCACTGCAGGGGGCATGGGTTCGATCCCAGGGCAGAGAACTAAGATTCTGCATGACATGTGGCACGAAAAAAAATAAGAGTACTTGGCCTTGGGCCTAGCACTCAGTAGGTCAGTGAAGGTCAGCTCCTCCCTAACCCCTGGGGAGTTGAGTCCTGTTTACAAAAACAGACATGCACTGGCCTAGAAAAATTAAAATAAAGGGTCATCCTTTTAACCCTCAAAACAACATTATTACAGGAGCTACTGTTATTATTTCAATTGTCCAAATGACAAAGCTGAGGCACAGAAAAAATGAAGTCAAGTGCCCAAGGTAAGTGGCAGAGCTGGAGCTCGAACTCTATAAAGCAGGTCCACTTCTCACCCTTTCCACCTGGCCTGTTATTTGTAATTATTATAACTGTCACTGGGGGTAAACACTTGGTGACTAAGCGAAGAGACAGCTAGAAAACTGTAGGAGCAACTGCAAGGCAATTTAAGTGGTCAGGGTGAGTGAAGTAGGTATGAGGGGCCAGTTCTGCCCATGGAGGTAACAGCACAGAGTGTTGAGAGGGGGCTTGGAGGCAGGCCTGGCAAGACAGTCCAGGGAGGGAATGATAGGAGAGTGGGGCTCATGGTGCTCTCCATCCTACAGAGGGATGAAGCGCCAGAGGCTCTCCAGACCAAGTTCTCAAGTTTGAGGAAACATCAGAACCGACTGGGAAGACTGTTAACAATGGGCATTCCCAGGCCCTCCCTGAACATTCTAACCTAAGACGTGGGGGTGGGGCCCTGGGCAAAGAATAGTAAGCAAGCTCCCACGGCATGTCCCACACGGTGGTTCAAGGACACGCTTCAGAGGTGCCGAGCTAGAGCCTGGCAAAGAGCATCCAGGAAGACAGCATGCGGCCGTGGGCCCGGGCCAGCCCCCTCCATGCTGGTACCACGTCTGGGTCGTTCCAGTGCCCCGGGCCGGCCACCGGCTGCAGCACGTCCTGGTGGGTCACAAACCAGTCCAGGATGGACAGCACGCTCCTCCAGGAGTCCTGGATGTCATCGAAGTTGCGCCAGAGGTTGCAGATGTCTGCCAGCAGGGTGTAGTTCACCTGGATGTAGGGGCAGGCAGAGTCCCGGGCCAGCGTCACACTCTGTGGCCCGGAGGCCTGCCCAGGAGCTGGGGAGCCTCAGCAGGGGACACAGAGCGTGGGAAGGCTTAAGAGATCAGGCTTTGAGCGTGCTCAGGATGAGGAAGGGCTTCGGAGGGAGTGCCCCTCCTCTGGGGCTGCCCAGGCCTCCCCTCCAGGTGTGCTGCTTGCCGGAAACTGACCCTTCCCTCTCATGCCAGCAGGGACTAAGCGCAGGGTATAGAAACCAGGGCTGGGGTACCCATAGCCTTCCTCCCACATGCCCACCCCTGTGTTCTCTCAGGGAGACTGCCACCCTCTACCAGGGTTCTCCCTCCAGTCTACACATCTGATTCCACCCTTTCTAGCATCCCACATGCTGAGGGGCCCCTGGCGAGGTGCCCATGAGGCCTTTCGGAGGCTAGGCCCCACCTGCCTTGGCTTCACCAGTCTTCCGACCCTCCAAGCCCACTCAGTACCACCCAGGATTCTGAGTGCTTGCAGTGGTGCCGTGTCAGCACCTGACACACGGCTCCCACACCCTTCAGCCCACCTGACAACTGTCTCCTCTAAGACCTTGGGCTGGCTCCGGCCCCTCAGGTACTTCCGGCCCTCCTACAAATCGGCATGTGAGCAACTAAGATGACAGAAGCTCTGGCTGCACAGAAGGCAAAAAGGCCTGGGTACGGGGTGGCACTGCCAGGTGGGTGTGGAGAATGGCTCACCTTTGGGGGGAGGCCCCCTTCGTAGGCTGGCCAACTGCAGGAGAAGGCGATGGGGCGGCCTGTGGCATTCAGGGCAGCGGCCATCTTGGGGTACCCTGGAGAAGTCCAACCACCACATTTTAGGATGAAGAAACCCAAGGTGATCTCGGGCCTCAGCTCAAACCTCCCCCAACACGTGAGGAGACTAATGCTCAAAAGAGGAGGCACCTCTCCTGTACCCAGAGCTGCACACACACCCTGGGCAGAGCAAGGCACCAGCGTTCCGGGAGCCAAGATACCCCTAGGCCCTGGGGGAGAGGAATTGGGAAACACTACCCCCTAGGGGCCATACAGCCGGCCACTGGGGGGCCTTCCACGGCCACCCCTCCCTGTCTACCTAATGGCTCCCAGCCAGCTGCGGGACCCACCCTCGGCCCGGTCCTGGGGGCTTGAGTAGCAGCCATCCAGCTTCAGCATGTCCACCTTCCACTCGGCGAAGGTTTGCGCGTCCTGCACCACCTTGTCTAGCGTCGTTCCCGGGTAACCCATGCAGGTGAAGTTGCCCAAGTCCTCGTAGATGCCCAGCTTCAGGCCCAGGGAGTGAGCCTGGGGCGGGGAGGGGTTGAGAACACAGTGGATACCTCAGGGAACCACTCACAGGCATAGCTGACCAGGCCCCATTACAACCTTCAGAGGCTCCCAAAAGCCTGGAGGGAAGGGTCTCAGCTTTCTGGCCTAGCCTTGCCTCTGCCAACATGACCCTTCCCCTCCCTCCTACACACACACCTTGCGTGAGCTGTCTCAGCCTCTAGGCATTTCCTCCTGCCATCCCCTCTGCTTTGAATGCCCTCTCTAGGATCAGCCTCCTCAAGAGAACCTTCCTGAAATCCCAGGCTGAATAAGAGGTCTTTCATTGCTCTTGCTCATGACTGTGACTCACAACTACCTGTTCACGTATCTCTCTCCTCCACCAAACTGTTTGTTCTCAGGCAGGGACTATAGAAATGAGCCCTAAGTAGGATGGGGTGGAAAGAGTGGTCTGGCCCGCAGGCCAACACGCAGGACAGGGCTGGGGTGGGGGGCTCACATAGTCAGCCAGGAAGGCAATGCCGTGGGGGAAGCGCTTGCGATCTGGCACCAGGTTGCCCTTGGCATCACGTCCACCAATCCAGCAGTCATCGATGTTAAGGTATACGTAGCCCAGTTCCCGCCATCCATCCTGCGCCAGCCGGTCAGCCATCTCCATGAAGAGCTCCTCACTGGCGAGGGGCAGGGGAGAGGGCTGCTCAGTGGCCCAGCGTGGGCCTTGCCCTAACCCCACCCCCCTTCCTCAGAGGGTTTCAAACTTCTTAGATATTCTGAGTGTGGATCCAGCCTGTAAGGACCGTGGCCTTTGCTGTCAAGCTAGAGACTAAGCCAGGTGACCAAGGGTTACGTCCTGAGCCATAAGCAGGGTGGAGGGAAAGGGGTGATTTGGCTTCCAGGCCAAGAAGCAGGACTGGGCCAGTGGGAAGCACGTGGGGTCAGGCCTGACCCTTAACTGTGATCTCCTTTCCCTTATCTCAGGGGCTGGGTCCCCTACAGGCCTGAGGTCACCACAGATGCCCCCAAGCTGGTCATGAGGCTGAGTGCCAGATGTCTCAAAAGTTACCTCCGGTTGCTTCCTCTCTGGGATGGGGGGTGGCCCTGACCCTGCCCTCTTTCCGAGCTGACCCCCACCCTCGCCTGCCCCCACTCCTGTCTGCTGGTGCAGACCTGACTCACCTGATGCAGTTCTTCGGGTCCTCATTGCAGTCGATGTTGCAGCGGAAGCGTTCCCAGGCCAGCCAGCCCATGGGTGGCTTCCGCAGGAGCCCATTCTCCAGGACTAGCACCTGGGCCACCAAGGCCAGCAAGAGCACTGTAGTGGGATGGACTGTGAGTGGCTCCCATAGCCCCAGCCCTCTCCCCACCCCATCCGCATGCCGCCCAGCCCCACACGTTAGGGGAACTAGACTCTCCAGCTTAAGGTGGAAAGGGCTCTTCCTGCACTGCTGGCTCCCACCAGGCTGTGAGTGGGTGGATAGCCCCAGGCATAGTGCAGTCGGTGTCTGAGGCCTGGATTCCCCACTGCTATTGCCACAGCAGTGCTGGGATCACCAAAATCTAACACCTGGAGTCACAGGCTTTCTACACCCTGACCAGCTCTCCCTACTCCATTCACACAGAACTTGACAGGACACTGTAGCCAGGACCCAGGTCTCCTGAGCCCCATCCAGGGCTCGGTGTTCTCCGTGGGCACCCAAGAGGCTTCAGAAGGGCTTAAGAGGTCAACTGGCGGGAACAGCGCCGTAGGGCCTTAAATTGCTATCTGTAAAATGGAATACTGATGTTATATGGCTGTTATCAGCACACCTTGATGTTACAGAAGATAGGGCCTCTGGCTGTGAGGTAGAGGGGGTGAGCAAAGAAGAGGTCTCTTTGGAGGGGAACTGATTCTTGTCTGGGAAGGATCTCCTCCTTTCCTGGCCCACCTCCAAGAATAAGAGAGGAACATGTCTCCCCATATGCCCACATCAGGGAAGGAGGCCCAGAAACCACAGGACTGGGACTTCCTCCAGGCAGCACCACCGCCCCCCTTCCCACAAGTGGTCACTTACCCCTCCCAAAGCCACACACACCCAACCCAGTCCATGTAGGTACCTGTCTTCAGCAACATTGCTCTGGACTCAGCGGTCTCAGGACCTGACCAGATCTGCTCTGCTTTTACCAGCCTCCGTATGTTGGGATTTGGAAGCTAAGAAACGTTAGAAAAGCACTGAAAAAAAAAAAGAAAGAAAAGCACTGGGGTCCCTCCTGTTTGACTAGCCCTGCCGTCCTTAACCTTGGGTGTGGATCCCACACTGGGTGCCCAAGGCGCCCTCACAGCCCCCAGTCTCTTCCCCCAGCCATCACTTCCCCGAGCCTGGGTTCTTCCGTCGGAAATACTCAACAAAGTTTCGTGGACGTTAGACCTCACCTCCTCTGCCCTGCTGGGGACCCCGAGTGCACAAGGGTGACCCTCTGCCAGGCTAGGGTCAGAGAGAGGCACCGACAGACTGCAGGACGCCCAGGAAGATCGGAGGTGGCGGGCCGGGAGCCAGGCCTCCGCTCCCACCGGGGCTGGGTTGCCGCCGCCGCCCCCAAAGGCCGCAGGCCCAGCGGCCCAGCCCTGGGAGCCCACCCACAGTCGCCCATCCTCGGCAGCTCACCGACTCTTCCGCTGCGATCTGAGCCGCCGCCTGGTTCGGCCTCCCGAGTAGACTACCGCCGCAGTCACCTGATTCATCTACCGCGTTCCAGCGGGGCGGGGCCTGAAGGACGCAAACCTTCCCGACGGAACCTATCAGAATCCCCCTAGCAACGTCCTGCCCCGCCCTCCACGGGCCCAGAAAGCCCTCGGAACCTCCCAAAGCCCCTCCTCTTTCGAGCTCCGGGTCTGCGCGCTCCCGAGGCAGGCACGCGCGCACCGCACAAGCTCCCCATCTCCGCCGAGCTAGTCTCTTCGCTTCTGCCGGGTCCCTTAAGGCGAGGATTCAGTTCAGTTCAGTCGCTCAGTCGTGTCCGACTTTTTGAGACCCCATGGACTGCAGCATGCCAGGCCTCCCTGTCCATCACCAATTCCCGGAGTTTACTCAAACTCATGTCCATTGAGTCGGTGATGCCATCCAACCATCTCATCCTCTGTCGTCCCCTTCTCCCGCCTTCAATCTTTCCCAGCCTCCGGATCAGTTGAGCTGTTTCAAATCCTGAAAGATGATGCTGTGAAAGTGCTGCACTCAATATGCCAGCAAATTTGGAAAACTCAGCAGTGGCCACAGGACTGGAAAAGGTCAGTTTTCATTCCAATCCCAAAGAAAGGCAATGCCAAAGAATGCTCAAACTACCGCACAATTGCACTCATCTCACATGCTAGTAAAGTAATGCTCAAAATTCTCCAAGCCAGACTTCAGCAATGCGTGAACCGTGAACTCCCTGATGTTCAAGCTGGTTTTAGAAAAGGCAGAGGAACCAGAGATCAAATTGCCAACATCCGCTGGATCATGGAAAAAGCAAGAGAGTGCCAGAAAAACATCTATTTCTGCTTTATTGACTATGCCAAAGCCTTTGACTGTGTGGGTCACAATAAACTGTGGAAAATTCTGAAAGAGATGGGAATACCAGGCCACCTGACCTGCCTCTTGAGAAATCTGTATGCAGGTCAGGAAGCAACAGTTAGAACTGGACATGGAACAACAGACTGGTTCCAAATAGGAAAAGGAGTACATCAAGGCTGTATATTGTCACCCTGCTTATTTAACTTATATGCAGAATACATCATGAGAAACTCTGGACTGGAAGAAACACAAGCTGAAATCAAGATTGCAGGGAGAAATATCAATAACCTCAGATATGCAGATGACACCACCCTTATGGCAGAAAGTGAAGAGGAGCTAAAAAGCCTCTTGATGAAAGTGAAAGAGGAGAGTGAAAAGGTTGGCTTAAAGCTCAACATTCAGAAAATGAAGATCATGGCATCTGGTCCCATCACTTCATGGGAAATAGATGGGGAAACAGTGGAAACAGTGTCAGACTTTATTTTGGGGAGCTCCAAAATCACTGCAGATGGTGACTGCAGCCATGAAATTAAAAGACGCTTACTCCTTGGAAGAAAAGTTATGACAACCTAGATAGCATATTCAAAAGCAGAGACATTACTTTGCCAACTAAGGTCCGTCTAGTCAAGGCTATGGTTTTTCCTGTGGTCATGTATAGATGTGAGAGTTGGACTGTGAAGAAGGCTGAGCGCCGAAGAATTGATGCCTTTGAACTGTGGTGTTGGAGAAGACTCTTGAGAGTCCCTTGGACTGCAAGGAGATCCAACCAGTCCATTCTGAAGGAGATCAACCCTGGGATTTCTTTGGAAGGAATGATGTTAAAGCTGAAACTCCAGTACTTTGGCCACCTCATGCGAAGAGTTGACTCATTGGAGAAGACTCTGATGCTCCGAGGGACTGGGGGCAGGAGGAGAAGGGAACGACAGAGGATGAGATGGCTGGATGGCATCACCGACTCGATGGACGTGAGTCTGAGTGAACTCCGGGAGTTGGTGATGGACAGGGAGGCCTGGTGTGCTGCGATTCATGGGGTCGCAAAGAGTCGGATACGACTGAGCGACTGAACTGACTGACTGACTTCTACCGCAGGGGGCGCTGGTTCCATACTTGGCTGGGGAAGGAAGATCGTGCATGCCCACGCAGTGCGTCCAAAAAAATGATCAAGCAAACAAAACTGAATTTGGCCATTTCTACTCTCCCAGCCCGCATCACATCTTGCCTGGATTACTCCAGCATCCTCCTCACTGGTCTGCTTCCGCTCATATTGTTTTCTTCCTAGCAACCAGAGAAATCCTTTAAAACATAGCTCAAGACCTCACTCGAAGGCTTCCCTGGTGACTCAGGGGTAAAGAATCTCCCTGCCAATACAGGAGACACGGGTTTGATCGGTGGTCCAGGAAGACTGGACATTACCAGGAGCCACAACTATTGAGCCTGTGCTCTGGAGCCTGGGAACTGAACTACTGAAGCCTTCTCACCCTAGAGCCAGTGCTCAGCAACGAGAAGCCATGGCGATGTGAGGCCTGCACACTCCAACTAGAGAGTAGCTCCTGCTCCCTGCTACTAGAGAAAAGCCCAGCAGCAATGAAGATAGAGCACAATAAATAATTATTAAAGAAAAACAAAAAACAACAAAAAAACCTCATTCAAGACCTGGTGATGGCTGTTCATTTCAGTCTGGAGTAGCAACCCTCACAGATTTACAAAGCCCCACCCCACACATTCTAAGCCCATATCCTGGTGCTCCTGCCACTCCCCAACACACACACACACACACACACACACACACACACACACACACACACACACACACACGGGTCTCCTTGCAGTTCCTCAAATACAACAGGTCTCAGAGCCATTGCACTAGCTGTCCCTTCTGCCTGGAATGCTCTCTCTCCAGATTCTGGCATGACTGGCTCCCTCGTTTCCTTCAATTATTTCTCAAATGTCACATTCTAGGTGAGGCCTACTGTGACCCTTCTGTTTAAAATTGCAACCTTCCTACCACACCCCCCCACCCCATTCCCAGACTCCTTGCCCCTGCTCTATATTTTCCACAGAACTTATTGCCTCCTATCTCATTTATTATGGTGTCTATTAGTAACTGAATAAAAGTTAGTGGGCGAGACAGATAATAAACAGGAAATAAAAGCATCAATGTAAGGAACTTTTTTTTATATAAGTGGTTAGTGTTTTCACACAAATACAACCCAGGGATGTGATAGAGACCTGCAGGCAGGCTGCTTTCTCATGGCTGGGGAGGGGACAGGAGCTGAGGCCTAAATAATGTGAAGGACCTCGGAGGAGTTAAGAGCTTTGGGGTAGGGTTGGGAAGGAGGAGTGTTCTTGCAGGAACTGCCAGGGCCAGAACTCTGCAAGGTGACAACCATCAAGTTCATGGGCAGATTGTCTGAGCTCACCAGGCTCCCAGGGCTGTCAGGAAAGCCTCCCCCCGGTCTTTGGTTGTGCACTCCTGCGTCCTTTTTACAGCAGGCCTAGCTGTCCACTGACCCCAGGCAGAGCCTGGGCACTGAAGATGGGTTGCAGGCTGGCAGGAGTGAAGGGAGCAGAAACAAATAATCCCCCCCACCCCGGAAGCAGAGATCCAGCCGACTCCAGGGGGCCGGGTTGGGTGACTGGGAAGCTGGGCTGGGCCTCGCGGACTGGATAGGAGCCCGCCCAGAGGAGGCGTCTGGGCCGAGGCCGTCCCAGACTTGGCTCTGTGTGAGAAGTGGGCCGGGCGGGGAGAGGGGGGCTGGAGAGGGGGAAAGAGAAGGTCTCGAAGTTCTTGGGAGGTGGCTTGGGTCCGAGGCCCCCGGATGGTCCGAGGCCCCCGGATGGCCCGAGGTGGGACTCTGGGTTCGAGGCCGGCCATCGCCAACCAGCACTGGGCCTCACTCCGGGCACAGCCGGCCGGGCCTCAGTTTCCCCCCGGCGTGGATCGCGGGGCCTAGTGAGTCGTGGGCGGGGAGGGGTGAGGGCGGTAACTCGAGCCGCCCAGGCGGGGTCTCTCGGCTCCCGCGGCCACGTTTAGCGGCCCGGACGGACGGAGGCCTGGGGTCCGGAGTCGAAATGGCCCTGGGCCAGCCCGCGGGCCGCGCTCCTGGGCTTCGGGGGCGTGGAGGTGAGAGCGGCCCGGCGGGCTCGGGAGGAGGCGGCCCCGGGAAGGCGTGGCCCGCGGGGACGTGGCGGGGCCGCTCCCCGCGCGATGGGGAACCAAGGCGGCAGCCGCGCCCAGAGTCTGCGGCGCTGGCCGCGGAGTTCCCGGTGAGGCCACCCCGTTTCTGGGCGACAGCGGGTCAGACACCCCCACCCCCCCGCGGTGACCATGGCCAGTGGGTCCCACGCCCCAGCCCGCCGCTCCTCTAACAAAGAATCTAGAAAAATGCAGTGCAGCGGATTCCCGCCGGGGTTGCAATGCGGGCCTCGTTAACCGGGGAGGCGGGTGGGGAGGAGACGCCCTTCCCTGGGGAGGAGAGACAGGTCGGCTCCGGATCTCCTCTCCGCTCCCCAGTGCTGGACGGCCGGGAGGTGAGGCTACTGTTCAAGGAACCAACCATCTGTGTTATTCTCTTCCTTCTCCAACCACCAACGGAGACCGGCCCAGCCCCCATCTCAGGACCCTGCTTACTTCTCTCCATAGCCCTTATCAAGACGGGTCTTCACGTTATTTAATTGATTTAAAAAGACACTAATTATTATTTATTTTTGTCTTTTTTTTTTTTTTTACAGTGTGCCTCCCCCTCGGAAATGTAGTTTTCAGGAAGGAGGGGCTTTATTTTGTCCACTATTGTATTCAGTTGTTTTAACAAATACTTTCTGAGGGCCTCCCCAAGCCCTGCAAAGGGCTGGATATTGGGGAGGTTCCACCGGAACCAAGTCCAGTTGGTTGGTTCTAGACATTCTGGGCCTGGGGACAGGGCTGTAAACACAAAGGAGATCATTGTGGGATGAAGGCTGCTGTTGGGTCACCTTAGATCAGACCACCTTCCTGATCAGGACCACCTTACATATAGTGATAAGGGCAGGCCTCTCAAATTAGGTCACTTAAAGACCACAGATAAACTATGTGGCAAGTACTAAAAGGGAAAAGCAACAAGCTATGTGGGTACTTAACTCTGACCTAGCCTTAGAGGGCAGGGTGCTGAGGTCCAAAGAGTGATGATCAGGATGATGGGACTCAGATCCTTAAATTGCTCCCAAGTGCAGGGCCTGGGTGGACCTGTGTGCGTATGTGTGTTTTGGGCAGGGCAGTAGATTATCAGGGGTCAGGGAAGGCTTCCTGGAGGAGGTGGTGGTTTCATTTGACCTGAGGCTGAATAGGAGGCTGAGTAGGAGTAAGTCCAATCCTTTAGGATGGATTGACTGTATTTGAGAATTCTTTTGCAGGTGTCCTGGAAACCACGTGGTCAAAGGGCTGAGCCGTGTGGCCAGACAAGAGAGGCCCCCAACCCCTGCCCAGGGAGCTCTGCGGGTAAGTGGGTCACTGCCAGGACTTGCCCCCCAAAGAGGTGAGGGAATCAGGAGACCAAGCTCTGCTTCTCACTGGCCACGTGATCCTGGAAAGCTCACCTTTACTCTTCTGGTCTCAGTTTTCTGTGAGTCAGGAGAACAGTTGGATTATATGCCACTTGTGTGGGCTTCCCTGGTGGCTCAGATGGTAAAGAATCTGCCTGCAACATGGGAGACCTGGGTTCGATCCCTGGGTCGGGAAGATCCCCTGGAGAAGGAAATGGCAACCCACTCCAGTATTCTTGCCTGGAGAATCCCATGGATGGAGGAGCCTGGCAGGCTACAGTCCATGGAGTCACAAAGAGTCGGACACAATTGAAGTGACTTAGCACACACATATGGGGCACCAACATTTGGTAGTTGAGGTTGATCCTACTCCACCACGCCCTGTGTTTGTACTTGTTTCCTGAGAAGGTCCCTATCTGAACCCACACTGATTGAGGAATGAGGCAGGCCTGCCCCACTGCAGCCCTATCTGGCCCTGCAGGCAGCTAAAGGACTACTGTGCCATCAAATGAGAGGCCAACAGGGACCCACGGAGCCCACGGAAACCCTGGATTTTGGCTTTAGGGTTGGAGCTAAGGGGCCCTCAGATTAGGGGGTGATGTAAGCAAAGTGGTTTTTAAGAGTTTGGTTTTTATGAGTCCATTTCAGCCCAGCTGATGCCTTTTCCTTTGGGTTTTAAAAAGCTGTTCACAGCCCTGCCATACTTCCTGGTCTGACACAAATGACATTTTCCTTTTCTCTGAGTCCTCTGATAACCGAGTGTTTGTTTGTTTGTTTGTTTTTGCATGATCCTCACAACCCTTTGAGAACAAAGGCAGGGAGACTAGCCCACTTCACAGATGGAGACACTGAGAACCTCAGGGCACAGAAAGTAAGAAGAGGCCACCCGGCTGGGGCCCAGGTCTCCTCCAGAGCCAGGACTCTTTTTCCCATGGGGTGCAAGCACCGCCTCCCTCTCTGATCGCTGTTTGCCTCTGTCATCTCACAGTTCTCATGGGAGCCATGAAGCTGAATGAGAGGAGTGTGGCCCACTACGCACTGAGCGACTCCCCGGCAGACCACACAGGCTTCCTGCGCACCTGGGGAGGCACAGGGACGCCACCCACCCCCAGTGGCGCTGGCCGAAGGTGCTGGTTTGTCCTCAAGGGCAACCTGCTGTTCTCCTTTGAGAGTCGAGAGGGCCGGGCGCCTCTGAGCCTCGTGGTGCTGGAGGGCTGCACGGTGGAGCTGGCCGAGGCTCCAGTGCCTGAAGAGTTTGCCTTCGCCATCCGCTTCGACGCTCCTGGGGTGCGCCCACACTTGCTCGCGGCAGATGGGCCGGCGGCCCAGGAGGCCTGGGTGAAGGCGCTGTCCCGGGCCAGCTTTGGCTACATGCGCCTTGTGGTGCGTGAGCTGGAGAGCCAGTTGCGTGAAGCCCGCCACAGCCTGGACCTGCACCGCCGCTCATCCTGGAAGGCCGTTTCCAGCCACTGCAAGCCCCAGGCTCCTGACCGTTGGTCTCCTGGCCTGGAGAACGGCCACTCCCTCTCCAGAGATTGCAGCCCAATGGGCTTGGTGGAAGAAGTGGGCAGCCGGCCAGCAGGGCGGGGCTTGGCCGAGTGGGAGCTGCAGGGCCCTGCCAGCCTTCTCCTAGGCAGGGGGCAGAGCCCCGTGTCCCCTGAGACCTCCTGCTTCTCTACCCTGCATGAGTGGTACGGCCGCGAGATTATGGAGCTGAGGCGGGCCTGGCTGCAGAGGGCCCAGGAGAACCAGCCAGAATGCAAGGACCAGGACAGACCCTGAGCCTGGGCCCTTCGGGTTCAGCCCTTGTCCTGCTGGTCAGGACGCCAGGGCCAGTGCTTTTTCAGGAGTTTAAGGTTTTACAGGTTCTTTTTTTTTTTTTTTTAACTGATTTCTGAAGTTGCTTTTGAGGTGAGCACTTTCCTTCCTGCTTTTTTAGGTTTTTTCCCCAGGTTCCAAGTCCACCTTCATACCTAGAGGGAACTGCAAAATCATTAACTTTCAACCCATTTATTTCCTGAGGCCGAGAGAGGAGAGGTGGCTTGCTCAGCAGTCACAAGGCAAGACTCAGGTCTGCTGACTGTGCTGGACTGTCCCTCTCTCAGGAGATTTAATCAAGTGGGTAATATCACATGACCACAGGTCACTCCGCCTTCACCTGTATGATTCTACAGTTTCCAACATGGGGAATCTTGTGTAAATATCCGAAGTTGCCTGCAGTGTTGGCTTGAGGGACTGACACTGTCAGAAAAAGTGGATTTACTGTGTCACAGGGGTTTCTGGGGCCTGGCTCCTCCTGAGTGGTGAGAAGATTGAACATGGGACCCCTATCCTGCAGTGAAGACAGGGCCCTTTGGAGAGAGAGGGCCTTTAGCTAGTAAAGAGGGATTTATCCTGATTAGAAAGTGTTAGGGCCCCTCTTCTTTCCCTGACTGCCCTGTCAGCAGATGGTGCTGGTCACTGCCTCAGGAGGGGCCAGTAGCTTTTCTGTTAGCAGAAACTCTGTCCTCAACTGCCAAGTGGGAAGCTGAAGTGGGCTCCCTGGGAAAGTAGGAGCTTGGACAGGATTCCTGGCACCCTGTGATCAACTCTTCTCTCTTGACTGGGTCCCTAAAGGTATTCCCGATCCAGAAACCCCTAGGAACTCCTTCAGTCTTTATTACCCAGCGTGTATCTGCCAAGACCCTCTGGTTTCTACTGTCACCAACATGGTGCCAAGCATTTTCTTTACCAGTTGTTCTGAGAGGCAAAGTGACTGGGTAGACAGGGCCAGAGGCCAATCAGCCTGGCATCCTAAGGATTCTGGTAGCAGCGGCTGGATGGAAGATTCAGAGCCTGGTCCAGTATACACAATCTCTCCCTTAGCCTCTTTCCCTCACTGGGGTCTTATGAGACCTGACGAGGGGCCAGCTAGGCCTAGAGTCTTCAGCTTAAGAGCCTCTTTCAGTCCAGGAGGCTGCGATGCTGCCCAGGGTCCAGGACCTGCTCCAAGGAAGCTAGGTTTGTTTCCTAAGAAGAGGGGCTACCTTCCTAGCCCTGTTTGGGAGCCCCACAGCCTGTATCTCTTGTTTTATACACAGATATTATAGGGTTTTTGGTTATATTTATTGTTACAGTGCTTTTTATACGATTAAAACACCATGTTTATTACTTGTATTGGTTCTTTTTTAGCAGTTTGTGTGAAAGCCCCCATTCCCCCCCTTTTCAGATATATATTCCCCCTTTTCAGATATATTTTCCATTTCGTTGTACATAACATATACCGTGGCATGAAATAAATTTCCAAAATCATTTCAGTAGCACAAGTAATAAATTTGAACTGTATTTTTTAAGTGTTTAAAAAATACGACAGTTTGAAGTTCAATTAAACTGGTCTTTCATTTCAGTAACTCCCTGCTCGGCCAAGCCCTGGTTGTCCTGGGTGCGGGAACAATAACAGAAACCTGCAAGTTTCACAAGAACAACCCCAGTCAGATGGTCCCACCCACCAAGCCTGGAATGAGGGGTGTACCCAAGGCTTGGCGTCATCCTCGTGACGTCACCATGTGCCGCAGCAGGAACTAGGCACACTGCGCAAGTCTGTGAGCCGGACCTCTCGTTTGATATCTACAGACTCGCGAGGCTTGGGCGGCGTTCTTCCTGAGGGTGTCACTGGGGCCGCGCAGTGGGGTACTGGGGCCCGGACTAGGGGCGGAGCTGGGAGATGGCGTCAGGAGCGGCTCGGTGGCTGGCGTTGGTACGCGTCGGATCTGGGGCTTCCCGAAGCGGGCTGAGCCTGAGGAAAGGTGGTGATGTCTCCGCCGGACGGAGCTGCTCAGGTCAGAGTCTGGTACCGACGAGGTCGGTCATCGTTACTCGCAGCGGCGCCATTTTGCCCAAACCGGTGAAAGTGAGTGTCTGCCTGGAGGCGGGGCGAAGGGGCCGAGGCCAATCGTTGTGGGGAGTGTGTGCAGGTTGACGCTGATCGACAGGAGCAAAGGCCAGTCGAACGACTGCCTTAGACCGGAAGCCGTATCAAGGACAAAGTTTTGCGCTGATGCACTGCTAGTTTTGACAAATGGGAGGAAGTGGCTGGTTGAGTTAGTGGTCGTTATTGAGCCGGGTACAGGGAGACAGAAGATGGGGGTCAAGAGCGGAGAAAGGTGGCACTTTGCACTAGTTCATCCAGAGGAGCGCAGTGCCCTGGCTCTTTGGAGCCAAAAGACTCGGCTTTATGCATACAGTATAGACAAGTCTTGTTACGTCTCTACTTCGTAGTTGATGGGATGAAAAACGAATTTGTAAATAAACGGTTCCTGGGACAGACCTTATCATTTTGTGTTTGGACCTAGTATTTAATTCATGTGACTAGGTGTGCAGGGAATTATTACAATCTGTTTTTACAAGTGAAAAATGAGGGGCCAGAGTAGTGAAGCCAGTGTGCAAAGCTAACAGCTGAGTTAGGTTCTGGAATTCAGACTTCCTGTTGGTACAGCCCCCACCAGATCCTGTTTTCCCATTACTGAGTGTTATTACATGCCCTCAGTACCCTTGGAGTTTTTTCAGTAAAATAAGAACAATCCCTTATACAAGGATTTTTTTTTTTAAATTCCAGGGCTGTGTGAGAGTTACAAAAGAAAAACAAATTATTTTAAAGCTATTTTGGCCGACGCAAGCTTACACAGAATGAGTTCAAGCCTGTTTCACAGGAAATCTGCCTTTAAAGAGGCACGATTGAAAAACATTTTTTTTGCGGGGGGATCCCCTGTAAGGAAATAATGAGAGGAAATGTTGACATTTTATTGGAACTTCCCAAGTCTGTTTAAAGTCTTTTACTATAACGACATACTCAATTTTCAAAATACACCTGTTTCTAAAATGTAATATAGTGAAGTCAAGTTTGTCAGGCACCAGGGAACCAGTTAAAGAACTGTATAGAATCTCTCTTAAGTGTACATGTTCATAATTTTGTAATCCGTTTGCATGTATTTAGTGACTTAACTCAAGCAGAACTGAACTATTATTTCCCTAGTCCACCTCCTAGTACTTTCTCACTTGTTTAAAAGCATCTGCAAGTAATTAATAGCTAGTGCCCTAATTTTTAGATGTCTGGAAGAGTGCCTTGTCTTTTTCTTTCTGGTAGACGGTTTGATGGCCATAGAATCACTTTATCTTTTCTTCTAATCATTTTTCTTGCTCCAAATTTTTCCAAGGACTTTAAAATCAAGTTGCTTATGATAAATCTGAGGTCCACAGGAGGGAATGCCCCTGAGAGGGCCAGGCCCTCTGTGGTCTTGCCAGTGGGCCCTGGCGCTCACAGCCAGCACTCTTGACTCTCTGCAGATGTCCTTCGGCCTTCTCCGCGTGTTCTCCATTGTGATCCCCTTTCTCTATGTTGGGACACTCATTAGCAAGAACTTTGCTGCTCTACTTGAGGAACATGACATTTTTGTTCCAGAGGACGACGATGATGATGACTGACAGGTAAGATTTGCTTCTCCCTGACACGTGGACCAGGAGCCCGAAGTGGGGTGGAGCATCGGAACTGTGATGTGCTTTGGACACTCCAAGCAGGAGCACAGACTTTTAATGAATTGACACACTTGCTGACTGATGTCTTTTATGTCACCTTTTCTCTATGTTGGATGAAGGAAATTATCTTATCGACTTACAAATTCAGTGGGGTCTCTTCTAACCAGCTTGAATCCCAACCACCCTTTTCTATTTGCCTTTTGAAAGTGTTAGTCGCTCAGTTGTGTCTGATTTCTTTGTGACCCTGATGAACTGTAGCCCTCAAGGTTCCTCTGTCCATGGAATTCTCCAGGCAAGAATACTGAAGTGGGTAGCCATTCCCTTCTCCACGGGATCTTCCCTTCTGACCCAGGGATTGAACGCTGGTCTCCTGCATTGCAGGCAGATTCTTTGCAGTTTGAGTCACTAGGGAAGCTCATTTGCCCTTTGTGTACCCTCAATTCTCTCAACCCACAAACTTTGTAGATAATTTAATATGCCTTACACACCCATCACAGCTTCATTTCACCAGCTCCACACTGAAATTTAGAAACTACAGGCCCTTATCAGTGAGCTCCAGTTACCAGTAGTCTGTACACAGGCACTGCAGCCTGGCTCACACACTGCTCACAAACCTTTCCCCAGGGCCAGATCCATTCAGCTTTCTTGTGTTGACTTCCGGTGCCCTAGTATGTGCTGACTGGCTGTATTATTGTTGTAAATAAGTACCCTCCTGACTCTTTGGTCTGGTTTTTAAGGCTTGCCATGATCTGGTTACACCTGTTATTCCAGCCTCATCTTCCATATTAGCTTCCACGTACCTATCCCCGGTTATTCACTATTTCTTGAATTCCCCACACTCTTCCCCACTCCCAGGCAGTAGTAGCCCATTATTCCTCCTGACTGAAAGGCTATTTCCCACTGTGCTATTTCTACCAGTTCTTCATTATCTTTGATGAAGATATCTTTCCTCATCCCTCCACTTGAAAGTGACTGCTCTGCCCCCTTACTGATCAGTACCTCTTGTGGTATTCAGTATTATACACTTAAGATATACCCTAAACTCCACTCGACTACATTCTTGGTGCAGGAAACTTTTTTTTTAAATATCTTTGGGGCCCCAGTGCCGGGTCTGGTGAATGTAAATGTATGAATGAATAACTGAATGTACTCAAAGCTGCCTTTCTCCTGCCATATTTGGTAGAACCTCTGTGGAATTCTCTTTCAGTATATGATTAGAGGTCTGTTCTGTCAGCCAGTTCATTGCTGCTTTCCTTTTTTGCAGGGCCTGGAGGAAGGACAGAAAGGAGAAAGCCCTAACTTAAGAAATGGTGATGCTTGCAGCCTCTCCTCCTTTCCCATCCATAGATGGGCCCGGGGAAAGCCCTCAGCCTCCCAGTCCCAGTGAAGACCCTTGCATGGTCTGTGACCACAGCCCAAATCCCCAGGCTCTGGGAGGTTCCTGGAGATGTGCTGTCCACTGAACATAATCAGATTATGAAAAAACAAAATAAACATCAGCTCTGTGTGAAGATGGCTGAAGTCTCTCAAGTTGGCTGTAGCTGCAGTTTCTTGTCCCTGCCGTCCTATCTCTTATCTGCTGAACAAATAGGTCTTTGATTTACAACCCAGGGTCTTCAGGCCCCTGTGGATCCACAGAGGAATTTGGGGAACCCGGGACAAATTTTCATTATTTACCAAAGCCTAACAGCTGCACCGGGTAACTAAAGGCTGAAGCTTTTGTGTTGAGTAACACTGGCTAGCTATCACATACAGTCAGAAGCAGCTTTGAGTGTTTAAATAAGTCCTTGAGAAATAACCACTTTTTAGCAAAAGGTGGGTTCCTTAGCTGAAAAAATAATAAAGGGGTTGTTGGTGCTGAAAAATTTGGGACTCCTCAGGGTGACTGTACCTACAGATACTGAAGCCCCTTCCCCACATTTAGACTGTCCAGGGATGGAAGAGACCACCACTGTCCAGAGCAAACAGTTCTTTCAGTGGGGTCAAAATGTATTCTTGTCACTTGAGCTACACCTCAATTCACAAATGGAATATTTCTGTTGTGTGTGTGCACTGAACAGCTGTGTCTTTAGCAGAATGCCTGAGAAGGAAGTTAACTGCATTTTAAGGACCAGCACTGTTGCAAATAGAGGGCTAGCCTGCTGAGCAGACATTTTCTTCAGAATCCAGGGAAAAATAGCCCAGCTTGTCAGCTCCACCTCTCAGCCTCTTGGTGCTGCTCTAACCCTTTCCAATAGTAATAGCTGGTTAATTTTGGACAATCTGTGCCATTACACCAAGCTATCCACTCCTGGTGGCTGTAGAAATAGCGAAGTTAACGAAGCCATCCAGCACCATACCCAGAATGACAGTTTCTGAGCAGATGGCCTCTTCCTTTTGTTTACCGACATGCAAGGCTCGGAGAAAAGAGAATCTAATTTACTGGAAACACCACACTTCAGGAAAAGGGAAAGAACAGGTGGTGTGTATACCGGACCCAACTTGTTCAGACAAAAAGTGAGAGACTGCAGCAGTACAGCTTCCCACTGGGAAACCAATGGAATATCCTGAAACGACCGTCATATATTGAGTTTATTTTTGCTTTAAAATATTTAAATAGCAACATGCACCTTTTCCATTGAGTGATTTCACGGGTCGTGCCCAACATAGAACTTGGACAGGAAATCCTTTGGCCTTGGTGCTTCTGTTTCATGGAAAAACCGCATAACATGTGTCCGCTGCTTCCACACGTTAATTGTTTCTTCCAGTTCCATCTTTCCCTGTACAAGTGAGGGGACAGGTCTCAGTCAAGAGGGGCTGGGTAGAAGGAACAACACTGAAGGCCAGGGTTAGATCATCTAGCACTGACTTTTTGAGTGACCTTGGGCAAGTAATATGCCCTGTCCAGACCATAGTTTCTGCATCTGGAAAATGAGGTGGTGGACTAAATAATCTCTGAGGCCTGTTAAATATATATATTTTTAACCCTCTGGCTGACTGGTTCCAAGGGGATAACTTTCGGTCACCAGGCCTGTGCCCCATGACTGCCTAACCTGACTGGCTTAACATGTACCGTTCTTTCCACGTTACTGGCCCATGCTGAAGTTCCCATTGATGCTAGTGAGACAGACCAGAGAGACAGAATCAAGCCCACGATCTGACTCCACTTACTCAGCCAACTGGCCTCTTCTGGCTGTAAACTGGCAACGTGGTGAAGCGGTAACTTGCATGGATGAGGTTCAAGAAGAATTCAAACTTCCCTCTTTTTTTAGTTTTAAAATGCAAACCCCAGTGAATTTTCCCTTGAATAATCTTATAATCTATTTAACCAGGTGAGAACCTCCAATCAACTGTTCCTTTGAAACACTAGGTAACAGTTGCTGACCCAGTTGTTGCTTTTAAACTTGGTGATAAAATAGTCATCTGGAAAGCTCTGGACAAGATGATTCCTCTTTTAAATCAGTCAGGGAGTGTCAGTTACCTTAATTACCAGAAGATCAACCACCCTGGGGTCTGTGACGTGCGCATTCTTCTTAAACATTTCCCGGACTTTATCCCGTCCCTGTTTCACAGAGATGTCTAGCTGGAATAAATGCACTAGAGAGAAAACACCATTCAGGGTAGAGATGGTTAAAATGTGCTTTTAAAAAACTGAGTCAGTGTCACTCACTGAATACACAGGTTGCCCATTCACTCCATTCACCAAATATTAGCCTGACCCTAAGCGAGGTACTTGAGGATGTGAAGAAGCGTGAGATATGGTGCTATCTCAGGAACTTAAGTTTTGTTTGGGGAAACAAGCCCACTGCATTTGAAGAGGCAGCATAGCACAGCTCAAGAATATGAATAACCTGGGTTCAAATCCCAGCTTTGTCGTCTATCAGCTATATGATCCTGTATACATTAACTTCTCTCTGCCTGAGGGTATTTATTTGCTGGTGAAATGAGGAGAGCAGCACATATTAACTCCAGAGCGGCTGTGAGGATTCTGAGAGAAGGAAAGATGCTTAGGCCAGTGCCTGGCATGGAATAAGCTCTCAATAAACGTCAGCATTATTATTACACAGAACAACTGGCAAGAAATGCAGGGCTGACATTAACATACAACGATATGGTGTAGGTTTGTGTACCATGCAAACTTAAGAGCCGAGGGAGACTGCTGAGTGTGCAGGTAGGGAAAGGTGTCAATCCAGCAGGCAGTTACTACCATATTAGGTTTACCAGGGGGAAGGAGAGGGAAGTGTAAGATGTAACAGCTCCTGCTTTCTAGGTCTTAAATCCACCAGTGCAAATACTGAAAAAATCACAATATTCAGTAATCCCTGATTAAGTGCTAAAACAGTGGGACAGACTCAGTGACCTGGGAGTCCGACAAAGCATGTATGTCTTTGAAAATTAGGTTTTAGTCATTTTATTCTCATTTTCTGGCAGCTGGCCTTCAGTGGATTTGCTGATGACAAGGACATGAATGGAGCCTTGTACGGTAGGTAGATGGGATGAGGGGAGAAGGGGGTACATGAGGCTAAGCAGACAGCATAACCAGGCTCATGGGCTAGAATGAGCACTGTGGTTGAGACCAGCGGGCTCACTGATGAGAATACTCTGCGGTATGGCCATTCCTGTGACAGGTCCACTCTAGTCTATGGAGCTATCATAGCCAGCTCTGAAAACCAGGAGGGCCATCTCGTGACTGAATTAACCAACAACAAAGTGTGAATCTTTAATTATACAGGTAGCTTAGTGACAGCAATAGAAAAATAAAGCTGCTGCTGAGGGAAAGACCATGCCAGGCTTACTCAACCAAAGAATAAGCAAAAGCAGAATCTAACAGGAGAAACTGCATCCCAGCTTTACAGGGAAGTGTTAACAGAGGACAGAAGATCACATGAGAAAGAAAAAGTCTGCAGTGGAGTGCTGGAGCAGCCTGCCATGATGAGCCAGTTACACGCAGCTCTTCCCAAACGTGCCGTCAGCGACTTCACTGAGAGCCTGAAGTCAACTATGGGGGGAGTATTCACGGCACTGAAAATGGCAGGGGCTTTCCTGGTGGTCCCGTGGTTAAGAATCCGCCTGCCAATGAAGGGGACACAGGTTCGATCCCTGCTTCGGGAAGATCCCACACGCTGGAGCAACTGAGCCCCTGCACCACAACTACTGAGCCCACGCGCCTCGGGCCCATGCTTCCGGGCTAAGAGAAGCCCGCGCCACAACCAAGAGTAGCCTCAGCTCTCTCATGGCAACTAGAGAAAGCCCGTGAGCAGCCACGAAGACCCAGCACAGCCAAAACACACCACAGTATCACATTAGGAATTTTAGAAAGGGGCCAACAAAAAGACAGGAAGACAGAGACACAAATTAATGCAAACTAACATGGATCCTGAACGTTGGAATCTTACCACTGGAGCACTGTGGGGACTTGCCTGAAGTCGGACAACTGATCCCTGGCAAACACAGGCCAAGAATCCAGGTTGCTGGTTCTTTAATTTACAGTTTTGTGTTCTTTAAAGGAAAGGAGTATGAGGAATCTTCCCCTGCTATCAGTGCTTACCTTTCCTACATTTTCATACTAGAATTCAGTTCAAAATAGGAGAAAAAACCAAGGTGCCTCTATGCACACGAGGGGAGCTGTGTCCACCCGACTCCCATTCCCCAAGGTCTCTAGAACCACACACCAGCACACTGGGTGTATGAATCTTCTCAGGAAAATGTTCACAGGCACAAAGGCAAAGTTTTGCTTACAGTGTTGCTCAAGGACCCTGCAGTGCCCATCCTCTCAGGTTAAGAATCCTTGTTTCTAAGGAGACAAATGCCATAGCTTTGACCCAGCTGTCCTCCTCCTGTCGCACCCCCTGAACACACCCCTTCACCACTGAGAAAGGCTGTGGGAAGCTAAACAGGAACAGCTAAGCAACAGTCTGCTGAACTGTTCTTTGGTCTAAATCCGTGGTCGTCAAACCTGTGATGATTCTGCCCGCCAGAACATTTGGCAACGTCTGGAGGCATCTTTGGCGGTCACAGCGAGGGGGAAGAGTGCTGATGGCGCCACTGGGTGGGAGGCCAGGCATGTTGCTGAACATCTGACAAGGCACAGGGCGGTCTCCACAACAAGGGCCACCCGGCACAGATGCTGCTGTCGAGAAGCCCTGGGGGAAACCAATTCCAGCTGCTCCCTCTCAACTCACAGATTCCTGGCTTACTCTTGGAATCCTAAATATTTTAATTTCAATTTTAAGAACATCTGTGAGGCTCAAAAGGAAGAGATGAAAGTGCCCCTTCTGGATGAAGGTGACTTCCACAGTGCGTGTCTTCAAGTTAGTTCAGGCTTTTCTGAGTCAGGAAGGCTCGACACATTAGGAAGGAAGACACTGGGACAGTTTTCAGTTATTTGCTCCACTTCATTTTGGGAGCATTTATACCAAGTGCCAGGAGATTCTTAGGTGGGAAGGTAGCATGGTGTGATGAAAAAGAGCATGGCATCTGGAGGCAAATGAGCTGGGTAAGGTCTCCACACCATCGTGAACTATGACCTTGGCTGGGGTACAGCCTCCTCGTCTGTTTCCTCATCTAAAACATAGGAGAGAAAACAACCTCTGACCTCACTCCTTTACAGGAATGTGGTAAAAATCAAGTGACAACATCTTATCAACAGTAAAGTACTGATACAGGGTTAACTGTCGAAAATTTCAGCACTTATTTCCCATACCTCTATTATATTTGGAGTTTTAATGATCTGGTTATATGCCTACTTTCCTGACTAGACCATAAGACTCTTGAAGGCAGGGTTGTGTTTTAATCACTTTTCTATCTCTCTAGGTATCTAGTACTGACCCTGTAGTACAAGAAGTACCCAATAAAATAGAAATTTAAATGAATAGTTTCTATAGAAATTCTCTTGTTACACTGTAACCAGCAAGCAGCGAGTATTATTTTTTTCACAGGAGGGAATCTGGGGTGGTTTGGTTCTGTGCTTCCATGCAGAGGCAACCACCCAGGCAAATGGCAGTCTGTTCCAAGTGTGCAGCATAACTGGGCCTGTGAGATTCAGGGAAGACCACGGCAGGAGCCGAGCTAAGCATCACAGCTGACAATCAGGGTCTGATGGTGTGATGTGAGACAAGCTGACGTGCCTCAGTTTTCTCATCTGTAAGCCAGGGAAACAACTGGAACCCACACTACAATGAGGCCTCTGGCATAGTGCCGGGCCATATATTTGCATTTCAATGAATGCTGTGTGTGTGTGTTCTGTTACTCAGTCGTGTCCAAATCTTTGTGACCGCACAGACTGTAGCCCACCAGGATCCTCTGTCCGTGGAATTCCCCGAGCAAAACTACTGGAGTGAGCTGCCATTTCCTCTTCTAGGGTATCTTTCCAACCCAGGGACTGGACCCAGGTTTCCCGCATCTCTCTGCACTGGCAGGCGGATTCTTTACCACTGAGCCACCTGCGAAGCCCCAGAGAATGTTGCTCAGGCCAGTGTGTACACTGGTGTCACGATATGCATCACTGGGGATTTCAGCTGAGGTTCCAACTAAGGATTGGGAATAAGCAAAAGTATAGTATTGATAATAACTAACATAATAATTATTAGGCAATTGTGCAGTCTCAAAAGTGACAGAATGATCTTGGTTCATTTCTAAGGCAAACCATTCAAAATCACAGCAATCCAAGTCTATGCCCCAACCACTAATGCCAAAGAAGCTGAAGTTGAATGGTTCTATGAAGACCTACAAGACCTTCTAGAATTAACACCCAAAAAACATGTCCTTTTCATCAAAGGACTGGAGTGCAAAAGGAGGAAATCAAGAGATACCTGGAGTAACAGGCAAGTTTGGCCTTGGAGTACAAAATGAAGCAGGGCAAAGGCTAACAGAGTTTTGCCAAGAGAATGCACTGGCCATAGCAAACACCCTCTTCCAACAACACAAGAGACGACTCTACACATGAGCATGACCATATGGTCAATACTGAAATCAGACTGATTCTATTCTTTGCAGCCAAAGATGGAGAAGATCTATACAGTCAGCAAAACAAGACTGGGAGCTGACTGTGGCTTACATCATGAACTCCTTATTGCAAAATTCAGATTTAAACTGAAGAAAGTGGGGAAAACCACTAGCCCATTCAGGTATGATCTAAATCAAATCCCTTATGATTAAACAGTGGAAGTGACAAATAGATTCAAGGGATTAGATCTGATAGACAGAGTGCCTGAAGAACTATGGACGGAGGTTCCTAACATTGTACAGGAGGCGGTAATCAAAACCATCCCCAAGAAGAAGAAATGCAAAAAGGCAAAATGGCTTTCTGAAGAGACCTTACAAATAGCTGAGAAAAGAGAAGTGAAACGCAAAGAAGAAAAGGAAAGACATATCCATCTGAACGCAGAGTTCCAAAGAAGAGCAAGGAGAAGTAAGAAAGCGTTCCTAAGTGATCAATGCAAAGAAACAGAGGAAAACAATAGAATGCGAAAGACTAAAGAGTTCTTCAAGAAAATCAGATATACCAAGGGAACATTTCATGCAAAGATGAGCACAATAAAGGACAGAAATGGTAGGGACCTAACAGAAGCAGAAGATATTAAGAAGAGGTGGCAAGAATATACAGAAGAACTGTACAAAAAAGATCTTCACGACCCAGAAAACCACAATGGGTGTGACCATTCACCTAGAGCCAGACATCCTGGAATGTGAAGTCAAGTGGGCCTTAGAAAGCATCACTACAAACAAAGCTAGTGGAGGTGATGGAATTCCAGTTTAGCTATTTCAAATCCTGAAAGATGATGCTGTGGAAGTGCTGCACTCAATATGCCAGCAAATTTGGAAAACTCAGCCGTGGCCACAGGACTGGGAAAGGCCAGTTTTCATTCCAATCCCAAAGAAAGGCAATGCCAAAGAATGTTCAAACTACTGCACAACTGTACTCATTTCACATGCTAGTAAAGTAATGCTCAAAGTTCTCCAAGTGAGGCTTCAACAGTACATGAACTGAAAATTTCCAGGTTTTCAAGCTGGATTTAGAAAAGTCAGAGGAACCAGACAGAGATCAAATTGCCAACATCTGTTTGATCATAGAAAAATCAAGAGAATTTCAGAAAACCATCTCCTTCTGCTTCACTGACTGTGCCAAAGCCTTTGACTCTGCAGATCACAACAAACTGGAAATTCTTGAAGAGATGGGAATTTCTCTTGAGAAATTTGTATGCAGGTCAAGAAGCAACAGTTAGAACTGGACATGGAATAACGGAATGATTCCAAATTGAGAAAGGAGTACATCAAGGCTGTATATTGTCACCTTGCTTATTTAACTTATATGCAGAGTATATCATGAGAAATGCCAGGCTGGATGAAGCACAAGCTGGAATCAAGATTGCAGGGAGAAATATCAATAACCTCAGATATGCAGATGACACAACCCTTATGGTAGAAATTAAAGAAGAACTTAACAGCCTCTTGATGAAAGTGAAAGAGGAGTGTGAAAAAGTTGGCTTAAAACTCAACATTCAGAAAACTAAGATCATAGCATCTGGTCCCATCACTTCATGGCAAATAGATGGGGAAACAATGGAAACAGTGTCAGACTTTATTTTTTTGGTCTCCAAAATCACTACAGATGGTGACTGCAGCCATGAAATTAAGATGCTTGCTCCTTGGAAGGAAAGCTATGAGCAACCTAGATGGCATATTAAAAAGCAGAGACATTACTTTGCCGACTAAGGTCTGTCTAGTTAAAGCTCTGGTTTTTCCAGTAGTCATGTATGGATGTGAGATTTGGACTATAAAGAAAGCTGAGCACCGAAGAATTGATGCTTTTGAACTGTGGTGTTAGAGAAGACTCTTGAAAGTCCCTTGGACTGCAAAGAGATCCAGCCAGTCTATCTTAAAGGAAATCAGTCCTGAATATTCATTGGACTGATGCTGAAGCTGAAACTCCAGTACTTTGCCCACCTGATGCGAAGAACTGACTCACTAGAAAAGACCCTGATGCTGGGAAAGATGAAGGCAGGAGGAGAAGGGAACGACAGAGGATGAGATGGTTGAATGGCATTACTGACTCAATGGACATGAGTTTGAGTAAGCTCCAGGAGTTGGTGATGGACAGGGAAGCCTGGCGTGCTGCAGTCCATGGGGTTGCAAAGAGTTGAATACAACTGAGCGACTGAACTGAACATAATAATTACAATGATGAATGTTAGATATGAATGAATGTTAGTTATTATCAATACTTTTACTTATTCCCCATCTTTAGTTTGGATTCTCAGCTGAAATCTTGTGGTGGATATCATGACACCACCGTACACAGGCCTGAGCAAACAAGCTGCAGATTACTGATCCTCCGCACAAAGATGCTGCACCCCCTTGAGCCCCACTACATGGAATCTCCCCTGCTCTACAGGCTCCTATAATCCCCTGGTTTCTCCTCCTCTTCTCAGGACCCTCCTGACTCTGGACTTATCTTCTCAAACAGTATTTGAGGGACAGTCTTGGAGGGTGTTGGTTCTGAATTAACTGAATACCTGGGTTCTAGCCTCAGTTCAGCCATTGATGTTTTACCCTTTGCAAAGTATTCTTCCTGTCATCTGGGTCTTGTTCCCCCCATCCTGTCCTCCCTGCAACAAGAAAACATTCTTGGGTACCCACGAACTGTTTTGCCAGGCAAACCTATTTTCTAAACATCTGCATTTGAATACACACACCACCTCACACACTAGCGACTGTCACTGCCCTATACTTATCCATCTGTTCCCTGGAGGTCTGTGAATTTGTAGTCCCTGAACCTGTGGATCACTCAAGTTTCTCCCTTCCTTGTATCCTATGGGTTTCAAGTTTAAATTCTGATCCTTGAAAACCTCTTAAAAAGTCAACCTGAGGGCAGTGACACTGTGGAGCAGACACAGCTCTCATACAGTAAAGAGCTGGGTTCTGCATGGAAAGTAAGCCCTATCCATAACAATAACAATAACAAGACAAGAGGAGCTGCCAGCATTTAATGAGTGTCTAAATGTCAGATCCTATGCCAAGTACTTTAGATGCATAAACTTATTTAATAGAGCAACTCTCTGAAGAAGGTACTATTATCATTCTACAGATGAGGAAACTGAGGCATAGTGAGATGAAATAGCTTGCTCATGGTAACACAGCTAGTAAGGGCCAGGGTTTGGAGGCAAGTCCACATAACTACATTCTACTGCTTCTCACACACAGGCAAGGAAGTGGCAGCCCTGAGAGCTCTGGTGCTCAGGTCACTTAAAAACACGTCTCCTCTCAAACCACCAGTGGTGGCCTCCATTAAAACACACTTCTCCAGGGGATCTTTCCAACCCAGGGATCAAACCCTGGTCTCCAGCATTGTAGGCAGATTCTTTATCGACAGAGCTAGCAGGGAAGCCCTAAAACACCGTAAGTCAGATTAGACAATTACAAAATATGGACAGTGCCTGACATTTGTACTGCCCTTGACACTTTGCCCAACTTTTCTTTGGTCAGGGACACTGGGCAGCAGCACTGATGGAGATGCCAAGACAAAATCTCTCTGAACCCAGAGAACTTATGTCTTAGTCCTTCAGGAGGACAGACTGGTTCTCTGACATCTAAGTGAAGACAGGAGTTCTGGTGCAGGCAGGGAAAGGAGTTCCTAAGGAATATTAGGGGCCTGTGGAGCTGGGTAAAAAGACCTGGGAGACTGCAGAAGGAGGCCACCTAAACCGGAGGGACTGGAAAAGGCACCACCATCTTTCTGGATGACCTTGGGAAACTCACTTCCCTTCTCCGGTACTGTTTCTTTGCGGTCGATGTGGGAACCAGGTGGTCGCTGAAACCCCACAACCCTTCTGTTTATATGTACATTCAGGAACTCGAGTAGGGTTCCAGATCCACCAGGGGCGGGCCCTCGGCCTTGCACAGATCACTTCGACTCTTAAGTGCCTCGACTGCTTCATCTACAAAACGAAGTGTGTCACTGACAGTCCCTGCTCTCCCTCCCAAGGGTTCAGGAAGAATTAGGGGGCCAAACAACGAGGGCTCCTAGAAACGCGGTTCCGACGCACAGCACGGCTGGTATGACCCCCGCGCAGCCGCCAGGTCAGGTCCACCAAGGCTCGTGTGACCCTACTCGCCTGAAGCGCTAGGAATCACCTCTGCTCAAGTTGGTGACCTCAGCTCGGCCCGGCAGAAATGGGAGGCCGGGACGGCTGCGACCTTGGGCGGCTGCCTCCCGGGCCCCGCGTGAGCCGCTGCCTCTCACCGGTGTTCGGCACCTCCCGATACCAGGCGCGGTAGAGCTCGCGCACCCTCCGCTTGGCCTCGTTCATGTCCCGACTGAAAATGGGCTTCACCGAGGTGCCGGCTGCAACAGCAGCCTGCCGGAGTCCACTCGCCGCCATCTTGCTGAGAAAATCACTTCCCAGCTCCACCCCGTTTCAACCTGTAAGTGCAGCCGAGGTACGAATCTTTTTTCTCATTGGCTAGAACTTAAAGTCCCGCCCCTAAATGCCACTGGTGGGCGGGTAAACGGATACAGAGCTCTCTGATTGGCGGAGAAACCCCTCTCTCTGGGTGGAGACAGGCAGGTGTAGGCTGCGCATGCTCACCTGCGGAATCGTACGGTCTGCCGTTGGGCGTCCTAACTGTTGCCAGACCGCGCTGACAGGGGGCGCTCAGGCCCAGACTGGCGGCAGTGCCCGAGCCTGCTGACCGGCGTCCACTGCATCACGCCCGCGAGCCGCTCTGGGCGCTGGTGTGGTAACGTACATCGGCGCGCGCTTCGTGGAGCTTCTATATCAGCTCGCCACGCTCGGGTCACGGGCCCTCCTGAGGTAGATAATGGCGCCTGGGCTGCTGTGTCGTCGGCCTGGCCCCTCTGCAGATTTTCTGCAGCTGTTTTTCCCCACCTTTAAGCCAACTCTTTCGAAGCTCAGTATAGAAGTGCACGCGCTCTCCTGGCCTTGAGCTTCTTTGTGCTTCTCCCCAGCCCAGGGAGGTAGCTTATATCATCTGTTCCCATTTTAGATGGGGACGTTTTCATCCCAAACTCTGGATGAAATTCTGTGAAAACAGCCCAGAATTTTGGAGCTGGAAGGAACCTTGGGTCGTCCATTCTGGGTACCTCTCTTTTTCCTGGTATTTTTCTATTATTTATTTATTTAGTTTTCAGCCACCCCTGCGTGGCAGTGGGGTCTCAGTTCACCGACCAATGGCCCCTATAGTGGAAGCTTAAAGTCTTAACCACTGGACTGCTGGGGAAGCCCCTTTCCTGACATTTGTCTACTGAGGCTATCTCTGAACGTCAGGGGGGGAGCCTAGAAGAGTAAAAGGAAAAATAACAGCTAACAACATATCAGGCGGTGGGTAGATATTGTTTGTTAGTCTTCCTTCATCTCCTAGACCAGGTAGGTCCTGTTAGCACCCCCATGTTACAGGTGAGGAAGCTGAAATGGTGCAGGCTAGGTTACTTGCCATTTTAGGTTCTGCCCCAGACTGACTGCTGTCTGGAGTCTGTCTATCTCTTCTGGAAATGCATTTGACAAACACCTTATGAGTGTTAGGGAAGGAGAAGAAGTCAGGGCTGAACTTGGCTTTGAGACGTCAGTCACCTGCATCTAGCCTAGTCTTTCCCATTTTAAAGGATAAAAAACTGGATTTCTCCCCTTGTGCTATTTTTTTAGTGTACATTTAAATGTGTCGTGTGTTTAAAGAAAGCATGTAACGTGTAAGTTATAAGGGATAACAGAATGGGAACTTTTGAACTTCAATACCCGCCTCAAGAAGTTGTAGTACAGTTAAGATTTATGTAGTGTTCAGTTCAGTCGCTCAGTCATGTCCAACTCTTCGTGACCCCAGGCCTCCCTGTCCATCACCAACTCCCAGAGCTTGCATTTAAAGTGTACGGTGCTCCTATTAATCACTGTTTTACATTCTTCAGGCACATTAACTAGTTGAAGCTTCCCAACACACCTGTGAGATAAATGCTGTTATACCATTTTACAGATTAGAAAATTGAAACATAGTGGCCAAGTTACTTGACAATATTGGACTGAGACCCAGGTAGCTGACCTGCTTCGAGCTCCTGCCTCCTCTAGGAGTAACCGCTATCATGAATTTAGTGTTTAATATTCTTACCCATTGAAAGAAAGTAAGGTCTGGACTTCCGTGGTGGCCCAGTGATTAAGAATCTGCTTGCCAAATGGATTTGATCCCTGGTCCAGGAAGATTCCACATGCCTCCAGGCATCTGGGGCTTCCCTTGTGGCTCAGCTGGTAAAAAGTCCACCTGCAATGCGGGAGACCTGGGTTCGATCCCTGGGTTGGGAAGATGCTGTGGAGAAGGAAACAGCTACCACTGTAGTATTCTGGCCCGAAGAATTCCATGGACTGTATAGTCCATGAGGTCGCAAAGAGTCGGACACGACTGAGCGACTTTCACTTTTCTTTCTAGGCGTCTAAGCTGCCGGGCCCTCGCACCTGGGAGCCACAACTACTGAGGCCTGCACAGCTAGAGCCTGCGCTCTGCTGCAAGAGAAGCCGGTGCTATGAGAAGCCCATGTACCACAACGGGAGGAGAGCCCACATGCAGCAATGAAGACCCAACATAGTCAGAAATAAATAAAGTCTGTGGGGAAAAAGAATCTCTAAAACAGCTCACAACTAGAGGGAGAGTATGTGCAAATCATCTGTTCCATAAGGGACTTCTATCTAAGATATATAAAAGACTTACAACTCAATTTTTTAAAAAGCCCTATTTGAAAATAAGCAAAGGCGACACCACCAAATGCTCATGAGAATGCAGAGCTGCAGGAACTCGCACTGTTGGTGAGAATACAGCCAGTGCAGAAAACAGCTTGGCAGTTTCTTACAAAACTAGCATATTCTGGACTTGCCGGTGGTCGGGGGTTAAGACTTCAATCTTTCACTTCACGGGGCTCAGATTTGATCCCTGGTTGGAAAACTTTAAGATCCCACATGCTATGAGGCACAGCCAAAACACAAAAAACTAACATACTCTTACCATATAAGCCAGTAATCACACACCCTGGTATTTACCCAAATGAGTTGAAAAATTATGTCCACACAAAAACCTGCACGTGGATATTTATAACAGCTTTATTTATAGTTGTCAAAACTTGGAAGCCACCAAGAAGTCCTCCGCAAGGTGAATGAATAAATAAGCTGTGATACATTCAGACAATGGAATATTCTGGAGCAGTAGAAATAAATAAGCCAGGAAAAGATGTGGAGGAAACTTTAATGGATATTACTAAGTGAAAGAAGTCAATCTGAAAAGGCTACCGTTTGATTCTAGCTACATGACACACTAGAAAAAGGCAAAACTATGGTGGCAAAAAATCATTGTCAGGGACCAGGGTGGAGGGAGAGAGGAATAAGTGCAGTACAGAGATTTTAGGGCAGTGAACCCATTGTGAATGATACTGTAATGGTGAATACATGTCATTATATATTTGTTCAAATCCACAGATTGAACCCTAGTGTAAACTATGGACTTTGAGTGGCAATGATGCATCAATATAGGTTCTTCCATTTTAATAAGTTGTACCACTCTGATGGGGGATGTTGATAGTGAGGGAAGCTGGAGAGTGGGCATGGCGAGGTGTATGTGGAAACTGTACTCCACTCAGTTTTTCTGTGAACCTAAAACTGCTCTTTTAAAAGTTTTTTTTTTTTTAATGGGCAAAGGCTTTGAGTATATGTTTCTGCCAAGAAGTTATACAAATGAGTGGTAACACATGAAAAGACACTCAACATTATTAGTCATATGTAAATGCATATTAGAAAAGCAGAGACATTGCTTTGCCAACAAAGGTCCGTCTAATCAAGGCTATACTTTTTCCAGTAGTCATGTATGAGTGTGAGAGTTGGACTGTGAAGAAAGCTGAGCGCCGAAGAATTGATGCTTTTGAACTGTGGTGTTGGAGAAGACTCTTGAGAGTCCCTTGGACTGCAAGGAGATCCAATCAGTCCATCCTAAAGGAAATCAGTCTTGAATATTCACTGGAAGGACTGATGCTTAAGCTGAAACTCCAATACTTTGGCCACCTGATGCAAAGAGCTGGCTCATTTGAAAAGACCATGATGCTGGGAAAGATTGATGGCGGGAGGAGAAAGAGACAACAGAGGATGAGATGGTTGGATGGCATCACCAACTCAACAGGCATGAGTCTGAGTAGACGCCGGGAGTTGGTGATGACAGGGAGGCCTGGCGTGCTGCAGTCCATGAAATCGCAGAGTTGGACGTGACTAAGTGATGAACTGAACTGACTGAAATGCAAATCAAAACTATAAGAAGATACTATTTCTCACTGACTAGAATACATGCTTTTGGTGGGGGATATTGATACAGGTTAAGGAATAACTGCTTTTCTGTGCCCCCTCTTGCCGCTGTTGTTGGTGCCCAGTGAATGTTAAATTGGGTTGAATCGAAGACTTCAGCACGTAAGAGACTTGTGCTGCTGGCAATGGAGTGAGAACTAGATCCCGGAGCTTTTACCTGGGCTTGATTTTTTTCTTCTACTCCATCCCTCCTCTCACCCTCCTCTCACCTTTTGGCCTTGATTTGAAGCTCGTCTAAGATGGTTGCATCCTTCTTCCTGAGACCACCTTACAATCAGAGATGCGAGCAGAGGGTCTTTTGGTTTCCAGTGGTATATGAGGTCATGGGGTCCCAAGATGGAAGCAAAAACAAGGGGGAGGTATCAGGAACTGATTCATGAGGGCTGAGATACACAGCCACACGTTGCCTTATACCCTTTTCTTTCTGGCCTCTATAGGGATGGAAAGCAGCTTTTATAATTTTTCCTGTGTTATATTTAGGGACTTCCCAGGTGGGGCTAGTAAAGAACCCACCTGGTAATGCAGGAGACGTGAGAGACACAGGTTTGATCTCTGGGTCGGGAGGATTCCCTGGAGAAGGGCATGGCAACCGACTTCAGTATTCTTGCCTGGAGAATCCCATGGACAGAGGAGCCTGGAGGGCTGCAGTTCATAGGGTCATAAATTGTCGGACACTACTGAAGCGACTTAGCATGCTCTGTGTTTTATACTACACGTGTTATTTATTTCTGGCTGTGCTGGGGCTTCGTTGCTCCATGGACTTTTCTCTGACTGTAGCAAGCAGGGGCTGCTCTTCAGGTGTGGTACACAGTTTTCTCATTGTGGTGGCTTCTCTCGTTGCTGAGCACAGGCTCTAGAGGGTGTGGGCTTCAGTAGTTGCTCCTTGTGGGCCCTAGATAGCACAGGCTCAGTAGTTGTGGCGCACTCATGGGCTTAGTTGCTCTGAGACGTGGAATCTTTCCAGACCAAGGATTGAACCCATATCCTCTGCATTGCCAGGAAGATTCTTAACCGCTGGACCACCAGGGAAGTCCCATACTGCACATTTTAAATTAAATTTATATGATAATTATACATTCATGTATATAGAAATAACAGAGAAAGGTCAGATGCACATTTTACTCAGTTTTTCCCAATGATAACATATTGTAAAACAATAGTACCATATCACAAGGATACTGACACGGATACAATCAAGATACAGAACATTTTCCTCACCACAAGGATCCCTCGTGTCACCCTTCTCCTTTGTTGTTGTTCAGTTGCTGTCATGTCCAACTCTTTTGTGACCCTGTGGACTCTAGCCTGCCAGGCTCCTCTGTTCATGGGATTTCCCAGGCAAGAGTACTGGAGTGGGTTGCCGTTTCTTTCTCCAGGGGATCTTCACAAGTCAGTGAAGGTAGAACTTGTGTCTCCTGTATTGACAGGGAGATTCTTTACCACTGAACCCCCTGGGAATCCCTTTCCTTGTTTATGCCCTCCCTAATCAGAGGACTCCACTTCAATAATTTTGTTAATTTCTAGAATATTATATAAATGAAATCATACAATATGTAACCTTTTAGATAGGATTTTGTTTTGTTTTCCCTCAACATAATTCCCTTGAGATTCATCCAGCTTATTTTGTGTATCAGTAGTTTATTCCTTTTTTTTTTTTTTTCTGGAGTAGTACTCCATGGTATGGATTTATCACAAGTTAATCATTCACCCTTAAAGGACATCTTAAAGGACATCTGGGTTGTTTCCAGTTTGGGGCTATTATAAATAAAACTGTACATATTTGTGTACAGCTTTGTGTTAACACAAGACTTCATTTCTCTAGTATAAATGCCCTGGCGTGCAATTGTTGGATCATGTATTTGTTAAATATTTAGTTGTGTAGGAAACTACTAAATTGTTTTCCAGAGAAACTGTACCATTTTGCATTCCATTTAGCGATATATGAGTGACCCAGCTCCTGTTCTACTTTTGGTGCAGCAACTTTTTAATTTTAGCCATTTGATAGATGTGTAGGGATATCTCATTATTGCTTTCATTTACATTATGGCTAGTGATAAGCATCCTTTCACATGCTTATTTCCCATCTTATATTCTCTCTAGTGAAATGGATTTTCATGTCTTTTGCTCCAATTTAAAAAATATATTTTTTTGCTTATTTATTTTTTGGGGTCTTCACTGTGTCATGCAGGATCTTTTGTTGCAACACAGACTGTCTAGTTGTGGCATCTCGGCCCAGTGGTGACTTGCGGGCTCCAGAACAAGAGAGCTTCAGGCTTAGCTGCTCCACGGCATATGGGTTCCCCAACCAGGGCTCAAACCTGCATCCTCTGCATTGCGAGGCATATTCTCAACCACTGGGCCACCAGGGAAGTCTGTGGCAGTGTTCTAATCAGATTGTTTACTTGTTGAGTTTTGAGAGTTCTGTGTTCTCGGTGCTAGTCCTTTGTCAGATACATGGTTTGCAAATATTTTCTCCCACTCTGTAGCTTGATTTTCTATCTTTTCATCAGAGTCTTTCACAGAACAGGAGTGTTTCATTTTGATGAAAGCCAATTTTTTTTTCCTTTTATGGATTGTGTTTTTGTTGTCAAATTTAAGAATCCTAGCTGTAGGTTCAGCAGATTTTCTTTGATTGTTTTCCTAAGAGTTTTATGTTTTACATTTAAGTACATGGTCCACTTTGAGTTCATTTTCATATGGGGCATTAACTTAGATTGAGGGATTTTTGTTTTGTTTTTGCTGATGGGCGTACAATTACTCCAGAACCATTTGTGGAAAACCCAGCTTTTCTCCACTGAATTGCTTTTGTACCTTTTGGTCCAGTGGTAAATAATCCGCTTGCCAATGCAGGGAACATAGGTTTGATCCCTGGTGCAGGAAGCTTCCACATGTATGCCAAGGAGCAACTAAGCCCGTGGACCACAACTACTAGCCTCCCCTCTAGGGCCTACCAGCCACAGAGGCTGAGTCTCTGTGCTGCAGCTCCTGAAGCCCGCACACCTAGAGCCTACACCCCGCAACAAGTGACGGCGCCACGATGAAAAGCCCACGCGCTGCAACTGGAGAGTAGCCCCTGCTCGCTGCAACCAGCGGAAGCCTGCAAGCAGCAGTGAAGACCCAGCACAGCCAAAAATCACAATAAATCATTTGAGAAAGTGAATTCTAATAGTTCTCATAACAAGGAGAATTTTTTATTTTATCTACATGAGAAGATGGATGTTAACTGAACCTATGGTGATAATTATGTCACAATATATTTA
Source organism: Capricornis sumatraensis (assembly GCF_032405125.1). Classification (NCBI taxonomy): domain Eukaryota; kingdom Metazoa; phylum Chordata; class Mammalia; order Artiodactyla; family Bovidae; genus Capricornis; species Capricornis sumatraensis. The sequence goes on from NC_091072.1 coordinate 157,111,588, forward strand.
AATAAAACCATCATGCTATATGTGTTTAAGTTTTACAGTGATATATGTCAGTTATTTCTCAATACAACTTAAAAAACTAAAAATTATATGATGAGAATTTTGATTGAGATTGCATTGACTATGGATTGAAATTGAATATAGAAATGACATCTTGGGAATCCCTGGTGGTCCAGTGGTTAGGATTCCATTCTTTCACAGCCAAGGGTGTGGGTTCAATCCCTGGTGGGTTTAATCCCTAAGAACTCACCAGCCGTGTGATGTGGCTAAAAAAAAAATAGAAATGATATCTTTATACTGCTGAGTTTTCCAAACAGGAAACACAGCGTATTTTATTGCCGGGATCCAGCCCCAGTGGATCCAGGGTAATTCGAACGTGGGGACAGAGTCGGCGTCCTGGAAAAAACTTATTTAATTACAGATATAGAGGGAGATTAGAAACAGATAGTGTAGTAGGAGAATTAATGGAGAAAAGAGGCTGAATAACTGGTTTACGTGGAATACTAATCACCACCTACGTAGGCCACAGGCGTCTTTCCATTCTCCCAAAGGAGAGGAGGCACTGAGGCCTCCCTGGTCCGATCACAGAAGCCCAGGCAGAATTAGCAGGCTTTGTGAGTACCCACATTTCAGATGGAAATTCAGCCAGGAAAGCGGGGAGCCAGAAAGAAATGACATGGGGGAATCAGTCTTTCCAGAAACTGATCCGATTTCTTTCTTTTTCAGGTTTGTTTATATACCTTTTTGTTATACATAGGGATGAAAATGGAGTCACACGGGGGTCAGGTGCTTCATATAAAATTATACAAAGGTCTTATGGGTTTCATCATCTTCTGGCCATGAGACCTGCTGACATTTTATGGCCCTTTCTGATACCGGTCAGTTAACCAGAAAACTTATTTTTCCAGGGGTGATTTTTTCTTAAATTAGGCGCCACCTTCCAAATAAAGTTGCATTCCTATAGAGTGAGGGTGTAGTGAGTTACAATCAAGAAAGGAATTTACTTAACCTAAGGTTTAACATGATTAATCTTAAAGGTTAATACTTATTTCTCCTATATGCTAGTTATATTCATTATAAGGACAGGAATATGGAGATTTAGCAGCAAATATTGGCTCAACAAATGTAAACCCTTCACCAGTGTTTCCCCTTAAGATCTATTTTGTCTTAAAATAGTGATAAAATTACATTTTTGCATAGCAAGGACACAGTTATTTATAACAAAGCACAGTGATCTATAACAAAAGAGAAAATTCATTAACTCAAAAAGTCTAGTATTGCTAACATCAAAAAACTACTATATTTCCTTTTCTATATTCCAAATACATTGATTAATATATTCCCAGGTGCCTAAGGATATGGAGGCCTGATGGCAATCATTGACTCATCAATGAAAAAAGCCCTATGCTAGTACTCCAAACTCTCTGTGCTGTTTATGGTTGAGAGGTTGTCACACGAGCTAGTCTGTCAGCAGAGAGATTTGACCTGAGACATCCTTGTCACACCCAGGGCAGGGAATTAGCAGTAATTATTGGCACGACAAATGAAGAAAAAAACCCTTCACCAATATAGTTCCTAATCGACCCACTAGTACTATACTAATGATCTTCTAACTTCTCAAAAGAGTCTGTATTTAGAAAGTTTTAAAACATCCCGTGCCTCTCACAGTTGGGAGGCTGTAAACAATCACATGCGGCCGGAGGAGCCTGATCAGGCAGGCCAGAGAACCTTCAGAGTTCCTAAGTTGAAACTCTGTTGTAACGCCCAGGAATTTTTATTAACTGGAGCTGCAAGTGAACTCCTTTGAGAGAAATGGTTATGGGGGAGAGCTCCCCATAAAGTACTCTGGTTTTGGGGGTAGATGCTCGGGAACAGGGGGTTTCCTGAGGCTTGATCATGCCTTTGCGTAGGCCAAGCTTTCTTCCTCATGACCTTTGCCATGGGCGGAGTTCCTCACACTGGCTCCCAGCATTTTATACATAGTATGTGTATGTATGTTCACACTCTAAGAGAAACTCAAGACCTTTGGATAGGGATCAGAGAACAGAGCATTTATTACTCACAAAGCATCTTGTACTTGTTCCCCACATTAACTCTATTTTCTGCTGTATCTGCTGTTAACCCGTAAGTACAGAGAATTCTTAATGTCAGATATTGTATTTTGTGTTCTAGAATGTCTATTTTATCTATTGCTATGAACAAATTACCTCCAAACTCTCAGCTAAAACAGTAAATATTTATTATCTCACAGTTTCCTGTGGACCAGGAATCCAGGTGAGGCTTATTTGCGTGCATCTGTCTCGAGGTCCCTCAGGAGGCGGCATCAGTCAGCTGGCACTGTGGTATCATTGAGGGCTCACCTGAACCAGGGAAGAGAGTGTGAGCTGGTACCCACGTCATGGTTGTTGACAGGCCTTAGTCCCTCATCGCTTGGACCTCTCCAAGGATGCCTCATTGTAAGGCAACTGTCTTCCCCTATATGGTAAGTGTTCAGAGAGTGAGTGAGTATTCAAGATGGAAGCCACGGTCTTTTTTTTGAAAACTTATTTGGGAAGTGACATCTCACTTCTACCAAATTTATTCGATAAATTCAGGCCACATTCAAATGAATAGTAGGAGGCTGAGATTATTAGGGACTGTCTTAGAGATTGTCCTACCGCAGTATCTATTTGATTTTGTTTTTACAGGCTTGAATTCTCTGTTGAATTACTCTAACTATTCATCTGTTTTGTCTATCTTTTCATCTGTTTTCTTTAACATACTAATCATAGCCATTTTTAAAGTCATCTGGTAACTCCAATATCTAAATTATCATTGGGTCAACTTCTCTGACTATTTATCTCTTAATTATCAATTTTTCTGTTTCTTTGTAAGTTTCAGTTCAGTTCATTTCAGTTCAGTTCAGTTGCTCAGTCATGTCTGACTCTTTGAGACCCTGTGAATCACAGCACGCCAGGCCTCCCTGTCCATCACCAACTCCCGGAGTTCACTCAAACTCATGTCGGTGATGCCATCCAGCCATCTCATCCTCTGTCATCCCCTTCTCCTCCTGCCCCCAATCCCTCCCAGCCTCAGAGTCTTTTCCAGTGAGTCAACTCTTCGCATGAGGTGGCCAAAGTATTGGAGTATCAGCTTCAGCATCAGTCCTTCCAATGAACACCCAGGACTGATCTCCTTTAGGATGGACTGGTTGGATCTCCTTGCAGTCCAAGGGACTCTCAAGAGTCTTCTCCAACACCACAGTTCAAAAGCATCAATTCTTTGGCACTCAGCTTTCTTCACAGTCCAACTCTCACATCCATACATGACTACTGGAAAAACCATAGCCTTGACTAGACGGACCTTTGTTGGCAAAGTAATATGTCTGCTTTTCAATATACTATCTAGGTTGGTCATAACTTTCCTTCCAAGGAGTAAGCGTCTTTTAATTTCATGGCTGCAGTCACCATCTGCAATGATTTTGGAACCCCCCAAAATAAAGTCTGACACTGTTTCCACTGTTTCCCCATCTATTTCCTATGAAGTGATGGGACCAGATGCCATGATCTTCATTTTCTCAATGTTGAGCTTTAAGCCAACTTTTTCACTCTTCTCTTTCACTTTCATCAAGAGCCTTTTTAGTTCCTCTTCACTTTCTGTAAGTTTAGTAACTTTTTGTTGTAAGCTTGACATCATGGATATGTTGTAGATTATGTTAATTTTTCTCTAAAGGAATATCAAGAAAAAGGATGTGTGTATATGAATAACTTAATCTCTTTGCTGTACACCTGAAATTAATACAACATTGTAAGTCAACAATACTCCAATACAAAATAAAACCAACCACAAAAGATAAAAAGGAATGTCAAGTTTTATTTTGACAGGCTTTGAGGCTTGAATTTAGGCTTCAGTTGATTGGAGCTCTTTTAATTCTGCCTATATTTGTAGGTGTAGTCCTTATTCCTAGGGTGATGCTTTTCTGGAGTCTTAACTGATTCTTGGAACATGCACCAAAGTCTCTTCACTTTGGCCAGGCCCAGTCTCCAGTGTCATCCAGCAGGTGTGTTCGATCCCTAGGTCAGGAGAAGGAAATAGCAACCCACTCCAGTATTCTTGCCTGGAGAATTCTATGGACAGAGGAGCCTAGTGGGCTATAGTCCATGGGGTCGCAAAGAGTTGAATGCCACTGAGCACGCATGCCTATAAGTGGGTGAATGTATTTTGTCCCCTTTTATATTTGTTTATTGTGGGAGGGTAAATCCAACATGAGCCACTCCCTCATGGTTAAAACTTTTTAAGTCCTCAAAAAGTGTAAGTGTAATGGGAAGCCACTATTTTCCAGCTTTATTTTTATTTCCACCATAGCTGTTTATTTTCCCCAATAGACAAGTCACTTTCTAGGGGTGCCACATCCTTTCTTTTCTTTTTGAGAATTTTAATAATGTTTAAAGCTTCTTGTCATTTTTCCCTATTCACTCTTTTCCTAGTTGTTAGGGCTTTTTTTGTTTGTTTGTTTCTTTGTATAGTGTTGTGCCTCTCTTTTCTAGTGTTGGTTTTCTTGAAATATTTGGCAAGTTCTGCTCAAATGTTCAGGTCTGTCTTTGAGAGTCTCTAATGGATTCTTCCTGAATGTTTTTATTTACTGAGAAGTATCATTATTCTCTGTGGAGCCAGGATAAGACATTGCTAGGCAGGGTATACTTTGTGGTTAGTTTGGGGCACTGGGGCTCCTGTTTTCGCTGATGGTACCAACCGTCCAGCCCTTCTCTGGCCAAGGAGCCTCATAGTCACTGTTCTTACCTGGTGCCCGATACGTCTATCTTGTCTGCTTGCCTCGGGTAGAAAGAGAGGAAGTTGGTCATCTTTTTGCTTCACATGAATCCCCAAGCCAATCATCCTGATAAGTTTCCCTCCTGCTCCCCAAATCTGTCACTCTGATGGACAGAGACACCCAGGGACCCTCCACCTCTCACAGTGATGTCCTCCTTCCTGTATTTTGTCCTTTGGTTTCCTCTGTGGACCTCATCCTGCCTGACTTCCATTTTTGAGAGATTCCTTATAGCTTCTGATTCAACAGGGTGTTATTTTTTGCTTTCTGGGACTACTATGAATTTATTTAAAGATTTGCTTTATTTTCCTCTGTTGTTTGAGGTAGGAGACAGAAGCAGTGTACCCAGGTGGCAGTCTGACATCTTGGACTTAGTGGCTCCTGAGAACCTTTCTGTTGTCCTAATGCCGAAAGCTGACTTGGCTCACCGTAGAATTCTTGAGTCACAATCATTTTCCTTCAAAACTCTATAGAAGAGTATCCCACTGTGCTTTAACACTTAGTTCTTGTGATAATTCTGATGTTGTTCTGATTTCTGACTCTCATTCTTTTTAGGTAACCTGTGGGTATTCCCCCCCACCCATCATAATGTTTTCTTGTTCTTTATATTAAAAAATCTTACCAGCATATGTATACATATTGAAATTTTTGTGTTACTTTTGCCTCATTAAGTTAACTTAAAATTATGTGATTTAAGAGTTAAGGTTTCCTTCACTTCAAGGAAAAATTAATTAATTGTCAAAACCAATCAACAATACATGAGTCTGCATCCAATCTTTATTCTGTTCCATCTGTCTTGATGTCAGTAATCCTATACTGTATTGATTATTGTCGAACTTTGTTTTTTCAAAATTCTAGGTCCTTGGTGCTTCCATATGAACTTTAGGAATAGCATATCCATTTCAACAACCAAGAAAGTTTGCTGAAATTTTTATTGAGATTACACTGAATCTATAGATGAATTTGAGGGTGGAATTCACATTTTAATAATTTTGAATCTTCTGATTCATGACCATGGTATATCTCTTCACTTCCTTAGGTCTTTAATTTCTTTCAACAGTGTTTTGTAGTTTTTAGTGTACAGATCTTCCACATATTTTGTCAGAGTATTTCATATTTTTAACACCATAATACATTTAAAAATTTTCTATTTCCAATTGTTCATTGCTATTATATGGAAATATAATTGATATTAATACATTTTTAGAGCAATTTTAGGGTCATAGCAAATGCAGTTGACTTTTATATATTGATCATACATCCTTCACTTTGCTAAACTCTAGTAGCTTTTTGGATGACCCCATAAGATTTTATATATGAACATGCTGTCTGCAAAATAAAGGTAGCTTTACTTCTTCCTTTCCAATGTAGTTACATTTTACTTCTCTCTTTTATTTTTTATTTTATATATTTGACTGCACCGGGTCTTAGTGCTGCACACAGGGTCCTTAGTTGTGTCGTGTGAACTCTTAGTTGCGGCATCTGAGATCTAGTTCCTTGTTCAGGTATTGAACTTGGGCACCCAGCATTGGGAGCTCGGAGTCTTAGCTAGTGGACCACTAGAGAAGTCCCTGTTTCTTATTTTTAATCTTTGTAGTTCATTGAAAGAAGTGATCATTATTTAATGACTGAATGTGTCAAATTTGAAAAACATTAGTGTAATCAATAAGTAAACTTATGATATAGATACAAGTGAAAGGTTTTGTCTCATTTACAATTTGCAGCATAAATGAAGAAAATGTTATAACTTATAAAATTAACACCAATAGTTTTGTAAATTATATATATAAAGGGCTAATGACTGCAATCATGAGGTTCTGTTTTTGTTTTTGTGTGTGTGTTTTTTTTTTTGTTGTTGGCCTTTCCATGGGGCATGTGAGATCTTAGTTCCTTGACTAGGGACTGACCTCTCACCTCTGCACTGGAAATGTAGTCATGACAACTAGACTGCCTGGGAAATACCCCCCATTTTTTTTTTTAATTGTGGTTCTGACTCTAGAAATCTGTTACTCAAAGTATACAGTTTGACTTCAGGAAAAAGATCAACAAATGATAATAAATCAGGTTTTCTAATGTTAGGTTGATTTCTGGACTAGACTAGGCAAGGGAAGGGAAGTCACAGTTATGTGAACCGCGAACTTCCAGATGTTCAAGCTGGATTTAGAAGAGGCAGAGTAACCAGAGATCAAATTACCAACATGGATGGCATCACCGACTCAATGGACATGAGTTTGAATAAACTCTGGGAGCTGGTGATGGACAGGGAAGCCTGGCGTGCTGCAGTCCATGGGGTCGCAAGGAGCCGGACATGACTGAGCAACTGAACTGAACTGAACTGAGGCATGGGAAGGGAGGTCTGGTGTTATGCTTCTTATTTGACATCATCGCCCCATTCAGGAGTGTGGTAGGTTTACTGATGGGGTAAGGGAAAATAACTTGTCTTTCTTGACTTAGTTTACATTCCAAAACCTCCAGTACCGTGTTGTGTAGAAGTAAAGAGTGCTGATATCCTTGCCTTTTTCCTGAATTTAAAGAGAAAACGTTCGGTATTTTACCATCAGGTATATTGGTAGCTCTGTTTTTCATATATGTCCTTCGTCAAGTTGAGGATGTTCCAACTACTAGTTTGCTGGGAGATTTTTTTGTTTCAGGAAGAGATGTTGACTTTATCAAATGTTTTTTTATGCATTTGTTGACATGTAGGGTCCTCCCAGACCAGGGATCCAACCTGTGTCTCCTGCATTTACCACTGAGCCACCAGGTAAGCACCACCTTTATCATTCTTGATATTGATCATTTGCATTTTATTTTTTTCCTGATCTGTTGTATCTAGAGGATTGTACATTTTGTTGATCTTCTGATTTTATTGATTTTAGTTGAGGCATGTGGGGAGTAGTGCCCTGATCAGGGATTGAACCTGGGTCCCCTGCACTGGAAGTGCAGCGTCTCAGCCACTGAACCACCAGGGGAGTCCCTCTTTTTCTGTTTTCTGTTTCATTTCTTTTCACTCTGATCTTTTAAAATTTCTTGTGCTTACTTTGGTTTTTATTTGCTCTTCTGTTTCTACTTTCTTAAAGTAGAAACTGAGGTCATTGATTTGAGACATTTCTTATTTTCTTTTTAAATTAATTATTTATTGAAATATAGTTGATTTACGATGTTGCATTAGTTTCTGGTGCACAGCAAAGTGACTCAGTTATACATATACATATATATATACACACACACATATGCTTTTTTATATTCTTTTCCATTATTGTTTTTTACGGGATAGTGAATACAGTTCCCTGTGCTCTACAGTAGGACTTTGTTGTTGATCTATTATATGTATAGCAGTTTATATCTACTAATCCCAAACTCCTAATTTATCCCTCCCCCACTCTCTTTCCCCTTTAATAACTGTAAGTTGTTTTCTACAGACATTTCTTATTTTCTAATATGGGTATTTTAGTGCTATAAATTTCCCTCTATGTACTGCTTTAGCTGCATCCCAAAAATTTTGATATATTTTAAAAATATTTATTTACTTGGCTGTGTTGGGTCCTAGTTGCAGCATGCGGGATCCTTGCGGTGCACAGTCTCTCCAGTTGTGGCATGTGGGTTTTGTTGCTCCTCAGTATTCAGGATCTTAGCTCCCTGACCAGAAATTGAACCCTTGTCCCGTGCATTGCATGGCAGACTTCCAACTACTGGACCATTAGGGAAGTCCCTGATATATATATATATATATATATATATATATATATATATATATATATAGTTTTTCTTTTCTTTTTGTTTAACATTCTTTCTTTTTTATCTTTTTATTTTATAAACGTACATGAATTTTTTTTTTTTTTTTTTTAGGCTGCACTGAAAGCTTCCAAGGATCGAACTTGGGCCCTTAACAGTGAAAGTGCAGAGTTCTAATCACTGGACAGCCAGGGAATTATCTATTTCACACAGACACACACATATACATGTGTATTTATTTGTTTCTGTCTGCACTGGTCTTCAGTGCTTTGCTTGACTTTCTCTAGCTGCCGTGAGTGAGGGCTGTTCTTCACTGTGGTGCAGGGGCTTCTCCTGTTGCAGAGCAGGGGCTCTAGGAGAAAGGCGTTCTATAATTGCAGCACACAGGCTCAGTAGCTGCAGCTGGAGGACTTAGTTGCTCCATGGCATATGGAATCTTCCCAGACCAGCGACTGAACCCATGTCCCCTGCATTGGCAGGCAGATCCTTATCCACTGCATCACCAGGGAAGTCTTATTGTTATTATTTTAAAATTTATTTGGCGGCACTGGGTCTTAGTTGTGGCACGTGGGGTCTAGTTCTCTCTGGCCAGGAATAGAAAACCTGCACTGAGAGCGTGGACCACTGGGTCTTGACCGCTGGACCACCATGGAAGTCCCTGCACATGCATTCTTTAACGTGTGTTGTTTAGTTTCCAAATATTTGGGGATTTTTCAGGGATCTTTCTGTTACTGACTTATAATTTAATTCTATGTGGTCCAAGAACATGCTTGCAATTACTTAAAACTTTTAAGTGATAGAGGCTTGTTTTGTGGTTGAGAATATGGTGTTCCATGGTAAATATTTCATATATATGTGGAACTAAGGTATTCTTCTGTTTTAACCACTGTGGTTTTGTAATTATTATTCAGTTACAGTTGTAGTAATTTGGGGAGGGTGTAAAAGCTGTTGTCTTGACTCTGAAGATGTTTGTTTGGTCTCAGTCTTGTTTACCTTTCTGTGTGCTCAGTTGCTCAGTCGTGTCTGACTCTGCGACCTCATAGACTGTTGCCCGCCAGCTCCTCTGTCCATGGGATTCTCCAGGCAAGAATACTGGAGTGGATTGCCATTTCCTTCTCCAGGGGATCTTCCTGACCCAGGGGTCGAACCTGGGTCTCCTATGTCTCCTGTATTGGCAAGCGGATTCTTTAGCACTGAGTCACCTGGGACCCTCACCATATTCCTGGCCCAAACTGAAAGCTCAGTAGACATTGGTCGAATAAATGGATGACACTTAGAAATGGTCCGGTTGTGATATGGCTTTTTATTTAAAAAACAAGATTATTGAGTCATGTGAGTGAGTATTATGCACCTTTGTGTCCCTGCAGGACTTTGCGTGGAGCTTGGCACATCATGGGTGCTCAAGCAGCGTTGATGGCACTGAATGAACCCGAAGAGATACCTGCAAAGGTGCCGCCTCTGACTGATGGGGGTTTACATCCACCCTGAGGCAATGACAAGCTACTCTGGTCAAGGTTGGAGACGTTGTCCTGTCATAAAGCCCCCAAAGGCATGATGTCACACACAGACCCCACTTGTGAAAGGGAGGGGCTGTGTGCTGGGCTCCCAGGCTTAGCTGTGCTCCAGTGCCCTTCTCAGTGTGTCCTGGAGCCTGAGGGGAGGTGAGTAGGCTGCCTTCACACTGATATGGTCAAAGGATACTCTGCAGACTGCTAATATCCTCAAGATTGGTAGATCTGGTACGCAGTTTCAAAAGGCCGCCCTCGGTAAACCACCCAAGCAGGTGATAATCGTCTTGACGACTCCTAGCCTAACTTTTCTGCCTCCCTTCCTATGTGGTAGTCTCTCTTCCCTCCTCTTCTCATTTTCTCTCCTCCAAACCTTCGTTCAGAAGAAGACTGATATCTTTCTTGCTTTTTGAAAGCTTACTGTTGAATATGTTGCTAGCAGTATTCTCAGAGAAGGTAGTTCAGTAGGAAGAGAGGTCTGGTAGTGCCCCGGAGAGAGATGAAATGAGCTGAGGCCCCCAAAAGGCCCCCTGGGTTTGGAGACTAGGAGCTTATTGATGACTTTGGTGAGAGAGGTCTCAGAGGTTGATGGGAACAGAAAGAGTCTGAAGCGGGTTGTGGAGTGAGGGAGCGGTGGAGAGGAGCAGAGACATGCACGGCAGAGTCTCTCAAGGAGATGGTGTGAAGGGAAGGGGACAATAAGGGTGGCACCTGGAGAAAAGATGTGGGCCGAAGGGACAAGAGCTGGGTGATATGATTACATACAGATGGGAAGAGAAGGAAGGACAAGTGAGAGAGAGGAAACCCAAACACCACGTTGTAAGAAGACCGGAGGGATGGAGTACAGGAGGGGGTGAGCCCCAGAGAAGGGGGCGCGGTCTCCTCCTCTGAAGAGGAAATGACCTGCGAGAAGCAGAGAATGGACGAGTGAGTCTAGTGGCAGAAAATCTGGGAACACCCGTCTGATAGAGCCTGTGGGCCCGGGTGAGAGTGAGGAAGGCGGACAAGGGGCTGGAGGTTGAGAGAGAGACTCCCTGACAGTTCCTGTGGAGAATGGGGGACTCAAGGGGAACAGAGGCTCCCCAGGCCATGCTGAGGTCCACCTCACCCTGGAGACCTTAACTTACCCTGGTGTCAGTTTATATGCAATTCAACGCTGAAGGTGGGATTCTAGACAAAGAGGGTGCTTTCGAAAGGCTAGGGAATCTCCCCCTGTCCTCCCAAGATTATTCCAAATCTGCTGCATAACACCGAAAATACTTTAAACTGGTGGTAGTTTTTAATCATTTTTATTTACTATTATAATTAGCTGCCTACCCCCTGGGGTCATTTTACATCAGATGTTCAGTAGAGCTGTTCCTTTTCCCTTAATCCTCTCCCAACCCGCCCTCCCCATCCTGACCCCTATTTTTCCAGTGGGAGGTCTGAGGCCTTGGGAGAAATTCCTGAGCATTTTCCAAGCTCCGAGTACTAACCCACTCCATTGTCCTTAGTTTAGCCTCAAGCTGCGACCAGCGGGCTCTCCCTTGGGTGAACCCTGCTGGTGGGGGTCCTGCCATCCCCCAGCTGCCTCTGGCCCATTGCAGTCCCCGCCAGCCACAAAGTAAAGGAATACTAGGCCTCTGGGGTTACATGATGCACTGACTGATACCCATCTTCTCTCCTTAGACCGAAAATGGTGTTTGGTCTGTGCAGCCAGAGAGAGAGGTAAAGTTTACATGGGCCCTGTTATCATACCCTCATCAAGCAGGAAAGGGGACCCCCTCACTGGGTCCCACAAGGAAGGGGTTTTGTATGGCCCCTTTCCTGACTGTTACAGTGTCTCTGGGACTCAGGGTCAGAGTGGAGAGCCTGGTACAGACAAATGGGACATGCCTCTGTGTGTGTGTGTGTGTGTGTGTTTGTGTGTGTATAGACAGGGTGCCAGCATCCTGGCAGTGCCAAGAAGCTGTGTTCGAGGGGGTTCTCAGGTGGTCTAATGGTTAGGATTTGGCACTTTCACTGTGGAAGCTCAATCTCTGGTACGGGAACCATCCCACGTGGTATTCAGAATGGCCAGGAAAAGCTCTGTTTGTCCCAAGGGAGGTGTTCCAGAAAAGCAAGATGGACAATGGGATATTATTTCTAATCCAGGCTGGAGTCAGTCCAGAGGAGGGAGGGAGGGCTTTGGGGGGCTGTGGGCCAAAAAGCTAATACAACCCTTGAACGAACAGCTTTGAATGCTGAGCCAAGGCTAAGCCCCTGCCTTCAGGCTGGAGAGGCAAGATGGACCTGTGCAAACAAGAAGGAAAGGAGAATGGAGGGGGTCAGAGGGGCCGTGTTGGCTCCAGGCTCCAAGTCTGGCTTTCTGAGTAAGTAGAGGCACAGAGTCAGCAGGGAGCCTAGGCTTGAGCCCTGTTACAGCTGTGGATTTATTCATCCACAAGTGTTGATTGGACGCATCCTGGTGGAATAGGTGCTGGGGCCTGGACAGAGGAGGAGACCGTGAGGGCGGGAGACCCCAGCCGCACACTCTGCTCTGCTTTCCTTCCAGGCTCTATAGTCTCCTCTACGCAATACAGATCTTCATTCTTACAGGTGAGGGCCTGGGTGCTGGGGTGGTCGGGGGACTGATGGCAGGACCCAAGGAATGGGTGCTCGTCTCCGAGCCACTTCAATCTCCAGCTACTCCCCAAGACTCTCAGAGGCCCCCTCCTGAGATCACCATGTGCCTGCCTCCCCAGGGCTGGTCACACTGCTCAGAACCGAGGCTGGCTTTCTTTCTCCCTTTCCTCCCTCTGTACCTCCATGGAGAAGTGGGATTTTAACCTGTGTCTGACTCTAAAACCCATGCATCTTCCCCAAAAACTCACAAACTACCCCCTCAAAACGCAAAGAACCAAGTCATACCCTATAGCAGTGATCTTCAAATATTTACTTATGCCTTTTGAATAACACCAATTCCCTGGTGGCTCAAATGGTAAAAAGCATCTGCCTACAATGCAGGAGACCAGGCTTCGATCCTTGGGTTGGGAAGGTCCCCTGAAGTAGGAAATGGCAACCGACTCCAGTACTCTTGCCTGGAGAATCCCATTGAGGAGGAGCCTGGTAGGCTACTGTCCATGGGGGTCACAAAGAGTCGGAAACGACTGAGTGACTTCACTTTCTTTTCTTTCACTTTCATTTTTGAATAGCTGTCCCCTCACACATTTGTAGTTAATGTCTAATGCCTTTCATCACACATCAAAATACTTTAAAAATATACTGTTATTGCCATATTTACTATTGTATGTAACTGACATTTAAAAATAATTGTTACTTTTTAAATGTTTTAACTAGTCTTTCTTCATCTACCTGCAGGCGTGGTGTACTACTATTTTCAGGGGTCTTTGGGGAAAACAGCCCCTGCCCATGAGATTGCTGTGGAGTCATCACAGGTGGGGTTCTCTGTCGGAGGCTAAGGGGACTGTCTCATGTAGCACAAAGAGCAGTCATGCTGCCTGATCAGAAATGGTTGACCAACTGTGTGTGTGTGTGTGTGTGAGGACTCTGGAGAAAACCCCTGTGTTCTCAGGAAAGTGTCAAACAAAGCCCCGCTCTACCACCCCCATTCCCGACCCCCTCGGGCTGGCTGTACAGTCACCTCAGGGATCTGTGGCCGCAAGCTCATCTCAGGGTCCGTGGCAGGAACCTAGACGAACCGACAGGAACAGATGACCCCTACTGTGTGAGTAGCCTTGGAATATGGTCCCACATTTGTACGAGAAGGGGGTGGTGGTGAGCAGGACACCTGCCTGGGGTCACATATCCTCTTGGACACTGCAGGTCCAGGGACCTGTGACTGAAGCCCCTACTCCCAGCCCTCTGTCAGGAAAACACACATGGAAACTGGATGTCCACTGAGGGTCACTAGCCAAATCAGGGGTTGACAATCTGGTGAAACCTCGCAGCCCCCCAGCAGCATTTTTTTGTGTGTGTTGGAGTATAGCCAGGAAACATGTGACAGTTTCAGGTGAACGGTGAAGGGAAACTTTATTTTGTCCTGGGGTATAGCCAATTACCACGTTGTGACAGTTTCAGGTGGCCAGTGAAGGGACTCAGCCATACATGCACGTGTATCCATTCTCCCCGCCTCCACCAGCAGCTCCCACTTTGTAGAGGAGGAAACTTAGGCTCCCAGAGGGACAGTGACTGGACCCAGGCTGCCCAAGGTGACACGTTAGAGTCACATGCCTGGTCTCTGGAGGCCCCCTGCTCTCCCTCTGGTGCTACTGGGAAGGGAGGAGTTTCATGGGGCCAAGCTGCTCTGTGACCCAGCAGCACAGAGACGTGTGGGCTACGTAGTTAGGGAGTGACTGTCAGAGGTTGGAGAGCCCCTAAGAAGGCCTAGGTGGGCAGGTGCCTTAGGGCTTCCCTAATAGCTCAGTGAGTAGAGAATTCACCTGCAGTGCAGAAGACCCTGGTTCGAATCCTGGGTCAGGAAGATCCACTGGAGAAGGGATAGGCTACCCACTCCAGGATTCTTGGGCTTCCCTCGTGGCTCAGCTGGTAAGGAATCCACCCGCAATGCGGAGACTCTGTTGGATCCCTGGGTTGGGAAGATCCCCTGGAGAAGGGACTTCTCCAGGAAGAGAGGCTACCCACTCCAGTATTCTGGCCTGGAGAATTCCATGGACTGTATAGGTTTGCAAAGAGTTGGACACAACTGAGCAAATTTCACTTTTGGAGACAGAGTCCTATGTTGCTTCATTAGTGTTTTTTTTTTTTAATTAACCAAACTTTCATTTAAAAAAACTATTGTCATCAAAGACAATAGCTTGATGAGTCAAAGGTTTAAGACCTGGAAAGAGTCTGCTGTTTGTCCCAGTCCTCTTCACCCACGATTCCTGCAGCCCAGGGTAGAAATCTTTCTAGCTTCCAACTGTCTAGCTGAAGCCCTTGATTTTGCCTCCACTGTTCTAAATAAAAAGCTTATCTTGCTTTGTCTTGATTGTTCAGATCTAAACATTATCTAATGAGTTATTACAACAAAAGGTGAGGATTTAGCCATTGTAACACCTGGAACTTACCGCCACCTCCAGCAGACGTCTCACCTCGCTCCAGTCTTCCGCATGATTATCTCCTAGGTTTCGGCATTCTAAGTGTTGTGAGTAATGACATCTTTAGTTGTTAAAAGTTAAGAATCATTTTTGTTTCTTGTGCTGACTTTTATGACATTTTGGCTTTTAAATTCCTCTCCGACAAACTGGGCTCTTTTTAATTCATTTTTTTAAAATTAAGGAACTATTTAAATAGAGTGAAATCCATTCTTTTTAGTGTACCGTTCTGTGAGTTTTGACAGATGTATACAACTGTGAAATTGCCACTATAGCCAAGATCCAGAACAGCTCCAATCAGTTCAGAAAAATCCCCCATACTCACTAATACTAATTCCCCCTCTCCCAGCCCCTGGCACCCAGTGATTGGTTTTCTGGCTCCATAGTTTTGCCTTTGCAAGATGGTCATGTAACTGGAAACATCCCAGTACCTAGTCTTATTTATCTGGCCACGCAGCAGGCCTGGGGATCTCGGTTCCCCGACCAGGGATGAAACGCGGGCCCCTGCAGTGCAGGCACAGAGTCCTAGCCGCTGGGCCACAGGGCCGCCCCCGGGTGTGGCTCTGAGCCTCTCACTGAGCACAGGACGCCTGCACGTGGTCCACGGTAGTTTGTTCCTTCTCATTGCCGAGTAGCTGTCCCGAGTATGGATGCCCCGCAGTGTGGCCGCCAACTGGACGAGAAGCATTTGGATTGTTTCCAGTTTTTGGCAGTTTCAGATAAAACCACTGTAATGTTCAGGTACAAGTTTTGTGTGAACATAGGTTTTCCTTTCACTCAGGTAAGCACCGCGCAGGGGGTGCCTGGATCTTGTGCTAATGTGTACTTAGTTTCCTAGCAAACTGCGAAACTTTCCAAAGTGCTGGTATCCACTTTGCATTCTCTCCAGCAAAGAATGGAGGATCTGTTTGTTTCCTAACATTTCCAGCATTTTCCTTTTTGAAGTCATTCTAGTAGGCTTGGGGCGTCATTTTGTTTAGCTCAATACTGAGGGTTTACATGTTAAAACTATGCAAACAGTATTCCTGAGTCAGGTAGTATACTATCATCAGTCTTTCTGTATAATTTTGCGTTTCTCCTCTTTTTTAAACTGTAGTTTTCTCTGAACCTATAATTAATACATCTAAACTGTCTATTAAAAACAATCTCCTTGCTATACACTTAAGATAAGTTAGGTGGTGTATCAATATGATTATTTCGCTGGGGACGTATTTCTTGGAGCCCTCCACCCTTTTCCCTCCTGGACAGATGTCCTTGAGGTCGGAGGCTCAGCTGTCCTGGGACCTCCCTTCACCATCATTCTGGTGAGTACGTCACTTCGTTCACATGTGGAGCCCATGTTATCTTTTATTTTGTGGTCAGCACAACCTGCAGGTGTGCTGAGGGGTAATGCTGAGATACTCCTGAGGGGTAGTCCTAGATATTACCTGTCTGAAAAGGTCTTACTGCGTATTTCTGTCAGTGTGACTATGTACAGAATTTTAGACTAGAAATAATTTTCTCGCAGATTTTGAAGATTCTCATTTTCTTCTTCCTTCAAAGGTTGGTGTTGAAAAGTCTGATGAAACTTAATAGGCTTCTTTCTTCATATCTGGTAGTTTTTATGTTCTTCTTTTCATCTTAGGTATTTCAATATTTACTGATGACATCATCTGGGGTGGGTCTCCTTCATCCATTTTCCTGGAGACTTGGCGATTCCTTCTCTCTGCAAACTCAGGTCCTGCATCTTTGGGAAGATATTCAGTAATACATGAATGGAATTTATTTGGGATTTTCCCAGACAACTCAGTTTGTTGATTCTGTTCCTTCTTTCAGAAAGATCTATGCTTTAGCCGTTGTAGCGCCTGATCTCCCTATTGTGGGAGAAATTCTTTTTCAATTTTATCCTCTACATTGTGATTGGATTTTTAATTCCCATGATCATATTTCTGTTTTTGAAGAATTAGAAGGTGGAGGGACTTGCTGGTGGTCCAGTGGTTAAGAATCCACCTTCCGACTCAGGGGATGCCCGTGCGATCCCTAGCGGGGAACTAAGATCGCACATGCCATGGGGCAACGAAGGCCATGGCCAGGAATTAGAGAAGAGCCTGTGCACTGAGCTGGAGAGAAAAAAAGAAAGCCCAAGCGCCGAAATGAAGAGTCCATGCACCACAACAGGCCCGATTCAGCCAAAATGAAATTTAAGGAGGAGTTAGAGGTTATTGTTGGAACATTGTTATTTTAGCACCCGTCCTTGTTTTGTGAATGCAGTGTTTTATGTTTAAAGACATCAATCATTTGTTAGTGTGACGCTTCCTGAAACCCCTCGCAGTCTTCAGAGTCTGCAGCATGCACTGACGTGGACCAATGCGTGACTGAGCCCTTGACACATCACCTCAGCCTTCTCTCTTTCTCCCTGTCATACAGCCCATCGGGGAGACCTTAAGGCCAGTGTGGGGGCCGATGGATAAGTGCTACCCCGTGACCACTCAGGTGGGTCAGGGCTGGGGACTCCTCCTCCCCTGGAGTGGGGTGGCTGTCCTGGGCCTCCTTGGTGGGCACACACAGAGAGGATAGGCAGGCAGGGAAGGACCCCGGGCACTCTCAGTTGTATGTGACACCCCGTTTCCCTCTGTAGAGACGCGGAGTCATGAGTGGGAAGAAGCATGACTCTGAGGTAAGTGAGGCCTGGCCAGGAAGGGCCGGGGGCTGGGGGCTGTCACCTGTCAGTGCTCCCTGAGACATGAGCTCGTCCAGCACGTGGTCAGGGCCCCAGGGATAGTAAGGGGGCTCCTTTAGGACACTAACAACCCGACCACACCTCGAGCTGAGAAGGGAGGGGCTTCCCTGGAAAAACAAAGAGCTACAACTCCAAGTGTGCACAGAAGCAGGGGATGCTGACTCCAAGTGTGCAGAGCAGGAGGGGAGGCATAGGGCATCAGAGAGCCTTTCTGCCCATATAGCGCCCTCTTGCCCCACCTTGCAGGCCATGACCCCCAAGGCAATGGGAGAACTGAACGATGCTGCCCCCAAGGAGGAGACTGCTGTCTTGTCTAGGGAGGAGAGGCAGGTGGGGCACCTGGGGGAGGAACCAGCCAGCCTCATTCCTGGTGAAAAGAGGGAGACTGAGAAGGAAGACGTGGTGGCAGGGACTGCAGGATGGCAGGTAAGGACCCTGGTGCTCAATTGGAACACGGTCCCCATGTGGGTCCTCCTGGGAAGCCCCTGGGCTCTGCAGGGTGTAGTGGAAAGGCCAGGCTCATGCCACCATGGCAACGGTTGGGGGAGGCCAGGGCACCCCAAGACCACTGAGTCAAACTTCCAATGCGGTGGAGCAACAGCTCTGTGTGCAGCTGAGAGGTGCAGACATGGTCTGAGCAACAACAAGTGGATCTGAACCCTGGTCTTATCCGACTGTTTGGGAAGTGAGACCTGTTTCCCTGGCTACACAATATAGAACCTGCCTCATCCCACCCCCTGCCCCTTCTCCCTTCCTAGGAGAATAAGAAGGCCCAAAAGAAGGCGGCCGTGTACGTTCCAGGTAAGACAGCAGACCCCACCCTGTGAGCAGGACTGCCCTGCTCCCTCACCCCAGGGACCCTGCAGAGGTCACAGAGAGCTAAGCTCCTCCCTGACCCTCCTGGCCCAGGGAGGGGGCGGGGATGAAGCCCAGGTAGTCTGATGCCCAGTCTTTCCCGAAAAGGCCCCTTGTGTCCTTCCTTCTTGGTTTGGCAGGACTTGAGGTCACTCCCCTTGGGCTGGTGGAAGGTACTGCCCTTTTAGCAATGCTGATGTGTTCTCCTGGCAGCAGAGGGTACCCTAGCCCTGGGCAAGGTTCCTTCCAGCAAGGTACCCACAGGGCGTGTCTGATTGTGCTTTTCAGAGGCTTCTGGGGAGGACATCGTGGAGGAAAGGCCCAGGGGCTGGGTCCCCCAGCTCTTGAGGAAGCTCTGGCTGGGATGGTGCCCCACCTCTGACATCCCCAAGACTCAGAGCCACGACTGACTCTGCGTCCAATAAATCCACAGTTGTTGCTTCTGCAGGCCCGGTTTCCTCCTTTCAGGGTCCTCAAGTTTCTGCAAACCCAGTGTGGCTTCGTCCACGGCCCCTGTCCCAACAAGCTGCAGGAACACCTCCTCCTGCCACTAAGCCCTCGACGTGGCTATGCTGGAGACTCAAGGGGGCCCTGGCTGGTGTTCTGAGTCTGTGCCAAAGGAGAGACAAGGCTCCCTGAATGTCGAGAACTGACTGTCACGAAAGCACAGCTGGCTTGATCAGGGGCTGGTGCTTCTGGCCTGCCTGACTGGTGTCTCCCAGCTCTTAACCTCAATGTGCCAAGGAGTCTGCCCAAGACTCTGGTGAGCAGACAGTCATTAGAGCCCTTGGGTGGTGTCTGTGTGAGCTCAGTGCAGACCAGACTGGGGGCTGGAGCTGGAGAATGGGGGTCCCTGCCCTTGGCCGGGGCTCCAGGCTGAGAAGGTCACAACCTCAGAGTCGGCAGAGGAACACAGGGCCCGGCAGGCATCAGAGGCAAACCTCCTACTGGCTGAAGGGGAAACAGAAGCCCAAGGTCACATGGTGTCGTAGCACAGCAAGGACGAGAGCCAGGCTGTCCTCCTCTGAGCTCTGAGGGCTTCCTTCTGCTCTGCCATCCCACTGTCCCAGGATCCGAGGTTGACCCTGCCCCAGGGCACGGCCGCAGTCCACACGGGCTCATTTCTGGCCCCTGCCTAGGCTCCTGAGAGCCCGGCCTCACCTGGCCCCTCAGAGGATGGAGCCCCGGGTTGGAGCTCTAGCGCGGCCGTGAGTGGCAAGTCCTACTGGGCAGGGGCTGGGGGATGAGTGTCCTTAAGGGGCAGGGAAAGGGGCCCATCCTATAAAGAGGCCCAGGGAGGTGGCTCCCTCCTGGGAAGAGCTCCGGCCTCAAGAGCACTGAGCGCTGGGGGCTCACCTGGCATATCCCTTCCCAGTGCCCCCCCTCACCTTCTGCAGACTTGAGGGGCTGGCTGACCTGCGGCCTGTGGAGCCAGGTGGCTGTGGCTAGGCCTGAAATGTGGGTGTCTGAGCTGATGGGCCCCCTTATCCCATGGGGGCCTGAAATCTCTCCCCAGCCTATGTGAGCCTCTCCAGCAGAAGCCAGGACCTGATTATATAGGCTTCTTCACTACGCCCAGTACCCAAGGTTGGGTCTCCAGGGTGTATGGTTGTAAGCCTCAATAGACCCCTCTCACAGTACACCCCAGGACACTCTGAGCCTCAGTACACTCATGTGTTAAACGGGGTCAAATGCCAGGTAAGGATGAATCAGGCCGGGGGGCGGGGCTGGTTTTGGGGAGACTGCTGAGGCCACATGACTGCAAGGGATTGGTCAGGGGCCCCAGGTGAGATTCAAGTCAGGATGGAGCCACCAGACAGTGGTTTATTGAGCATCAGGGCTATGGCTGAGGAGTGGGTTGGGGCAGGGTGCCTGCCTTTAGCGGGGCACCGCACAGAGCTGGTAGGGGGCTGGGGTCACCAGGAGGGCAAAGACACCGTGGTGGCTGGGGTGGGGCTGCCCGGCAGGCACCGAGAAGCTGAAGTGCTGCAGGAGGCTGGTGAAGAAGAGGAAGAGCTCCATGCGGGCCAGGGGCTCCCCGAGGCATGCGCGGCGGCCTGTGGGTGGGCACGGGGGCTCTGTGAGCCTGGGTCTCCCCCTCCAAGACACCATCAGGATGGGGAAGCAAACCAGGCATCCCCTCACCCCCCAGGTACCTGCGGAGAAGGGTATGAAGGCCTCCTGCTTGACGAAGCGGCCCTGGGCATCCAGGAAGTGCTCCGGGTGGAAACGGAAAGGCTTCTCCCAGAGGGTCTCATCCTTCAGCACTGACGACAGGTTGGTGATGAGTGTCGTCCCCTGGTGGCAAATGTCTGGCGTTTATGAGGTCTCGATTGGTAGGGTTGGCGGTGCCCAGACCCCTGCCACCAAACACAGATGGGCACACACACTGCCTGGCACGCACCCAGCCTCAAGTAACCTTCAGCCCAAGACGCTTCTCAGCACCGTCCCTCCTTCCGTGGCAGGGTGCCCTTACTTCCCCTCAGTGCCCGGCCTCCTCCAATGCTCTGATACGTTCTAGTTTGTCTTCTCTGCCCGACCTGGGGCTCTGAGTGGACAGAGCCAGGCCTGCTCTGCTTTCCTGTCCACGCCCACCCAGGCTGGGACATTCAGTACCTTAGCCATGAGAATGGGGTGGCTTGGATTCCAGTCCTGGCCACATCTAGCAACACTCACTGCAGCTACCAGGTGGCAGGTGGTGCGGAGGCGGGGTTGGGGGAGCCGCAGGCCTACCTTTGGGACGTGGAAGCCCTGCACCTCGATGTCACGGGATGTCATGTGGGGCACTCCCAGGGGAGCGATGTCTGCAAAGCGTTGCACCTCATGGACCACGGCCATGGTGAAGGGCATGAGGGCCTGATCCCCCATCTCTGGTCGCCTCACCTTCCCTATCACCTCATCGATTTCCTGCTGGACCCGTCCTGGAAAACAAGTGTCCTCGTGGTGGTCAGACCCAAGGCCTGGGCTCCTGCCTCCTCCTAATGCCCGGGTAGCACTGCGTCCACTCGGAGGAGGCACTGTGACATCGGACCTGGGGCTCAGGCCCTGCACAGAGCTGGTGTTGGTGGCCAAACCAACCGAGCTCAGAGGCCATGGGCTGTCCTCATCCTCCCAGCACCCACCCCGGGCTAGACTCACGCTGCACGTCTGGGTGCAGGATCATGAGGAGGAGGGCCCAGGCCAGCGTGGTCGAGGTGGTGACCATCCCAGCGGAGAACAGGTCGGCCACCACCAGGCGCAGGTTCTCATCATTGAAACTGCTCTCGGGGTTCCCCTTGGCCTGGGTTACACCGGGAAGGTAAGCTCAGGGACAGAGGTGAAGTCCCCACATGGCCTCCCACCCTGCTCCGGTCAGCCCAGGTGTCTGATCCCTGGGTGATACAGAGCCCTGAGTTTGCCTCCGGGGCCCTAAATACACATCCCTGTTCTGATCACCTTACCTCCTTCACCTCATCCAGGAAGGCGTCGGTCAGGTGTCGGGGTGGCTGGGTCGGGTCCCGGGTCATCTTCTGCTCGGCGATCAGCTCATCAATCAGGGCCATGAAGGCCTTCTGCCCCGGGAAGACCTTGGCGGCCAGCCCTGGGATGCGCATGAGCACCGGCACAGCTTCCACCACCTGTGCGGGTCACAGCCGTGGCGCCGTGGGACATCCTGGTGCTCAGGCTCTCACCAGTCAAGTCCTAGCTTCCTCCAGTGTCTCCATCATCGAACTTGTTCCTCCCTAAGTTCAGACCCTGCCCCTCTCTCCTGGCCCTGAGCCCAAAAGATAAACCTAAAATGTACATATCATGGATACCGGTCCCTTCCAGTGAAAGCGTACTCCCACCCCTAAGCACGCTGAGCCCGCCAGGTCTCTCTCACCTGGGCTGTCTGCCACCTCCCACTTCCAGACCTTTCCCTTGCAGGTGCCTATCCCAGAAAGCCCTTTCTTGTGCTGGCCCTCTACACAAGTCCTCCTCCGGGGGGAGGGACTTGCTGGAGGACGGAGGCCGCCTCTACAGAGCTCCTTTCCCGCACCTGGCGCACTAAGCCAGACTCTTCTTTCAACAGGTCCTCCATCATGTCCAGCAACTTGACGATGCGAGGATCGTTGTACTCGAAGCGGAACCCGAAGGTCAGGGAGGCGATCACGTTGCTCACTGCTTTATTCAGGAGCTCCTTGGGGCTAAAGGGGCGTCCTGGAAGGGGACGGTGCAAGGTAGGGCACGCCTCCATCTCTTCTGTCCCAGACCTCTCCAAACCTCCCAGACCTCCGTGTCCCTCAGCCCCAGCACTCACTCACCTGCCTGGTCGGCGAAGGCGGCACAGAGGCACGAGCCCTCCTCGGTCACCCACTGCTCCAGTGACTTCTTCCCCAGGCCGAAGTTGCGCAGAGTGGACAGGGAGAAGCGCCGCTGTTCGCGCCACGCATTCCCATACCGCGCCAGGATCACTCCTGGGGGCGGGGCGGGCACGAGGGCGTGGCTCGGGTCTGGCCCCGCCCCTCCCGGGGATCTGTTCACAGCCCCGCCGCCATAGGGGAAGGTCAGGGCCCCTGCCCGCCCTCAATGGCCTCGCCCTCCCCTCCCAAATCCGGCCAACTCTGACACCCGGCCCACACTGCTCCCCGAGGCTCCCCTTCTAAGGGCCCGTCTTGGCTCCACTTAATTTTACCAACCGAGACCACGTTTGTCACGTGGGGAAGTTCCTGGCCCACCCCTGCCCTGCCGACCTCGACTTTGTCCTTTTTCCTGCCCACACCGACGGCCCATTCGTGCTTACAATGGCCCTGGGCCGCCCTCTCTTAGTAAGTCCCGCGCCCTCTGCCTCATCCAATTTCTCCTTCCCCAACGCTTGGCATAGTCTCCATTCTCCACCGGACGACCCCTAGAATTTGTTGGCTCTTTCCTGCACCCAAGGTCCGCGACCCTGCCTCCGCCTACAGAGACGCGGCCTGCCATAGCCACTTGCCTTCGGCGCGCGGCCCGTAACCCAGGTGCTCGTAGACAGCCGGAGGTGGACGGTCGGAAGTGTCCTGGCTGCGGTGCACCAGCGCCTCGCGCACAGCGGCCAGCCCGCTGAGCACGACTACCGGCGTCCAGCCCTGCTGCAGGCTGAACACGTTCCCGAAGCGGCGCCGCAGCTGCAGGCCAAAGGTCGAGGGTGTTTGGCAAGCCCAGGCCCCGCCTGGCTGTGGGCCCAGCCTCGTGGCGTTAGCCTCTGGGCATCTCTGGGCCCCCTCCAGCAGCGAGCAACTGCAAGGACTTTATGTAGTCTTGTGAGCCCGGGGGGTTACATCCACTAGTTTTGAGGCTCTCAAGTTGCATGAGACCATCCTACTCACAGACCCAGCTATGACTTTTCAAGCATCACAAAATGGCCAGCAGGCCAAGTTAGCATCCTATTTTACAGGTGAAGAAACCCAGGTTCACAGAGGGGAGCAGGGAGGCCCAAGGTCTCATGGAGGCAAAAGATCTGAACCAGATCACTGCGCCTCTCTCAACCTCAACTCGCCTGATTTAAATAGGGCCCATGACCATACATCTCCGCCATTCTCAAGACCTTTCCTCCCAACGTGACCCTCAGGGACTCAGGCTCACTTAAATTAAGAGCTGGCTGGTTGAATCCCCAGCCTGTTGCCATGCCGTAAAACCCCCCACCCCCTGGCCTTTGTCCTCTCTGACCTCTGTTTGGAAAATCCAAACAGTTCTCGGGCCCTGAACAAACGCCCTCCCTCAGGAGGGCTCTCGAATCCCCCTCCTCTTCTTGGCCCAGTCCTCTTCCAGCCTGTGGATTCACCTAGCACCCACTGTCCGCTGCTAGGTGGGGGCCCTAGGACCGCCGCTGCGCACTCCCCACCCCTCCGTCCTCACCTGGTTGAAGCTGGGACGTGGGTCCTCGAAGTCCACCTGTAGCAGGTTGCCCAGCACCGGCAGCGGCGTGGGGCCTGGTGGGTAGCGTGGGGCCCAGCGTGAGCGCCGGTGCATCAGGTCCAGCAAGAGCAAGAAGATGAGCACGGCCACGGCCAGGGGCCCCAGCGTGTCCCCAGACAGCAGCCCCATGGCTGCCTCTGTGGGCACTGCGTTCCTCACCACACCAGCACCCAGGACCAGCCCAGCGTGGCACTCTCACTCCACCTCTGGGGCTCCACCAGTCCAGGGCCTCTTTATAAAGGGAGCGGCGGCCCGGCCTTTGCCCTCTGCCCTGAGGTGTGCTGTAGGGGAGATTGTGCTGCCAAAGGGTAGGAGAGGGGTCAAGGAGAGTGAGGCGCACGGGCGCCCACTGTCCCTCACACGTGCTTTCCACGTGCTTCCGGAGGTGGCTGGAGAGCGCAAGAAGTCGCCCTCCCCCGGCCTGACTCCCCAGCTCGGCAGAGTCGAGGAAGAATCCAGGGTCTTGGGAATGGGTTCTGCCACCACCCGTCGCCTGTCAGCCTCTAATGCGGCCACAGCCCCGTTCCCAGAACGTGTCCCTGTCCTCCTCCTAGTGGCCTTCGCCTCCCAAGTATGTACTGGTCCTTGCCCCTTGCTGGCGGGAGGACCTGATGACCGGAGGGAACACTGATAAAGTTCTTGGTGTCCCCTCACTTCCCACTGGTACACGCAACACACACATAGAATCACACATTCATGAACCACATTTACACACATTCACATCCTGACTAGCCCATGCTCACATGCATATCTACACACACACACAACCACATCCACGAGTGCCTGTGTTACCACCTTCCGCTCACAGAGACCCAGCAGCAAGGGCTCTAGTTCTCAGCGGCTGCCTGGACTCAGCCGACCTCCCTGCACCTGGAGGCTGCTCTTGGGAGTTTCGCCGCCTTCACCTGGCTGGCTGATGCCTCAGTTTCCACCTGTTGTGGCTGAGGGAAGTTGAGTCTGGGGGTAGGGGGCAGTGGGGTTGTTTTCTAAAACCCATGCATCCTCCCAAAACACATCCTTGCAAACTCCCCCCTCAAAACACATATAACCAAGTCATATCCTACAAAAGTGATCTTCAAATATTTACTTATATCTTTTGAATAACTGTCCCCTCACACATTAGTAAGTTAACGTCTAATGTCTTTATCACACGTCAAAATACTTTAAAAATCTACCATTTCTGCCATATTGTAAACACTGATATTTAGATATAATTATGTTACTCTTTTAAATGTTTTAACTAGTCTTTCTTCATCTACCTGCCGGCGTGGTGTACTGCTCTTTTCAGGGGTCTTTGTGGAAACAGCCCCTGCCCATGAGATTGCTGTGGAGTCATCACAGGCAGGGAACTCTGTCAGGGGCTAAGGGGACTGTCTCACGTAGCACAAGAGCGTTCATGCGGCTTGATCAGAAATGGGTGACCAGCTGTGTGTGTGTGTGAGGACTCTGGAGAAATCCCCTGTGTTCTCAGGAAAGTGTCAAAGCCCCGCTCTACCACCCCCATTCCCGCCCCTTCCTCGGGCTGGCTGTATGGTCACCTCAGGGCTCCGAGGCCATAAGCTCATCTCAGGGTCCGTGGCAGGGACCTAGACGAACCGACAGGAACAGATGACCCCTACTGTGTGAGTAGCCTTGGAATATGGTCCCACATTCGTACGAGAAGGGGGTGGTGGTGAGCAGGACACCTGCCTGGGGTCACATATCCTCTTGGACATTGCAGGTCCAGGGACCTGTGCCTGAAGCCCCTACTCCCAGCCCTTTATCAGGAAAACACACATGGAAGCTGGATGTCCACTGAGAGTCACTAGCCAGATGAGGGGTTGTCCATCTGGTGAAACCTCGTAGCCCCCCAGCAGCATTTTTTGTGTGTGTGTTGGAGTATAGCCAGGAAAGGTGACAGTTTCAGGTGAATGGTGAAGGGAAACTTTATTTTGTACTGGTTTATAGCCAATTATAACCAGAGATCAAATTGCCAACATCCGCTGGATCATGGAAAAAGCAAGATAATTCCAGAAAAACATCTATTTCTGCTTTATTGACTATGCCTAAGCCTTTGATTGTGTGGATCACAATAAACTGTGGAAAATTCTGAAAGAGATGGGAATACCAGACCACCTGACCTGCCTCTTGAGAAATCTGTATGCAGGTCCGGAAGCAACAGTTAGAACTGGACATGGAACAACAGACTGGTTCCAAATAGGAAAAGGAGTACGTCAAGGCTGTATATTGTCACCCTGCTTATTTAACTTGTATGCAGAGTACATCATGAAAAACGCTGGACTGGAGGAAGCACAAGCTGGAATCAAGATTGCCGGGAGAAATCTCAATAACCTCAGATATGCAGATGACACCACCCTTATGGCAGAAAGTGAAGAGGAACTAAAGAGCCTCTTGATGAAAGTGAAAGAGGAGAGCGAAAAAGTTGGCTTAAAGCTCAACATTCAGAAAACGAAGATCATGGCATCTGGTCCCATCACTTCATGGGAAATAGATAGAGAAGAGTGGAAACAGTGTCAGACTTTATTTTTCTGGGCTCCAAAATCACTGCAGATGGTGACTGCAGCCATGAAGTTAAAAGACTCTTACTCCTTGGAAGAAAAGTTATGACCAACCTAGACAGTATATTCAAAAGCAGAGACATTACTTTGCCAACTAAGGTCCGTCTAGTCAAGGCTATGGTTTTTCCTGTGGTCATGTATGGATGTGAGAGTTGGACTGTGAAGAAGGCTGAGTGCCGAAGAATTGATGCGTTTGAACTGTGGTGTTGGAGAAGACTCTTGAGAGTCCCTTGGACTGCAAGGAGATCCAACCAGTCCATTCTGAAGGAGATCAGTCCTGGGATTTCTTTGGAGGGAATGATTCTAAGGGTGAAACTCCAGTACTTTGGCCACCTCATGCGAAGAATTGACTTATTGGAAAAGACTCTGATGCTGGGAGGGATTGGTGGCAGGAGGAGGAAGGGACGACCGAGGATGAGATGGCTGGATGGCATCACTGACTCGATGGATGTGAGTCTGAGTGACCTCCGGGAGATGGTGATGGACAGGGAGGCCTGGCGTGCTGCGATTCATGGGGTCGCAAAGAGTCGAACACGATTGAGCGACTGAACTGAACTGATAGCCAATTAACACTTTGTGGTAATTTTAGATGACCAGTGAAAAAACTCAGCCATACATACACGTGTATCCATTCTCCTCGCCTCCACCTGCAGCTCCCACTTTGTAGAGGAGGAAACTTAGGCTCCCAGAGGGACAGTGACTGGACCCAGGCTGCCCAAGGTGACACGTTAGAGTCACATACCTGGTCTCTGGAGGCCCCCTGCTCTCCCTCTGGTGCTACTGGGAAGGGAGGAGTTTCACGGGGCCAAGCTTCTCTGTGACCCAGCAGCACAGAGACGTGTGGGCTACGTAGTTAGGGAGTGACTGTCAGAGGTTGGAGAGCCCCTAAGAAGGCCTAGGTGGGCAGGTACCTTAGGGATTCCCTAATAGCTCAGTGAGTAGAGAATTCGCCTGCAGTGCAGAAGACCCCGGTTCAATTCCTGGGTCAGAAAGGTCCTCTGGAAAAGGGAAGGGCAACCCACTCCAGTATTCTGACCTGGAGAATTCCATGGACTGAATAGTCCGTAGGTTTGCAAAGAGTTGGACACGACTGAGCAACTTTCACTTTGAGAGACAGAGTCCTAGGTTGTTTCCTTAATGTTTTTATTTTCAGTAACCAAACTTGCATTTAAAAACTTTATTGACATCAAAGATATGTGTGTACATAGTTTGATGCATCAAAGTTTTAAGACTTGGAAAAAGTCTGCTGTTTGTTCTGGTCCTCTTCATCCACAATTCTCACAGCCCGGGGTGGAAACCTTTCTGGCTGAAGCCGTTGATTTTGCCTCCTGTGTTCTAAATAGAAAGCTTATCCTGCTTTATCTTGATTGATGAGATTTAAACATTATCTAATGAATTATTACAACCAAAGGTGAGGATTTAGCTCTTGTAGCAACTGAACACCTAGTGCCACCTCCAGCAGACGCCTCACCTCTCTCTAGTCTTCCTCATGATTATATCCGAGGTTTCGGCATTCTAAGTGTTTTGAGTAATGAAATTGTTAGTTGTTAAAAGTTAAGAATTATTTTTGCTTTTTTTGCTGACTTTTATGACATTTTGGCTTAAATTCCTCTCCCACAAAGTGGGCTGTTTTTAATTCATTTTTTTAAAATTTAGGAACTATTTAAATAGAGTGACATCCATGCTTTTTGTGTAGCGTTCTGTGAGTTTTGACAGATGTATACAACTGTGAAATTGCCACTACAGCCAAGATCCAGAACAGCTCCAATCTGTTCAGAAAAATCCCCCATACTCACTAATACTAATTCCACCATACTCACTAATACCCTTCCCCATCTCCCAGCCCCTGGCACCCAGTGATTGGTTTTCTGGCTCCATAGTTTTGCCTTTGCAAGATGGTCATGTAACTGGAAACATCCCAGTACCTAGTTTTTATTTATCTGGCCACGCAGCAGGCCTGGGGATCTCGGTTCCCCGACCAGGGATGAAACGCGGGCCCCTGCAGTGCAGGCACAGAGTCCCAGCCACTGGGCCACAGGGCCGCCCCCAGGTGTGGCTCTAAGCCTCTTACTGAGCACAGGAGGCCTGCGTGTTGTCCGCAGTAGTTTGTTCCTTCTCATTGCCGAGTAGCTGTCCCGAGTATGGATGCACCGGGGTCTAGCTGCCGACTGGACGAGAAGCATTTGCATTGTTTCCAGTTTTTGGCAGTTTCAGATAAAACCACTGTAATGTTCATGTACAAATTTTGTGCAAACATAGGTTTTCTTTTAACTCAGGTAAGCACCATGCAGGGGGTGCTGGGGTCCTGTGCTAATGTGTACTTAGTTTCCTAGCAAACTGCGAAACTTTCCAAAATGCTGGTATCCACTTGCATTCTCTCCAACAAAGAACGAGAGGATCTGTTTGTTTCCTAAGATTTCCAGCATTTTCCTTTTTGAAGTCATTCTAGTAGGCTTGGGGCGTCATTTTGTTTAGCTCAATACTGAGGGTTTACATGTTAAAACTATGGAAACAGTATTTCTGAGTCATGTAGTATACTATCATCAGTCTTTCTGTATAATTTTGCTTTTCTCCTCTTTTTTAAATTTTAGTTTTCCAGGGATGGGGGAGCCTGGTGGGCTGCTGTCTATGGGGTCGCACAGAGTCGGACACAACTGAAGTGACTTAGCAGGAGTAGCAGCAGCAGAACCTATAATTACTACATCTAAACTGTCTCTTAAAAACAATTAATCTCCTTGCTATACACTTAAGACAAATTTGGTGGTTTATCAATATGATCATTTCGCTGGGGTCATATTTCATGGAGCCCTCCACCCTTTTCCCTCCTGGACAGACATCTTTGAGGTCGGAGGCTCAGCTGTCCTGGGACTGCCCTTCACCGTCATTCTGGTGAGTACGTCACTTTGTTCACATGTGGAGCCCATGTTATCTTTCATTTTTGGGTCAGCACAACCTGCAGTTGTGCTGAGGGGTTCAGTTCAGTTCAGTTCAGTCACTCAGTCGTGTCCGACTCTCTGCGACCCCATGAATCGCAGCACGCCAGGCCTCCCTGTCCATCACCATCTCCCGGAGTTCACTCAGACTCACATCCATCGAGTCAGTGATGCCATCCAGCCATCTCATCCTCTGTCATCCCCTTCTCCTCCCGCCTCCAATCCCTCCCAGCATCAGACGTTTTTCCAATGAGTCAACTCTTCGCATGAGGTGGCCAAAGTACTGGAGTTTCAGCTTTAGCATCATTCCTTCCAAAGAAATCCCAGGGCTGATCTCCTTCAGAATGGACTGGTTGGATCTCCTTGCAGTCCAAGGGACTCTCAATAGTCTTCTCCAACACCACAGTTCAAAAGCATCAATTCTTCGGCACTCAGCCTTCTTCACAGTCCAACTCTCACATCCATACATGACCACAGGATAAACCTTAGCCTTGACTAGACGGACCTTAATTGGCAAAGTAATGTCTCTGCTTTTGAATATGCTATCTAGGTTGGTCATAACTTTTCTTCTAAGGAGTAAGCATCTTTTAATTTCATGGCTGCAGTCATCATCTGCAGTGATTTTGGAGCCCCCCAAAATAAAGTCTGACACTGTTTCCACTGTTTCCCCATCTATTTCCCATGAAGTGATGGGACTGGATGCCATAATCTTTGTTTTCTGAATGTTGAGCTTTTAGCCAACATTTTTGCTCTCCTCTTTCACTTTCACCAAGAGGCTTTTTAGCTCCTCTTCACTTTCTGCCATAAAAGTGGTGTCATCTGCATATCTGAGGTTATTGATATTTCTCCCGGAGGAGTTATCCCACGTTGAAAATCAGGAACGGGGGCGGTGAGGAGATACCCCTCATCCAAGGTAAGGAGCAGAGGCTGTGCTTTGCTGGAGCAGCCGTGAAGAGATACACCCACGTCCAGGGTGCTGAGGGGTAGTCCTGAGATATTCCCGAGGGGTAGTCCTAGATATTACCTGTCTGAAGGTCTTACTGCATATTTAACTCAGTGTGACTATGTACAGAATTTTAGACTAGAAATAATTTTCTTGCAGATTTTGAAGATCCTCCTTTTCTTCTGGTTTCAAAGGTTGGTGCTGAAAAGTATTATGAAACTTAATTGACATGTTTCTTCATATCTGGGAGTTTTTATGTTCCTCTTTTCATCCTAGGTGTTTCAATATTTAGTAATGACATCATCTGGGGTGGGTCTCCTTCATCCATTTTCCTGGAGACTTGGCAATTCCTTCTCTCTGCAATCTCAGGTCCTGCATCTTTGGGAAAATTCTCAATAACGCATGAATGGTATTTATTTGGGATTTTCCCTACACCCCAGTTTGTTGATTCTGTTCCTTCTTTCAAAAAGATCTATGATTTAGCCGTTGCAGTGCCTGATCTCTATATTCTGGGAGAAACTTTTTCAATTTTATCCTCTACTTTGTGATTGGATTTTTAATTCCCATGATCATATTTCTGTTTTTGAAGAATTAGAAGTTGTAGGGACTTCCTGGTGGTTCAGTGGTTAAGATTCCACCTTCTAATTCTGGGGATGCCAGTTCCATTCCTGGTCGGGGAACTAAGATCCCACAGCCCATGGGGCAACTAAGCCTGCGGCCAGCAACTAGAGAGAAACCTGTGCACATGGAGCTACAGGAAAAAAAACAAAATGCCCAAGCGCCGAAATGAAGAATCCATGCACCACAACAGACCCAAATCAGCCAAAATGAAATTTAAAAAAAAAAAAAAAAAGAAAGAATTCGAGATTATTGTTGGAACATTGTTATTTTAGCACCCGTACTTATTCTGTGAATGCAGCGTTTTATGTTTAAAGACATCAATCATTTGTTAGTGTGAAGCTTCCTGAAACCCCTCGCAGTCTTCGGTGTCTGCAGCATGCACTGACCTGGACCAATGTGTGACTGAGCCCTTGACACGTCACCTCAGCCTTCTCTCTTTCTCCCTGTCATACAGCCCATCGGGGAGACCTTAAGGCCAGTGTGGGGGCCGATGGATAAGTGCTACCCCGTGACCACTCAGGTGGGTCAGGGCCGGGGACTCCTCCTCCCCTGGAGTGGGGTGGCTGTCCTGGGCCTCCTTGGTGGGCACACACAGAGAGGATAGGCAGGCAGGGAAGGACCCCGGGCACTCTCAGTTGTATGTGACGGCCCGTTTCCCTCTGTAGAGACGCGGAGTCATGAGTGGGAAGAAGCATGACTCTGAGGTAAGTGAGGCCTGGCCAGGAAGGGCCGGGGGCTGGGGGCTGTCACCTGTCAGTGCTCCCTGAGACATGAGCTCGTCCAGCACATGGTCAGGGCCCCAGGGGTAGTAGGGGGGCACCTTCAGGACACTAACAACCCGACCACACCTCGAGCTGAGAAGGGAGGGGCTTCCCTGGAAAGACAAAGAGCTACACACTCCCAAGTGTGCACAGAAGCAGGGGATACACACTCCAAGTGTGCACAGAAGCAGAGGTACACACTCCAAGTGTGCACAGAAGCAGGGGATACACACTCCAAGTGTGCAGAGAAGCAAGGGATACACACTCCAAGTGTGCACAGAAGCAGGGGATGCATACTCCAAGTGTGCACAGAAGCAGGGGATGCACACTCCAAGTGTGCACAGAAGCAGAGGTACACACTCCAAGTGTGCACAGAAGCAGGGGATACACACTCCAAGTGTGCAGAGAAGCAAGGGATACACACTCCAAGTGTGCACAGAAGCAGGGGATGCACACTCCAAGTGTGCACAGAAGCAGAGGTACACACTCCAAGTGTGCACAGAAGCAGGGGATACACACTCCAAGTGTGCAGAGAAGCAAGGGATACACACTCCAAGTGTGCACAGAAGCAGGGGATACACACTCCAAGTGTGCACAGAAGCAGGGGATACACACTCCAAGTGTGCAGAGAAGCAAGGGATACACACTCCAAGTGTGCACAGAAGCAGGGGATACACACTCCAAGTGTGCACAGAAGCAGGGGATGCACACTCCACGTGTGCACAGAAGCAGGGGATGCACACTCCACGTGTGCACAGAAGCAGGGGATGCACACTCCACGTGTGCACAGAAGCAGGGGATGCACACTCCACGTGTGCACAGAAGCAGGGGATACACCCTCCAAGTGTGCACGGAAGCAGGGGATGCATACTCCAAGTGTGCACAGCAGGAGGGGATGCACACTCCAATGCACACAGCTTCAGGGGTACACACTCCAAGTGTACACAGAAGCAGGGGATACACACTCCAAGTGTGCAGAGAAGCAAGGGATACACACTCCAAGTGTGCACAGAAGCAGGGGATACACACTCCAAGTGTGCACAGAAGCAGGGGATGCACACTCCAAGTGTGCAGAGAAGCAAGGGATACACACTCCAAGTGTGCAGAGAAGCAGGGGATACACACTCCAAGTGTGCAGAGAAGCAGGGGAGACACACTCCAATGCGCTCAGCATCAGGGGTACACCCTTCATATGTGCACAGAAGCAGGGTATACACCCTCCACGTGTGCACAGAAGCAGGGGATACACACTGCAAGTGTGCACAGTAGGAGGGGATACACACTCCAAGTGTGTACAGCAGGCAGGGATGGGCACTCCAAGTGTACACAGCAGGCAGGGTTGTGCACTCCAAGTGTGCACAGCAGGACGGGAGGCATAGGGCATCAGAGGGACTTTTGGCCCATATAGCGCCCTCTTGCCCCTCCTTGCAGGCAGGCCATGAGCCCGAAGGCAATGGGAGGACCAAACGACGCTGCCCCCAAGGCAGAAACTGCTGTCTTGTCTATGGAGGAGCGACAGGTGGGGGACCCGGGGAGGAACCAGTCAGCCTCATTCCTGGTGCGAAGGGGATGACTGAAAAGGAAGAGGTGGCAGGGACCCCAGGATGGCAGGTAAAGAAGCCTGGTGCTCAACTGGAACACCGTCCCTGTGTGGGTCCTCCTGGGAAGCCCCTGGGCTCTGCAGGATGGAGTGGAGGGGCCAGGCTCATACCACCGTGGCAACGGTTGGGGGAGGCTGAGGCACCCCAAGACCACTGAGTCAAACTGCCATCTCAGTGGAGCAACAGCTCTGTGTGGAGCTGAGAGGTGTGACACAGTCTGAGTGGCGAGTGGATCTGAAACCTGGCCTCCCCCGACTTCTTGTGAAGTGAGGCCCGTTTCCCCAGCTGCACAACATAGAACCAGCCTTATCCCACCCCGTGCCCCTTCTCCCTTCCTAGGAGACTAAGAAGGCCCGAAAGGAGACGGCTGTGTTTCAGGTAAGACAGCAGACCCCACCCTGTGCAGCAAGACTGCCCTGCTCCCTCACCCCAGGGACCCTGCAGAAGGCACAGATACCTGACCTTCCTGGCCCAGGGAGGGGGCAGGGATGAAGCCCAGGTAGTCTGATGCCCAGTCTTTCCCAAATGAGCCCCCTGCTTCCTTCTTCCTTCTTGGGTTGAAACGACTTGAGGCCACTCCTTTTGGGCTGGTGGAGGATACTGCCCTTTTAGCAATGTTGACCTGTTCTTCTGGCAAAAGAGGGTACCCTAGCCCTGGGCAAGGTTCCTTCCAGCAAGGTACCCACAGGGCGTGTCTGATTGTGCTTTTTAGAAGCTTCCGAGGAGGACATCGTGGAGGAAAGGCCCGGGGGATGGGTCCCCAGCTCTTGAGGAAGCTCTGGCTGGGATGGTGCCCCGCCTCTGACATCCCCAAGACTCGGAGCCACTAGTGACCCCACGTCCAATAAATCCACAGTTGTTGCTTCTGCAGGCCCGGTTTCCTCCTTTCAGGGTCCTCAAGTTTCTGCAAACTCAGTGTGGCTTCGTCCACGGCCCCTGTCCCAGCAAGCTGCAGGAACACCACGTCCTGCTGAAGGAGGAAACAGAGCTGGACTCCATCTTAAGCCAGGCTGCAAACATTAGGCTACACGCATGGTTCCCCTCCCAATGGACTCTGAACTTTGTACCCTGGTCTATAGTAATGGCATACCAATGGAAAACCAGACCCCTGGGATAAAAGAGCCTCAGGACTTGTACTTGGACTCTCTGTTGCCTAAAAGAATATGCTAATTATCTCTGTAACAGAACAAAGTCATAAATTCCATTCTGTTTATCAGGATATGACCACAGTCCTATTGATAAATGTCCACTGTTTATCTAGTCTTGTGGCACATGAATCATGGGCTAACTTTGATCATATCTCTCTTTTACCTTGTCCAGACTAGTTTCAAGGAACTTGGGGAGGTGGGTTTGAGCAAGTACACTTAGGGTATATAAGGTTTTCACAAAAACTGGTCGAGTTCTTGGCTAAGAGGAGACTCTGCCTTGGCCCGCCAGTGTAATAAACTGCACTCCGCTATCTGCATTGTCCTTCTGAGTGAGTTTGTTTCCCGGAACACGTGGCTACAATGTTTGGTGCATGGGCCAGGAAACTCCTCACTTTGAGGAGACAAGTCCCATTTGGGACTACTCCGAGGCCTTGCAGCTCGAATCCTCTAGAAGGGGGAAGGTGCCTCACCCTTCTGGAAGGATTCTGCTTCTCAACGCCCGGACTTATCACGTTAGCAGGTAGTGGACAGCAGCAGGGGAACTGAGCGCTGAGGTGAGGAGGAACCCACCCGGCAGGGTGGAAGAGGGGGCCTGATCATCCCCCTGGGAGGCACTAGAAGGGGCACGGACCCACAGGAGACTGGAATAGGCAGGCGGCGATTGCTTGGTACACAGGTCGATGAGCCTGCTAGGGCTTAGGAAGTGAATTTGTGAAGGTCATTTAGGAGGTGTGTCCATGCCGTCTTAGGGAAAATTATTACCAGCGATCGCCAGGAGATTTTTAGGATAGGAAACTGGTCCTTGTATGCCTGTATTCTGCCCTCCTCCAGGAGGTGTCCCATCTGCTGTGAAATTCTTGACCCCCTCGGAATTGTTAGGCTAGATAGAGGTATACATAAGTGAATATGAATTGGCTTTTCCGGAGATGGTTGGGACATGGGATATTTAACCCATCTGTGTTTTCATCTGCACCTGATCAAGCCCACCAAGGGAGAATGAACTTTAAGGGAGAAACAGTCTTGGACCACGTGGTGTTCTGGTTCATCTATGCTGACCGGCAGGTGAAGACACACCAATCCCCTTCTCCCTCTGGGACCTGGCAGGTGAGGCTCTTCTCACCCCAATTAGGAAGGAGGCAGAATGGCAATTTAAGTGTCATTGAGTGGAAATACCAGAAGTACATATGGTACTGAGAACTTCGTAGACAGAACGAAAAGGAAAAGTAGAAGAAGCCCCAGAAGGTAAGCAAGATGGGGGTAAGTGAATCTAAGGCAACTGTATTGGAATGCATGATTAAAAATTTAAAGAAGGGATTGGAGGAGACTATGGGATGAAGATGACGCCTAACCGCCTTCACATACTCTGTGAGGTGGAATGGCCCCCTATGGGAGTAGGACGGCCACCAGAGAACACCATGAACTTAAAAATAGTGGAAGCAGTCTATACAGTAGTCACAGGAGAGCCGGGACACCTGGATCAGTATCCATATAGTGACTCATGGCTAGGGTTAGCTCAAGACCCTCCTGCTTGGACAAGGTTCTGTATCCAGGAGGGAAAGGGAAAAATATCAATGGCACAAAGATTGACTGATGATAGAAAAGGAAATTCTACGGGATGTGGACGGGGACGAACTGACCCCTCCCACAAGCTGGATAATGTCATGCCTGCCTCCCAGTGCTCCACCAGGACTGGAGGCCGCCTTAATGCCCAATCCAGGGCCAGGTGAAGTCCTACCAGGAGCCAGCACGGGCCATCCCACCCATGACAAAGTCATGTGGAAGAGAACTGTTAAGCAAGGCTTCAGGACTCGAGGGGCGCCCTAGACCAGCTCGAGCATCTACCCCAAACCCAGGATCTGTCTGTCTTACTATTTTGTGCCTTTCACGAACTCTCCTGACATTAACAGGGGCTATCCCCGACCACCTTTCTCTGGAGAAAATCAACTTAGGGCTATAGCTAATAAGTCTCCTGGACATGAGACGAATATTTCTAATCAAACCCCCTCTGTTAGCATTCTAGCTTGCTTGTCAGGTTTATCCAGACTCTCGCAGCTACGCATATGATTGTTCACAGCCTCCCACCTGTGAGAGGCATGGGAAGCCTAAAACATAGAGCCTTTCAAAGAGTTAAAAGTTATTAGAGTAGTGCTGGTGTAGGATTTCATTATAGGGCCAATGCTTGTTGCTAAGTTCCCATATCTCTTATCCACGGTGCACCTGGGAGTGCATTAGTTAACATAATTGGAATGTAAGAAAAACAAATGCCGGGCTCCAGCGCCCGAAGGATCCAGGGAAACCTGAAGGAGAAACAGTGTTGGCGATTGATTTAGAGAGAGATAAGGAAAGAATGTTGAAGATAAGAAAATAGAGGAGAGAAAGAGGCTGATATTCCTTGGTTTACATAGGAACAAATAAAACTCTGAGACAAGGAGTTTGTCCTGTTCACGGAGGCCACAGGTGCCCTCCCGGTCTCCCAAGGGAGTGAAGACGCAGAACATCTTCCCGTTCAGATCTTAGAAACCCGGGCAGATAAGTGAATGCAGGGAGCCTCTATGCTCCAAGGGATCAGCCTGAAAAAGAGAGTGAGAGGGAGAGAGAGAATGATTGACACGGGGAGACCAAGCTGCTTCAGTGAACGAGGCCCAATAGCTTTATTTTTAAAAGGTACTTTTATACTTGCCTTATACATAGAGGGAAATGAAAGATGCAAGGTCATACAGAGTCAGCCAAAACATCCCAGCAGTTTTGCCCTGGATTTTTTTCTGCAAACCTTTCCCACCAATGATGTTGTGTACAGTATCTTTTGGCCTTGGAGGCCTGTGAACATTTTATGACCCTCTTTTGATAAAGGCTGCTCAACCAGAAAACTTATTTTCCCTCAAAGTGTTTTTTCTTTATATTTCTAATCTATGTCAGCCTCAGAAAATGCTAAACAGAGTTACATTTTTTACAGAGCAAAGGTGCAGTGAGTTACAAGAAAGAACCAATTAGCTCAAAGTTCTGATGTGGTTAATTTCAAGGCTATACTTGTTTTCCTTACATTCTCACTATGTTAACTAATGCATTCCCAGGTGCACAGTGGATAAGAGATATGAAAACTTAGCAACAACCATTGATCCTACAATGAAATCCTACGTCAGCACTACTCTAATAACTTTTAACTCTTTGAAAGGCTCTATGTTTTAGGCTTTCCGTGCCTCTCACAGTTGGGAGGCTGTAAATAATCATATGCGTAGCTGCAAGAGTCTGGATATACATGCCAAGCAAGCTAGAATGCTAACAGAAGGGGTTTGATTAGAAATATTCCTCTCATGTCCAGGAGACTTATTAGCTATAGCCCTAAGTTGATTTTCTCCAGAGAAAGGTGGTCAGGGATAGCCCCCTGTTAATGTCAGAGGAGTTGGTGAAAGTCATGAAATAGTAAAACAGACAGATTCTGGTTCTGGGGCAGATGCTCGAGAAAGCCTAGGGCGCCCCTCGAGTCCTGAAGCCTTGCTTAACAGTTCTCTTCCACATGACCCTGTCACGGGTGGGATCTCCCGTGGCGGCTCCCGGCAACAAGTGCAGCCTTGAATTTAACCACATCAGAACTTTGAGCTAATTGGTTCTTACTGCGCCTTTGCTCTGTGAGAAATGTAACTCTGTTTGGCATTTTCTGAGGCTGACATAGATTAGACATATAAAGAAAAAACACTTTGAGGGAAAATAAGTTTTCTGGTTGAGCAGCCTTTATCAAAAGAGGGTCATAAAATGTTCACAGGCCTCCAAGGCCAGAAGATACTGTACACAACATCATTGGTGGGAAAGGTTTGCAGAAAAAATCCTGGTTTCAATAAGGACAAAACTGCTGGGATGTTTTGGCTGACTCTGTATGACCTTGCATCTTTCATTTCCCTCTATGTGCAAGTTTGGGTATAAAAGTCCCTTTTGAAAATAAAGTAATGGGCCTCGCTCGAAGAAGCTTGGTCACCCCGCGTCTCTCTCTCTCTTTTTTTCTTTCTTTCTGTCTCTTACTCTCTTTTTCAGGCTGATCCCTTGGAGCATAGAGGCTCCCTGCATTCACTTATCTGCCCGGGTTTCTAAGACCTGAAGGGGAAGACGTTCTTCATTCCCTCGGGAGACCAGGAAGGCACCTGTGGCCTCCGTGAACAGGGCAAACTCCTTCTCTCGGGGTTTTATTGGCTTTCTATGTAAACCAAGGAATATCAGCCTCTTTCTCTCCTCTATTCCTCTCTCATTCATTCATTCATTTGCCAATGCCATTTCTCCTTCGGGTTCCCCTGGATCTTGCGGGGGCTGGACCCCGGCAAAGTCCTGCAGCAGCCGTTGCTCCTCCGCCAGCTCTCCCCGAGGGCACAGAGCTGCCACCTCGGCAGGCTCTGATCTTGGTGACAGAAGCCTCTGGCCAACACCTCCAGGATCCAGCTTCAGCTGAACCGCCCAAGCTATACCCTTCTCTCCCGGTGAGTTCTGACAAGAAGCAGAGGGAGACGTTGGAATGAAGCAGAGACTGTGCTCTGCCAGAGCTCCGGAGGGAACGAAAGAGAACAGATAAGAGATTTGCAATGCTAGCTGCTGCTCTGGGAGAGTCTATCTCGGGCCCTCCGGAAAACCTCCTTTGCCCCAGGGACAGGACAATCCTTCAGCTGGTCCCAAAAGAGACCCCGGGCCCAAAACCAGTGTGCCCAGTGCCGAGCTTTTGGCCACTGGAAGAATGAATGCCCTAACGTAGGGAAGGAAGAGGAAGCTCCCCCAGTTGTGGGGCTTGCTGACTTGGAAATTAAATAGGGCTGCCAGGGCTCAGAGATATCAGGTCCCCGAGAGCCCATGGTAACCTTAAAAGCGGGGGACCAAAACATTGACTTCATGGTGGATACAGGAGCAGAACTGTCAGTAGTAAAACCTGTGGCACCACTGTTCAAAAAGACTACCGCTGTAACTGGGGTATCGGGAGAAGAGAGGATTAAATCGTTTTGCCAGCCCAGAAAATGTCAGATGGGGGGGGCACCAAGTGATTCATGAATTCCTCTACATTCCTGAGTGCCCAGTACCCCTGTTGGGAAGAGACTTGCTCTCCAAACTAGGAGCACAAGTGACTTTCTCCCCTGAGGAGAGGCCCAACTTCTGGATGGACACTATGACTTATTTGCTGTCTTTCTCAAGAGCCCCCCAAGATAAGTGGAGGTTGCATGAGCCTCCAAAGGAAGAACTGGGTGGGCCGGAAGAGCAAGAGATAGAGCTAACTCAATTATTCCCTGAGGTCTGGGTGAAAGACAAGCCCCCCTGCCCCCTAGTCTGGCTAAACATCAAGCCCCAGTGATAAAGAACACAAACCAGGCACTATCCTCGTTAGAAAGCACCAGTACCCGCTACTGATAGAGGCCTGGGCCGGCATACTGCCCCACATCAATAGACTGAAACAAGCGGGCTTCTAGTAGAGTGCCAGTTGCTTTGGAATACGCCAATCCTGCCAGTCAGAAAGGAAGGAGGACAGGACTATAGGCCTATACAGGCTCTCAGGCTAGTCAACCAGGCTACTGTGACTTTACACCCCACTGTTCCAAACCCCTGTACCTTACTGAGCCTCCTCCCGCTGAGGACTCAAGTTTATACCCGCCTGGATCTCAAGGATGGCTTCTTCTGCGTATGCCTCACCCCAGCGTCACAGCCCATCTTTGCCTTTGAATGGGAAGATCCAGTTGGGGGCACCAAACAACAGCTCACCTGGACTCCCCCACAAGGGTTTTAAGAATTCCCCAGCCATCTTTGGGGAAGCCTTGGCTTCTGGCCTGGACTCATTTCATCCGGAAGAGTATGGATGTTGGCTCCTACACTATGGGGATGACCTGCTGCTGGCCGCCGAGACCAAGGAAAAGTGCTGGGAAGGGACGAAAGCACTCTCCAGCTGCTGATGGAGGCAGGTTACCGGGTGTTGAAGAAGGAGGCACAGATCTGCAAGGAGGAGGTAAGGTAGCTGGGGTTTGTTTTAAGGAAGGACGCAAGGGTCCAGGCCCTAGCTGGGTCCTATATACTGATGGCACCAGCCTGATAAAACAAGGACAACAGCTGTCAGGTTAGCCAAAGCAGAAGGGGCCATCAAGACTGAAAAGGGATGGTGGGATTTGCCAAGTGGCAAATTATTGGTACCAAAGGAGCTGGCACACAGTCTGGTAAGCCAAACACACCAAGCGACACACCTAGGCCAGGCTGCCTGCTCACAGGTTAACGCTGCCTCTCGGGTATTCAGACAAAAACCTCCGGGTATTCAGCTGAAAGGCACGCTGCCCTTTGAACACCTGGGAGTGGACTTCACTGAAATGAAACCTCAGCGACACTACTGTTACCTGCTGGTCAAGGTGTGTACGTTCTCAGGATGCGTAGAAGCTTTTCCTACCTGGACTGAAGGAGCATCAGAAGTAGCCCGGAGCCTGCGTAGGGAAATAGTTCCCAGATTTGGACTTCCTACCAGCATTGGTTCAGACAATGGTCCGGCTTAAAGTAGCTGACTTAGTACAACAAGTAAACAAAACTTTACACATCAAATGGAAACTGCACGCTGCATATAGGCCCAGAGATGGTGGAGTGAACCAACTGGACATTAAAGAGACTCTCCAAGTGGATCATAGAGACTGACTGCCCCTGAGTGGACTTGCTTCCGACGGCTCTGCTCAGACTCAGATGACCCCACAGTCCCAAGGCTATTCTCAATACGAAATTGTGTATGGGAGGCCCCCTCCCATAATAATACAGGTGTCAACAAGTTTGCCTCAGGTAAGGGGGGATAGGATTTCACAGCAGATGGAACTGGGTAAGGTAATAAATCGGGTAATTAAGTTTGTACAAGAAAGGGTGCTGTTCCCCCTTGAGGAACAGATTCATGAGTTTACGCTTGGTGACCAAGTATGGGTCAAAGATTGGAAACATGATTTGCTAGCCCCTTGGTGAAAGGGCCCTTATGTTATTCTAACTACCCCTACTGCTGTTAAAGTGGCAGGTATTGCCCCTTGGATCCATCATACGAGGGTGAAAAGAACATACCACACAGACCCAAAAAACGCTGAGTGGACTGCACAGAGGGACCCCGCTGACCCTCGAGAGACTAAGACCATCCTTAAGAAGAAGGGAAAGAAGATCCTGGACGAGCCCCTTCAGGATGAAGCCGCACAATCAACTGAATTGCTGCTTGGCCTCATCAACGTGATTTTGAATTTAACTTCCGTTTCAACTCAGGACAATGTTTTCATCTCATGGGCACATTCCTGCACAGACTTCCACAACACTTCCAGCTGCTGGTATGTGGGGCTCTGCCTCTGTCAGTGATGGAGGGACTTCCTTGGTGGGTGTCACCGCTCTGCCAAGGAGATTTTAAACCACTCTGCTCTTTTCTGGGATGACAAAAAGAGACTTTCCTCTCTCTTGTCAATCATAACCTCTCCTTGCTCTCTTGGTGTAAGACCTACAGTCAGTCAATAGACTCGGGTCATGGGGTTACATTTGATACGAATGCCAGTGTAACAAAAGACTAACCTACAACAAGCCCCGGTAAACCCACCTGATTTACATGCTAGGTGGACAAGATCCGTGTTTCAATGGTACCTTATTCGTACCCTCTATCAGGACAACAGATATTATGATTAAGGTAGAGGCCTTGACTAATTTTACAAAACAGGCCCTCCTAGATAGAACAATAGCCATCCAAGCCTTAAATGAAAGCAAATCCAAATGAGAAAAGTGGTAATTCACGATAGAATGGCTTTGGACATACTCACAGCTGCTCAAGGAGGGACCTGTGCTATATTTAAGGTTGAATGTTGTGTATACATTCCTGACTTATCTGGCAATGTATCGCCTGCTTTAGATGACATGAAAAACCAGGTACAAGCAATGTCAAATGAAAACATTCCTTTCTGGACTTCGGTCCTATCTTGGGTAAAGGGCGATTGGTGGAAAACTATATTAGCCACTGTTATAGTTGCCTTGATAGTTCTGCTTTATGGACCCTGAATTTTACAATGTATTATGAACTTTGTAACCCAAAGGTTGATGTCATTCTCCCAAATTGGCGGTCGGAGAGCCAGGGTGCAATATATCCCTATGAATGATGCTCATAATATGAGTTAAGAGCATCAAGAGGGGGGAATGAAGGAGGAAACAGACAGAGCTGGACTCCGCTTCAGGCCAGGCTGCGAACATTAGGCTACACGCATGGTTCCCCCCCACCACAGGACTCTGAACTGTGTGCCAGGCCTATAGAAATGGCATACCAATGGAAAACCAGATCCCCCTGGATAAAAGAGCCTCAGGACTTGTACTTGGACTCTCCGTTGCCTAAAAGAATATGCTAATTATCTCTGTAATAGAACAAAGTCATAAATTCCATTCTCTTTATCGGGATATAGCCGCAGTCCTATTGATAAATGTCCACTGTTTATCTAGTCTTGTGGCACATGAATCATGGGCTAACTTTGATCAATCTCTCTTTTACCTTGTCCAGATTAGTTTCAAGGAATTTGGGGAGGTGGGTTTGAGCGAGTGCACTTAGGGTATATAAGGTTTTCACAAAAACTGGTCGAGTCCTTGGCTAAGAGGAGACTCTGCCTGGCCCCGCCGGTGTAATAAACTGCACTCCGCTATCTGCATTGTCCTTCTGAGTGAGTTTGTTTCCCGGAACGCATGGCTACAACACTGCCACTAAGCCCACGACAGTGGGTATGCTGGAGACTCAAGGGGGCCCTGGCTGGTGTTCTGAGTCTGTGCCAAGGACCAGACAAGTTTCCCTGAATGTCAAAAACTGACTGTCATGAAGGCACAGCTGGCTTGATCAGGGGCTGGTGCTTCCAGCCTGCCTGACTGGTGTCTCCCAGCTCTTAACCTCAATGTGCCAAGGAGTCTGCCCAAAACTCTGGTGAGCAGACAGTCGTTAGAGCCCTTGGGTGGTGTCTGTGTGAGCTCAGTGCAGACCAGACTGGGGGCTGGAGCTGGAGAATGGGGGTCCCTGCCCTTGGCCGGGGCTCCAGGCTGAGAAGGTCACAGCCTCAGAGTCGGCAGAGGAACACAGGGCCCGGCAGGCATCAGAGGCAAACCTCCTACTGGCTGAAGGGGAAACAGAAGCCCAAGGTCACATGGTGTTGTAGCACAGCAAGGACGAGAGCCAGACTGTCCTCCTCTGAGCTCCGAGGGCTTCCTTCTGCTCTGCCATCCCACTGTCCCAGGATCCGAGGTTGACCCTGCCCCAGGGCACGGCCGCAGTCCACACGGGCTCATTTCCGGCCCCTGCCTAGGCTCCTGAGAGCCCGGCCTCACCTGGCCCCTCAGAGGATGGAGCCCCGGGTTGGAGCCGAGCTCTAGCGCGGCCGTGAGTGGCAAGTCCTACTGGGCAGGGGCTGGGGGATGAGTGTCCTTAAGGTGCAGGGAAAGGGGGCCCATCCTATAAAGAGGCCCAGGGAGGTGGCTCCCTCCTGGGAAGAGCTCCGTCCTCAAGAGCACTGAGCGCTGGGGGCTCACCCGGCATATCGCTTCCCAGGCCGCCATCCCACCACCTTCTGGGCCAGCAGACTTGAGGGCTGGCTGACCTGCGGCCTGTGGAGCCAGGTGGCTGTGGCTAGGCCTGAAATGTGGGTGTCTGAGCTGATGGGCCCCCTTATCCCATGGGGGCCTGAAATCTCTCCCCAGCCTATGAGAGCTCCTCCCAGCAGAAGCCAGGACCTATTTACATAAGCTTTGTCACTATGCCCTGTAACCAATTTTAGCTCTCCAGGGTGACTGGGAATAAGCCTCAGTACA
Source organism: Capricornis sumatraensis (assembly GCF_032405125.1). Lineage (NCBI taxonomy): Eukaryota > Metazoa > Chordata > Mammalia > Artiodactyla > Bovidae > Capricornis > Capricornis sumatraensis. Next base: position 157,156,542 of record NC_091072.1, read on the forward strand.
CCCATCTCACAGTGCGCCCCAGGACACTCTGAGCCTCAATACACCCATCTGTTAAACGGTGTCAAATGCCAGGTAAGGATGAATCAGGCCGGGAGGTGGGGCTGGTTTTGGGGTGACTGCTGAGGCTACATGAGTGCCAGGGGCTGGTTAGGGGACCAAGGGGGACTCAAGTCAGGATGGAGCCACCAGACAGTGGTTTATTGAGCATCAGGGCTATGGCTGACGAGTGGGTTGGGGCAGGCTGCCTGCCTCTAGCGGGGCACCGCACAGAGCTGGTATGGGGCTGGGGTCACCAGGAAGGCAAAGACACCGTGGTCGCTGGGGCGGGGCTGCCCGGCAGGCACCGAGAAGCTGAAGTGCTGCAGGAGGCTGGTGAAGAAGAGGAAGAGCTCCATGCGGGCCAAGGGCTCCCCGAGGCATGCGCGGCGGCCTGTGGGTGAGCACGGGGGCTCTGTGAGCCTGGGTCTCCCCCTCCAAGACCCCTCAGAATGGGAAGCAAACCAGGCATCCCCTCACCCCCTAGGTACCTGCGGAGAAGGGTATGGAGGCCTCCTGCTTGACGAAGCGGCCCTGGGCATCCAGGAAGTGCTCCGGGTGGAAGCGGAAGGGCTTCTCCCAGAGGGTCTCGTCCTTCAGCACTGACGACAGGTTGGTGATGAGTGTCGTCCCCTGGTGGCAAATGTCTGGCATGGGTGAGGTTTTGATTGGTTGCAGGGGGGGAGGGGTGCCCAGACCCCTGCCACCAAACACAGATGGGCACACACACTGCCTGGCACGCACCCAGACTCTTCAAGTAACCCTCAGCCCAAGACGCTTCTCAGCACCGTCCCTGTGCCCGTGGCAGGGTGCCCTTACTTCCCCTCAGTGCCCGGCCCCTCCAATGCTCTGATAAGTTCCAGTTTGCCTTCCCTGCCCGCACGGGGCTCTGAGTGGACAGAGCCAGGCCTGCTCTGCTTTCCTGTCCACGCCCACCCAGGCTGGGACATTCAGTACCTGTGGCCATGAGGACGGGGTGGCTTGGATTCCAGTCCTGGCCACATTTGGCAACACTCACTGCAGCTACCAGGTGGCAGGTGGTGCGGAGGCGGGGTTGGGAGAGCCGCAGGCCTACCTTTGGGACGTGGAAGCCCTGCACCTCGATGTCACGGGATGTCATGTGGGGCACTCCCAGGGGGATGATGTCCGCAAAGCGTTGCACCTCATGGACCACGGCCACGGTGAAGGGCATGAGGGCCTGATCCCCCATCTCTGGTCGCCTCACCTTCCCTATCACCTCATCGATTTCCTGCTGGACCCGTCCTGGAAAACAAGTGTCCTCATGGTGGTCAGACCCAAATCCTGGGCTCCTGCCTCCTCCTGACGCCCGGGTAGCACTGCGTCCACTCGGAGGAGGCACTGTGACATTGGAGCTGGGGCTCTGGCTCTGCACAGAGCTGGTGCTGGTGGCCAAACCAACTGAGCTCAGAGGCCTCGTCCTGTCCTCATCCTCCCAGCACCCACCCCGGGCTAGACTCACGCTGCACGTCTGGGTGCAGGATCATGAGGAGGAGGGCCCAGGCCAGTGTGGTCGAGGTGGTGACCATCCCAGCGGAGAACAGGTCGGCCACCACCAGGCGCAGGTTCTCATCATTGAAACTGCTCTCGGGGTTCCCCTTGGCCTGGGTCACACCGGGAAGGTAAGCTCAGGGACAGAGGTGAAGTCCCCACATGGCCTCCCACCCGGCTCCGGTCAGCCCAGGTGTCTGATCCCTGGGTGATACAGAGCCCTGAGTTTGCCTCCTGGGCCCTCAACACACATCCCCGTTCCGATCACCTTACCTCCTTCACCTCATCCAGGAAGGCGTCGGTCAGGTGTCGGGGTGGCTGGGTTGGGTCCCGGGTCATCTTCTGCTCGGCGATCAGCTCATCAATCAGGGCCATGAAGGCCTTCTGCCCCGGGAAGACCTTGGCGGCCAGCCCTGGGATGCGCATGAGCACTGGCACAGCTTCCACCACCTGTGCGGGTCACAGCAGTGGGTCCTGGGACCTCCTGGTGCTCAGGCTCTCACCAGTCAAGTCCTAGCTTCCTCCAGTGTCTCCATCATCGACCTTGTTCCTCCCTAAGTTCAGACCTGCCCCTCTCTCCTGGCCCTGAGCCCAAAAGATAAACCTAAAATGTACATATCGTGCATACCGGTCCCTTCCAGTGAAAGCGTACTCCCACCCCTAAGCGCGCTGAGCCGCCAGGCCTCTCCCACCTGGGCTGTCTGCCATCTCCCACTTCCAGACCTTTTCTTTGCAGGTGCCTATCCCGGAGAGCCCTTTCTTGCACTGGCCCTCTACACAAGTCCTCCTCCGGGGGTAGGGACTTGCTGGAGGACCGAGGCCGCCTCTACAGAGCTCCTTTCCCGCACCTGGCGCACTAAGCCAGACTCTTCTTTCAACCCATCCTCCATCATGTCCAACAGCTTGACGATGCGAGGATCGTTGTACTCGAAGCGGAACCCGAAGGTCAGGGAGGCGATCACGTTGCTCACTGCTTTGTTCAGGAGCTCCTTGGGGCTAAAGGGGCGTCCTGGAAGGGGACGGTGCAAGGTAGGGCACGCCTCCATCTCTTCTTTCCCAGACCTCTCCAAACCTCCCAGACCTCCGTGTCCCTCAGCCCCAGCACTCACTCACCGGCCTGGTCGGCGAAGGCGGCACAGAGGCACGAGGCCTCCTCGGTCACCCACTGCTCCAGTGACTTCTTCCCCAGGCCGAAGTTGCGCAGAGTGGACAGGGAGAAACGCCGCTGCTCTCGCCAGGCGTTCCCATATCGCGCCAGGATCACTCCTGGGGGCGGGGCGGGCATGTGGGCGTGGCTCTGGCCTGGCCCCGCCCCTCCCGGGGATCTGCTCACAACCCCACCCCCTGGGAGAAGTTCTCGGGGTTGCCCGCCCACACTGGCCTGGCCCTCCCCTTCCAAATCCCGCCCACTTTGACACCCCTTTCCATCCGGGGACAGGTTCCATTCTCTGTCGGCCACATTGCTCCCCGAGTTACCCCTGCTTGGCGCCCGTCTTGGCTCCACTTTTTATTTTGCTCACGGAGACCTCGTTCCACCTGGCGAAGGTCCTGGCCTGCCCCTGCACTACCAACCCCGGCATTGTCCTCTTTCCTGCCCACACTGACGCCTCCTTCGCGTTCTCAGTGACCCTGGGCCGCCCTCTCTTAGAAAGTCCCCCGCCCTCAGCCTCATCCAATTTCTCCTTCCCCAACGCTTGGCACAGTCTCCGTTCTCAACCTGCCGCCCCTTCTAATTGGTTGGCTCTTCCCTGCACCGAATGTCCCCAACTCTGCCCCCACCTGCAGGGACGTGGCCTGCCCTCTCCACTTGCCTTCGGCGCGCGGCCCGTAACCCACGTGTTCGTAGACAGCCGGAGGTGGACGGTCGGAAGTGTCCTGGTTGCGGTGCACCAACGCCTCGCGCACAGCGGCCAGCCCGTTGAGCACGACTACCGGCGTCCAGACCTGCTGCAGGCTGAACACGTTCCCGAAGCGGCGCCGCAGCTGCAGGCCAAAGGTCGAGGGTGTTTGGCAAGCCCAGGCCCCGCCTGGCTGTGGGCCCAGCCTTCTGGCTCTAGCCTCTGGGCACCTCTGGGCCCCCCTCCAGCAGCGAGCAACTGCAAGGACTTTATCTAGTCTCGTGAACCCGGGGGGGTTACATCCACTAGTTTTGAGGCTCTCAAGTTGCATGAGACCATCCTACTCACAGACCCAGCTATGACTGTGCAAGCGTCACAAAATGGCCAGCAGGCCAAGTTAGCATCCTATTTTACAGGTGAAGAAACCCAGGTTCACAGAGGGGAGCAGGGAGGCCCAAGGTCTCATGGAGGCAAAAGATTTGAACCAGATCACTGGGCCTCTCTCAACCTCAACTCGCCTGATTTAAATATGGCTCATGACCAGACAGCTCCCCCATTCTCAAGACCTTTCCTCCCAACGTGACCCTCAGGGACTCAGGCTCACTTAATTTAAGAGCTGGCTGGCTGAATCCTCAGCCTGTCACCATCCTGTAAACCCCCACCCCCTGGCCTTTGTCCTCTCTGACCTCTGTTTGGAAAATCCAAACTGTTCTCAGGCCCTGAACAAACGCCCTCCCTCAGGAGGCCTCTCAAATCCGCCTCCTCTTCTTGGCCCAGTTCTCTTCCGGCCTGTGGATTCACCCAGCGGCCACTGTCCGCTGCTAGGTGGGGCCCTAGGACCGCTGCTGCGCACTCCCCACCCCTCCGTCCTCACCTGGTTGAAGCTGGGACGCGGGTCCTCGAAGTCCACCTGTAGCAGGTTGCCCAGCACCGGCAGCGGCGTGGGGCCTGGTGGGTAGCGTGGGGCCCAGCGTGAGCGCCGGTGCATCAGGTCCAGCAAGAGCAAGAAGATGAGCACGGCCATGGCCAGGGGCCCCAGCGTGTCCCCAGACAGCAGCCCCATGGCTGCCTCCGTGGGCGCTGCGTTCCTCACCACACAGGCACCCAGGACCAGCCCAGCGTGGCACTCTCACTCCACCCCCAGGGCTCCACCAGTCCGGGGCCTCTCTATAAAGGGAGCAGAGGCCCGGCCTTTGCCCTCTGCCCTGAGGTGTGCTGTAGGGGAGATTGTGCTGCCAGAGGGTAGGAGAGGGGTCAAGGAGAGTCAGGCGCATGGGCGCCCACTGTCCCTCACGCGTGCTCTCCACGTGCTTCCGGAGGTGGCTGGAGAGCACAAGAAGTCGCCCTCCCCCGGCCTGACTCTTCAGCTCGGCAGAGTCGAGGAAGAATCCAGGGTGTTGGGAATGGGTTCTGCCACCACCTGCCGCCTGTCAGCCTCTAATGCGGCCACAGCCCCGTTCCCAGAACGTGTCCCTGTCCTCCTCCTAGTGGCCTTCGCCTCCCAAGTATGTTCTGGTCCTTGCCCCGTGCTGGCGGGAGGACCTAATGACCGGAGGGACCACCGATAAAGTTCTTGGTGTCCCCTCACTTCCCACTGGTACACGCAACACACACACACACAGAATCACACACTCATGAACCACATTACACACATTCACATCCTGACTAGCCCATGCTCACATGCATATCTACACACCCACACAGCCACATCCACGAGTGCCTGTGTTACCACCTTCCACTCCCAGAGACCCAGCAGCAAGGGCTCTAGTTCTCAGCGGCTGCCTGGACTCAGCCGACCTCCCTGCACCTGGAGGCTGCTCTCGGGGGTGCCGGCGCCTTCACCTGGCTGGCTGCTGCCTCAGTTTCCACCTGTTGTGGCTGAGGGAAGTTGAGTCTGGGGGTAGGGAGGCAGCAGGGTTGTTTTCCAAAATCCGTTAGTCAAAGTGAACTCGCTCAGTCACATCCGACTCTGAGACACCATGGTCTGTAGCCTGCCAGGCTTCTTCCATGGGATTTTCCAGGGTAGAGTACTGGAGTGGGTTCCCATTTACTTCTCCCGAAGATCTTCCCGACCTAGGATAGAACCCAGGTCTCCCGCCTTGTAAGCAGACGTTTTACTGTCTGAGCCACTAAAATCCAGGCATCCTCCCAAAAAACTCCAAACTCCCCCCTCAAAACACATATAACCAAGTTATATCCTACAAAAGTGATCTTCAAATATTTACTTATATCTTTGAATAACTGTCCCCTCACACATTTGTAAGTTAATGTCTAATGTCTTTCATCACACATCAAAATACTTTAAAAATCTACCATTTCTGCCATATTGTAAACGTCAACATTTAAAAATAGTTATGTTACTCTTTTAAATGTTTTAACTAGTCTTTCTTCATCTACCTGCCGGCGTGGTGTACTACTCTTTTCAGGGGTCTTTGTGGAAACAGCCCCTGCCCATGAGATTGCTGTGGAGTCGTCACAGGTGGCGACCTCTGTCAGGGGCCACGGGGACTGTCTCACGTAGCACAAGAGCGCTCATGCGGCTTGATCGGTAATGATTGACCAACTGTGTATGTGTGTGTGTGTGAGGACTCTGGAGAAATTCCCTGTGTTCTCAGGAAAGTGTCAAACAAAGCCCCGCTCTACCACCCCCATTCCCGCCCCCCCTTGGGCTGGCTGTATGGTCACCTCAGGGATCTGTGGCCGTAAGCTCATCTCAGGGTCCGGGGCAGGAACCTAGACAAACCAATAGGAACTGATGACCCCTACTGTGTGAGTAGCCTTGGAATATGGTTCCACATTTGTACGTGAAGGAGGTGGTGCTAAGCAGGACACCTGCCTGGGGTCACATATCCTCTTGGACATTGCAGGTCCAGGGACCTGTGACTGAAGCCCCTACTCCCAGCCCTCTGTCAGGAAAACACACATGGAAGCTGGATGTCCACTGAGAGTCACTAGCCAAATAGGGGTTGTCCATCTGGTGAAACCTTGCAGCTCCCGGCAGCATTTTTTTGTGTGTGTTGGAGTATAGCCAGGAAACATGTGACAGTTTCAGGTGAACGGTGAAGGGAAACTTTATTTTGTCCTGGGGTATAGCCAATTACCACATTGTGACAGTTTCAGGTGGCCAGTGAAGGGACTCAGCCATACATGCACGTGTATCCATTCTCCCCACCTCCACCAGCAGCTCCCACTTTGTAGAGGAGGAAACTTAGGCTCCCAGAGGGACAGTGACTGGACCCAGGCTGCCCAAGGTGACACGTTAGAGTCACATGCCTGGTCTCTGGAGGCCCCCTGCTCTCCCTCTGGCGCTACTGGGAAGAGAGGAGTTTCATGGGGCCAAGCTGCTCTGTGACCCAGTAGCACGGAGACGTGTGGGCTACGTAGTTAGGGAGTGACTGTCAGAGGTTGGAGAGCCCCTAAGAAGGCCCAGGTGGGCAGGTGCCTTAGGGCTTCCCTAATAGCTCAGTGAGTAGAGAATTCACCTGCAGTGCAGAAGACCCTGGTTCGAATCCTGGGTCAGGAAGATCCACTGGAGAAGGGATAGGCTACCCACTCCAGGATTCTTGGGCTTCCCTCGTGGCTCAGTTAGTAAAGAATCCGCCTGCAATGCCAGAGACCTGGGTTCAATCCCTGGGTTGGGAAGATCCCCTAGAGAAGGGATAGGCTACCCACTCCAGGATTCTTGGGCTTCCCTCGTGGCTCAGCTGGTAAGGAATCCACCCGCAATGCGGAGACTCTGTTGGATCCCTGGGTTGGGAAGATCCCCTGGAGAAGGGACTTCTCCAGGAAGAGAGGCTACCCATTCCAGTATTCTGGCCTGGAGAATTCCATGGACTGTATAGGTTTGCAGAGTTGGACACAACTGAGCAAATTTCACTTTTGGAGACAGAGTCCTATGTTGCTTCATTAGTGTTTTTTTTTTTTTTAATTAACCAAACTTTCATTTAAAGAAACTATTGTCATCAAAGACAATAGTTTGATGAGTCAAAGGTTTAAGAATTGGAAAGAGTCTGCTGTTTGTCCCAGTCCTCTTCACCCACGATCCTGCAGCCCAGGGTGGAAATCTTTCTCGCTTCCAACTGTCTAGCTGAAGCCCTTGATTTTGCCTCCACTGTTCTAAATAAAAAGCTTATCTTGCTTTGTCTTGATTGTTCAGATCTAAACATTATCTAATGAGTTATTACAACAAAAGGTGAGGATTTAACTCTCATAACAACTGAACACCTAGTGCCACCTCCAGCAGACGTCTCACCTCGCTCCAGTCTTCCGCATGATTATCTCCTAGGTTTCGGCATTCTAAATGTTTTGAGTAATGACATCTTTAGTTGTTAAAAATTTTTAAGTATCATTTTAGCTTTGTTTGTTTTTGCTAACTGTTATATCATTTTGGCTTTTAAATTCCTCTCCCACAAAGTGGGTTCATTTTATTCATTTTTTAAAATTAGGAAACTATTTAAATCAAATGAAATCCATTCTTTTTAGTGCACCGTTCTGTGAATTTTGACAGATGTATATATCTATGAAATTGCCACTATAGTCAAGATCCAGAACAGCTCCAATCAGTTCAGAAAAATCCCACATACTCACTAATACTAATTCCCCCATACTCATTAATACCCTTCCCCCTCTCCCAGCCCCTGCCACCCAGTGATTGGTTTTCTGGCTCCATAGTTTTGCCTTTGCAAGATGGGCATACAACTGGAAACATCCCAGCACCTAGTCTTATTTATCTGCCCACGCAGCAGGCCTGGGGATCTCGGTTCCCTGACCAGGGATGAAACGTGGGCCCCTGCAGTGCAGGCACAGAGTCCTAGCCGCTGGGTCACAGGGCCGCCCCCGGGTGTGGCTCTGAGCCTCTCACTGAGCACAGGACGCCTGCGCGTGGTCTGCGGAAGTTTGTTCCTTCTCATTGCCCAGTAGCTGTCCCGAGTATGGATGCCCCGCGGTGTGGCCGCCGACTGGACGAGTAGCATTTGGATTGTTTCCAGTTTTTGGCAGTTTCAGATAAATCCACTGTAATGTTCAGGTACAAGTTTTGTGCGAACATAGGTTTTCCTTTCACTCAGGTAAGCACCGCGCAGGGGGTGCCTGGATCTTGTGCTAATGTGTACTTAGTTTCCTAGCAAACTGTGAAACTTTCCAAAGTGCTGGTATCCACTTTGCATTCTCTCCAGCAAAGAACGAGAGGATCTGTTTGTTTCCTAAAATTTCCAGCATTTTCCTTTTTGAAGTCATTCTAGTAGGCTTGGGGCGTCATTTTGTTTAGCTCAATATTGAGGGTTTACATGTTAAAACTATGCAAACAGTATTCCTGATATTCCTGAGTCAGGGAGTATACTATCATCAGTCTTTCTGTACAGTTTTGCGTTTCTCCTCTTTTTTAAACTGTAGTTTTCTCTGAACCTATAATTAATACATCTAAACTGTCTATTAAAAACAATCTCCTTGCTATACACTTAAGACAAGTTAGGTGGTGTATCAATATGATTATTTCGCTGGGGACGTGTTTCTTGGAGCCCTCCACCCTTTTCCCTCCTGGACAGACGTCCTTGAGGTCGGAGGCTCAGCTGTCCTGGGACCTCCCTTCACCGTCATTCTGGTGAGTACGTCACTCCGTTCACATGTGGAGCCCATGTTATCTTTTATTTTGTGGTCAGCACAACCTGCAGGTGTGCTGAGGGGTAATCCTGAGATACTCCTGAGGGGTAGTCCTAGATATTACCTGTCTGAAAAGGTATTACTGCGTATGTAAGTCAGTGTGACTATGTACAGAATTTTAGACTAGAAATAATTTTCTCGCAGATTTTGAAGATTCTCATTTTCTTCTTCCTTCAAAGGTTGGTGTTGAAAAGTCTGATGAAACTTAATAGGCTTCTTTCTTCATATCTGGAAGTTTTTACGTTCTTGTTTTCATCTTAGGTATTTCAATATTTACTGATGACAGCATCTGGGGTGGGTCTCCTTCATCCATTTTCCTGGAGACTTGGCGATTCCTTCTCTCTGTAAACTCAGGTCCTGCATCTTTGGGAAGATTCTCAGTAATACATGAATGGAATTTATTTGGGATTTTCCCAGCCACCTCAGTTTGTTGATTCTGTTCCTTCTTTCAGAAAGATCTATGCTTTAGCTGTTGTAGCGCCTGATCTCCCTATTGTGGGAGAAATTCTTTTTCAATTTTATCCTCTATATTGTGATTGGATTTTTAATTCCCATGATCATATTTCTGTTTTTGAAGAATTAGAAGGTGGAGGGACTTGCTGGTGGTCCAGTGGTTAAGAATCCACCTTCCGACTCAGGGGATGCCAGTGCGATCCCTAGCGGGGACCTAAGATCGCACATACCATGGGGCAACGAAGGCCATGGCCAGGAATTAGAGAAGAGCCTGTGCACTGAGCTGGAGAGAAAAAAAGAAAGCCCAAACGCCGAAATGAAGAGTCCATGCACCACAACAGGCCCGATTCAGCCAAAATGAAATTTAAGAAGGAGTTAGAGGTTATTGTTGGAACATTGTTATTTTAGTACCCATCCTTGTTTTGTGAATGCAGCGTTTTATGTTTAAAGACATCAATCATTTGTTAGTGTGACGCTTCCTGAAACCCCTCGAAGTCTTCGGTGTCTGCAGCATGCACTGACGTGGACCAATGCGTGACTGAGCCCTTGACACATCACCTCAGCCTTCTCTCTTTCTCCCTGTCATACAGCCCATCGGGGAGACCTTAAGGCCAGTGTGGGGGCCAATGGATAAGTGCTACCGCGTGACCACTCAGGTGGGTCAGGGCTAGGGACTCCTTCTCCCCAGGAGTGGGGCGGCTGTCCTGGGCCTCCTTGTTGGGCACACACACATAGGATAGGCAGGCAGGGAAGGAACTCGGGCACCCTCAGCTGTATGATACGGCCCGTTTCCCTCTGTAGAGACGTGGAGTTAGGAGTGGGAAGAAGCATGACTCTGAGGTAAGTGAGGCCTGGCCAGGAAGGGCCGGGGACTGGGGTCTGTCCACTGTCAGTGCTCGCTGAGACAGGAACTCGTCCAGCGCATGATCAGTGCCCCAGGGATAGTAAGGGGGCTCCTTTAGGACACTAACAACCCGACCACACCTCGAGCTGAGAAGGGAGGGGCTTCCCTGGAGAAACAAAGAGCTACACACTCCAAGTGTGCACAGCAGGTGGGGGTCGCACTCCAAGTGTGCACCGCAGGCGGGGGTGGGCACTCCAAGTGTGCACAGCAGGCGGGTGTGTGACTCCAAGTGTGTACAACAGGCGGGTTGCGTGCTCCAAGTGTGCACAGAAACAGGGTGTGCACACTGTAAGTGTGCACAGAAGCTGGGGTTCGCACTCCAAGTGTGCACAGACCAGGGGATGCTGACTCCAAGTGTGCACAGCAGGAGGGGAGGCATAGGGCATCAGAGAGCCTTTCTGCCCATATAGTGCCCTCTTGCCCCACCTTGCAGGCCATGACCCCCAAAGCAATGGGAGAACCGAACAATGCTGCCCCCAAGGAGGAGACTGCTGTCTTGTCTAGGGAGGAGAGGCAGATGGGGGCCCTGGGGGAGGAACCAGCCAGCCTCATTCCTGGTGCGAAGGGGGTGACTGAGAAGGAAGAGGTGGCAGGGACTGCAGGATGGCAGGTAAGGACCCTGGTGCTCAATTGGAACACAGTCCCCATGTGGGTCCTCCTGGGAAGCCCCTGGGCTCTACAGGGTGGAGTGGAAAGGCCAGGCTCATGCCATCGTGGCAACGGTTAGGGGAGGCCAGGGCACCCCAAGACCACTGAGTCAAACTTCCAATGCGGTGGAGCAACAGCTCTGTGTGCAGCTGAGAGGTGCAGACATGGTCTGAGCAACGAGTGGATCTGAACCCTGGCCTTACCTGACTGTTCCTGAAGTGAGGCCTGTTTCCCTGGCTACAGAATGTAGAACCTGCCTCATCCTACCCCCTGCCCCTTCTCCCTTCCTAGGAGAATAAGAAGGCCCAAAAGGAGACGGCCGTGTACGTTCCAGGTAAGACAGTAGACCCCCCCATGTGAGCAGGACTGCCCTGCTCCCCCACCCCAGGGACCCTGCAGAGGTCACAGATAGCTGAGTTCCTCCCTGACCCTCCTGGCCCAGGGAGGGGGCAGGGATGAAGCCCAGGTAGTCTGATGCCCCGTCTTTCCCGAAAAGGCCCCTTGTGTCCTTCTTCCTTCTTGGTTTGGCAGGACTTGAGGTCACTCCCTTGGGCTGGTGGAAGGCATTGCCCTTTTAGCAATGCTGATGTGTTCTCCTGGCAGCAGAGGGTACCCTAGCCCTGGGCAAGGTTCCTTCCAGCAAGGTACCCACAGGGCGTGTCTGATTGTGCTTTTTAGAGGCTTCCGAGGAGGACATCATGGAGGAAAGTCCCGGGGGCTGGGTCCCCCAGCTCTTGAGGAAGCTCTGGCTGGGATGGTGCCCCGCCTCTGACATCCCCAAGACTCAGAGCCACGAGTGACCCTGCGTCCAATAAATCCACAGTTGTTGCTTCTGCAGGCCCGGTTTCCTCCTTTCAGGGTCCTCAAGTTTCTGCAAACCCAGTGTGGCTTCGTCCATGGCCCCTGTCCCAACAAGCTGCAGGAACACCTCCTCCTGCCACTAAGCCCTCGACGTGGCTATGCTGGAGACTCAAGGGGGCCCTGGCTGGTGTTCTGAGTCTGTGCCAAGGGAGAGACAAGGCTCCCTGAATGTCGAGAGCTGACTGTCATGAAGGCACAGCTGGCTTGATCAGGGGCTGGTGCTTCCAGCCTGCCTGACTGGTGTCTCCCAGCTCTTAACCTCAATGTGCCAAGGAGTCTGCCCAAGACTCTGGTGAGCAGACAGTCGTTAGAGCCCAAGGTGGTGTCTGTGTGAGCTCAGTGCAGACCAGACTGGGGGCTGGAGCTGGAGAATGGGGGTCCCTGCCCTTGGCCGGGGCTCCAGGCTGAGAAGGTCACAACCTCAGAGTCGGCGCAGAAAAACAGGGCCCGGCAGGCATCAGAGGCAAACCTCCTACTGGCTGAAGGGGAAACAGAAGCCCAAGGTCACATGGTGTCGTAGCACAGCAAGGACGAGAGCCAGGCTGTCCTCCTCTGAGCTCTGAGGGCTTCCTTCTGCTCTGCCATCCCACTGTCCCAGGATCCGAGGTTGACCCTGCCCCAGAGCACGGCCGCAGTCCACACGGGCTCATTTCCAGCCCCTGCCTAGGCTACTGAGAGCCCGGCCTCACCTGGCCCCTCAGAGGATGGAGCCCCGGGTTGGAGCCGAGCTCTAGCGCGGCCGTGAGTGGCAAGTCCTACTGGGCAGGGGCTGGGGGATGAGTGTCCTTAAGGGGCAGGGAAAGGGGGCCCATCCTATAAAGAGGCCCAGGGAGGTGGCTCCCTCCTGGGAAGAGCTCCGGCCTCAAGAGCACTGAGCACTGGGCGCTCACCTGGCATATCACTTCCCAGGCCCCCATCCCGCCATCTTCTGGGCCAGTAGACTTGAGGGGCTGGCTGACCTGCGTCCTGTGGAGCAAGGTGGCTGTGGCTAGGCCTGAAATGTGGGTGTCTGAGCTGATGGGCCCCCCTTATCCCATGGGGACCTGAAATCTCTCCCCAGCCAACGTGAGCCCCTCCAGCAGAAGCCAGGACCTGATTATATAGGCTTCGTCACTTTGCAGAGTACCCAAGGTTGGGTCTCCAAGGGTGTCTGGGTGTAAGCCTCAGTAGACCCCTCTCACAGTACACCCCAGGACACTCTGAGCCTCAGTACACTCATGTGTTAAACGGGGTCAAATGCCAGGTAAGGATGAATCAGGCCAGTGTCAGGGCTGGTTTTGGGGAGACTGCTGGGGCCACGTGACTGCAAGGGATTGGTCAGGGGCCCCAGGTGAGACTCAAGTCAGGATGGAGCCACCAGACAGTGGTTTATTGAGCATCAGGACTACGGCTGTGGAGCGGGTTAGGGCAGGGTGCCTGCCTCTAGCGGGGCACCGCACAGAGCTGGTAGGGGGCTGGGGTCACCAGGAAGGCAAAGACACCATGGTTGCTGGGGCGGGGCTGCCCAGCAGGCACCGAGAAGCTGAAGTGCTGCAGGAGGCTGGTGAAGAAGAGGAAGAGCTCCATGCGGGCCAGGGGCTCCCCGAGGCATGCGCGGCGGCCTGTGGGTGGGCACAGGGGCTCTGTGAGCCTGGGTCTCCCCCTCCAAGACCCCTCAGAATGGGGAAGCAAACTGGGCAGCCCACCAGCCCCATGATACCTGCAGAGAAGGGTATGAAGGCCTCCTGCTTGACGAAGCGGCCCTGGGCATCCAGGAAGTGCTCCGGGTGGAAGCGGAAGGGCTTCTCCCAGAGGGTCTCGTCCTTCAGCACTGACGACAGGTTGGTGATGAGTGTCGTCCCCTGGTGGCAAATGTCTGGCGTTTATGAGGTCTCGATTGGTAGGGTTGGCGGTGCCCAGACCCCTGCCACCAAACACAGATGGGCACACACACTGCCTGGCACGCACCCAGCCTCAAGTAACCTTCAGCCCAAGACGCGTCTCAGCACCGTCCCTGTGCCCGTGGCAGGGTGCCCTTACTTCCCCTCAGTGCCCGGCCCCTCCAATGCTCTGATAAGTTCTAGTTTGCCTTCCCTGCCCGCACGGGGCTCTGAGTGGACAGAGCCAGGCCTGCTCTGCTCTTGTCCACGCCCACCCAGGCTGGGACATTCAGTACCTGTGGCCATGAGGACGGGGTGGCTTGGATTCCAGTCCTGGCCACACCTGGCAACACTCACTGCAGCTAACAGGAGCCGCATGCCTACCTTTGGGACGTGGAAGCCCTGCACCTCGATGTCACGGGATGTCATGTGGGGCACTCCCAGGGGGATGATGTCCGCAAAGCGTTGCACCTCATGGACCACGGCCACGGTGAAGGGCATGAGGGCCTGATCCCCCATCTCTGGTCGCCTCACCTTCCCTATCACCTCATCGATTTCCTGCTGGACCCGTCCTGGAAAACAAGTGTCCTCGTGGTGGTCAGACCCAAGGCCTGGGCTCCTGCCTCCTCATGATGCCTGGGTAGCACTGTGTCCACTCGGAGGAGGCATTGTGACATTGGAGCTGGGGCTCAGGCCCTGCACAGAGCTGGTGTTGGTGGCCAAACCAACTGAGCTCAGAGGCCTCGTCCTGTCCTCGTCCTCCCAGCACCCACCCCGGGCTAGACTCACGCTGCACGTCTGGGTGCAGGATCATGAGGAGGAGGGCCCAGGCCAGTGTGGTCGAGGTGGTGACCATCCCAGCGGAGAACAAGTCGGCCACCACCAGGCGCAGGTTCTCATCATTGAAGCTGCTCTCGGGGTTCCCCTTGGCCTGGGTCACACCGGGAAGGTAAGCTCAGGGACAGAGGTGAAGTCCCCACATGGCCTCCCACCCGGCTCCGGTCAGCCCAGGTGTCTGATCCCTGGGTGATACAGAGCCCCGAGTTTGCCTCCTGGGCCCTCAACACACATCCCCGTTCCGATCACCTTACCTCCTTCACCTCATCCAGGAAGGCGTCGGTCAGGTGTCGGGGTGGCTGGGTTGGGTCCCGGGTCATCTTCTGCTCGGCGATCAGCTCATCAATCAGGGCCATGAAGGCCTTCTGCCCCGGGAAGACCTTGGCGGCCAGCCCTGGGATGCGCATGAGCACCGGCACAGCTTCCACCACCTGTGCGGGTCACAGCCGTGGGGCCGTGGGACATCCTGGTGCTCAGGCTCTCACCAGTCAAGTCCTAGCTTCCTCCAGTGTCTCCATCATCGACCTTGTTCCTCCCTAAGTTCAGACCTGCCCCTCTCTCCTGGCCCTGAGCCCAAAAGATAAACCTAAAATGTACATATCGTGCATACCGGTCCCTTCCAGTGAAAGCCTACTCCCACCCCTAAGCGCGCTGAGCCCGCCAGGCCTCTCCCACCTGGGCTGTCTGCCATCTCCCACTTCCAGACCTTTTCCTTGCAGGTGCCTATCCCGGAGAGCCCTTTCTTGCACTGGCCCTCTACACAAGTCCTCCTCCGGGGGGAGGGACTTGCTGGAGGACGGAGGCCGCCTCTACAGAGCTCCTTTCCCGCACCTGGCGCACTAAGCCAGACTCTTCTTTCAACAGGTCCTCCATCATGTCCAACAGCTTGACGATGCGAGGATCGTTGTACTCGAAGCGGAACCCGAAGGTCAGGGAGGCGATCACGTTGCTCACTGCTTTATTCAGGAGCTCCTTGGGGCTAAAGGGGCGTCCTGGAAGGGGACGGTGCAAGGTAGGGCACGCCTCCATCTCTTCTTTCCCAGACCTCTCCAAACCTCCCAGACCTCCGTGTCCCTCAGCCCCAGCACTCACTCACCGGCCTGGTCGGCGAAGGCGGCACAGAGGCACGAGGCCTCCTCGGTCACCCACTGCTCCAGTGACTTCTTCCCCAGGCCGAAGTTGCGCAGGGTGGACAGAGAGAAACGCCGCTGCTCTCGCCAGGCGTTCCCATATCGCGCCAGGATCACTCCTGGGGGCGGGGCGGGCATGTGGGCGTGGCTCTGGCCTGGCCCCGCCCCTCCCGGGGATCTGCTCACAACCCCACCCCCTGGGAGAAGTTCTCGGGGTTGCCCGCCCACACTGGCCTGGCCCTCCCCTTCCAAATCCCGCCCACTTTGACACCCCTTTCCATCCGGGGACAGGTCCCATTCTCTGTCGGCCACATTGCTCCCCGAGTTACCCCTACTTGGCGCCCGTCTTGGCTCCACTTTTTATTTTGCTCACGGAGACCTCGTTCCACCTGGCGAAGGTCCTGGCCTGCCCCTGCACTACCAACCCCGGCATTGTCCTCTTTCCTGCCCACACTGACGTCTCCTTCGCGTTCTCAGTGACCCTGGGCCGCCCTCTCTTAGAAAATCCCCCGCCCTCAGCCTCATCCAATTTCTCCTTCCCCAACGCTTGGCACAGTCTCCGTTCTCAACCTGCCGCCCTTTCTAATGGTTGGCTCTTTCCTGTACCGAATGTCCCCAGCTCTGCCTCCACCTGCAGGGACGTGGCCTGCCCTCTCCACTTGCCTTCGGCGCGCGGCCCGTAACCCAGGTGCTCGTAGACGGCCGGAGGTGGACGGTCGGAAGTGTCCTGGTTGCGGTGCACCAACGCCTCGCGCACAGCGGCCAGCCCGCTGAGCACGACTACCGGCGTCCAGACCTGCTGCAGGCTGAACACGTTCCCGAAGCGGCGCCGCAGCTGCAGGCCAAAGGTCGAGGGTGTTTGGCAAGCCCAGGCCCCGCCTGGCTGTGGGCCCAGACTCGTGGCTCTAGCCTCTGAGCACCTCTGGGCCCCCCTCCAGCAGCGAGCAACTGCAAGGACTTTATCTAGTCTCGTGAGCCCGGGGGGGTTACATCCACTCGTTTTGAGGCTCTCAAGTTGGATGAGACCATGCTACTCACAGACCCAGCTATGACTGTGCAAGCGTCACAAAATGGCCAGCAGGCCAAGTTAGCATCCTATTTTACAGGTGAAGAAACCCAGGTTCACAGAGGGGAGCAGGGAGGCCCAAGGTCTCATGGAGGCAAAAGATTTGAACCAGATCACTGTGCCTCTCTCAACCTCAACTCGCCTGATTTAAATAGGGCCCATGACCAGACATCTCCCCCATTCTCAAGGCCTTTCCTCCCAACGTGACCCTCAGGGACTCAGGCTCACTTAATTTAAGAGCTGGCTGGCTGAATCCTCAGCCCGTCGCCATCCTGTAAACCCCCACCCCCTGGCCTTTGTCCTCTCTGACCTCTGTTTGGAAAATCCAAACAGTTCTCGGGCCCTGAACAAACGCCCTCCCTCAGGAGGGCTCTCGAATCCATCTCCTCTTGGCCCAGTCCTCTTCCGGCCTGTGGATTCACCCAGCGCCCACAGTCCGCTGCTAGGTGGGGCCCTAGGACCGCCGCTGCGCACTCCCCACCCCTCCGTCCTCACCTGGTTGAAGCTGGGACGCGGGTCCTCGAAGTCCACCTGTAGCAGGTTGCCCAGCACCGGCAGCGGCGTGGGGCCTGGTGGGTAGCGTGGGGCCCAGCGTGAGCGCCGGTGCATCAGGTCCAGCAAGAGCAAGAAGATGAGCACGGCCATGGCCAGGGGCCCCAGCGTGTCCCCAGACAGCAGCCCCATGGCTGCCTCCGTGGGCGCTGCGTTCCTCACCACACCGGCACCCAGGACCAGCCCAGCGTGGCACTCTCACTCCACCTCTGGGGCTCCACCAGTCCGGGGCCACTTTATAAAGGGAGCAGAGGCCCGGCCTTTGCCCTCTGCCCTGAGGTGTGCTGTAGGGGAGATTGTGCTGCCAGAGGGTAGGAGAGGGGTCAAGGAGAGTCAGGCGCACGGGCGCCCACTGTCCCTCACGCGTGCTCTCCACGTGCTTCCGGAGGTGGCTGGAGAGCACAAGAAGTCGCCCTCCCCCGGCCTGACTCCCCAGCTCGGCAGAGTCGAGGAAGAGTCCAGGGTCTTGGGAATGGGTTCTGCCACCACCTGTCGCCTGTCAGCCTCTAATGCGGCCACAGCCCCGTTCCCAGAACGTGTCCCTGTCCTCCTCCTAGTGGCCTTCGCCTCCCAAGTATGTTCTGGTCCTTGCCCCGTGCTGGCGGGAGGACCTAATGACCGGAGGGACCACCGATAAAGTTCTTGGTGTCCCCTCACTTCCCACTGGTACACGCAACACACACACACACAGAATCACACACTCATGAACCACATTACACACATTCACATCCTGACTAGCCCATGCTCACATGCATATCTACACACCCACACAGCCACATCCACGAGTGCCTGTGTTACCACCTTCCACTCCCAGAGACCCAGCAGCAAGGGCTCTAGTTCTCAGCGGCTGCCTGGACTCAGCCGACCTCCCTGCACCTGGAGGCTGCTCTTGGGAGTTTCGCGGCCTTCACCTGGCTGGCTGCTGCCTCAGTTTCCACCTGTTGTGGCTGAGGGAAGTTGAGTCTGGGGGTAGGGAGGCAGCAGGGTTGTTTTCCAAAATCCATTAGTGAAAGTGAACTCGCTCAGTCATGTCCGACTCTCTGAGACACCATGGTCTGTAGCCTGCCAGGCTTCTTCCATGGGATTTTCCAGGGAAGAGTACTGGAGTGGGTTCCCATTTACTTCTCCCGAAAATCTTCCCGACCCAGGATTGAACCCAGGTCTCCCCCATTGTAAGCAGACCCTTTCCTGTCTGAGCCACTAAAATCCAGGCATCCTCCCAAAAAACTCCCAAACCTCCCCCCTCAAAACACGTATAACCAAGTTATATCCTACAGAAGTGATCTTCAAATAGTTACTTATAACTTTTGAATAGCTGTCCCCTCACACATTGTAAGTTAATGTCTAATGTCTTTATCACACATCAAAATACTTTAAAAATCTACCATTTCTGCCATATTGTAAACACTGATATTTAAATATAATTACGTTACTCTTTTAAATATTTTAACTAGTCTTTCTTCATCTACCTGCCAGCGTGGTGGACTACTCTTTTCAGGGGTCTTTGTGGAAACAGCCCCTGCCCATGAGATCGCTGTGGAGTCTTCACAGGTGGTGACCTCTGTCAGGGGCTACGGGGACTGTCTCACGTAGCACAAGAGTGGTCATGCTGCTTGATCAGAAATGGGTGACCAAGTGTGTGTGTGTGTGTGAGGACTCTGGAGAAATCCCCTGTGTTCTCAGGAAAGTGTCAAAGCCCCGCTCTACCACCCCCATTCCCGACCCCTAGGGCTGGCTGTACAGTCACCTCAGGGATCTATGGCCGCAAGCTCATCTCAGGGTCCGGGGCAGGAACCTAGACGAACCGACAGGAACAGATGACCCCTACTGTGTGAGTAGCCTTGGAATATGGTTCCACATTCGTACGAGAAGGGGGTGGTGGTGAGCAGGACACCTGCCTGGGGTCACATATCCTCTTGGACATTGCAGGTCCAGGGACCTGTGACTGAAGCCCCTACTCCCAGCCCTCTGTCAGGAAAACACACATGGAAGCTGGATGTCCACTGAGGGTCACTAGCCAGATGAGGGGTTGACAATCTGGTGAAACCTCGCAGCCCCCCAGCAGCATTTCTTTGTGTGTGTTGGAGTATAGCCAGGAAACATGTGACAGTTTCAGGTGAACGGTGAAGGGAAACTTTATTTTGTCCTGGGGTATAGCCAATTACCACGTTGTGACAGTTTCAGGTGGCCAGTGAAGGGACTCAGCCATACATGCACGTGTATCCATTCTCCCCGCCTCCACCAGCAGCTCCCACTTTGTAGAGGAGGAAACTTAGGCTCCCAGAGGGACAGTGACTGGACCCAGGCTGCCCAAGGTGACACGTTAGAGTCACATGCCTGGTCTCTGGAGGCCCCCTGCTCTCCCTCTGGCGCTACTGGGAAGGGAGGAGTTTCATGGGGCCAAGCTGCTCTGTGACCCAGCAGCACAGAGACGTGTGGGCTACGTAGTTAGGGAGTGACTGTCAGAGGTTGGAGAGCCCCTAAGAAGGCCCAGGTGGGTAGGTGCCTTAGGGCTTCCCTAATAGCTCAGTGAGTAGAGAATTCACCTGCAGTGCAGAAGACCCTGGTTCGAATCCTGGGTCAGGAAGATCCACTGGAGAAGGGATAGGCTACCCACTCCAGGATTCTTGGGCTTCCCTCGTGGCTCAGCTGGTAAGGAATCCACCCGCAATGCGGAGACTCTGTTGGATCCCTGGGTTGGGAAGATCCCCTGGAGAAGGGACTTCTCCAGGAAGAGAGGCTACCCATTCCAGTATTCTGGCCTGGAGAATTCCATGGACTGTATAGGTTTGCAGAGTTGGACACAACTGAGCAAATTTCACTTTTGGAGACAGAGTCCTATGTTGCTTCATTAGTGTTTTTTTTTTTTTAATTAACCAACTTTCATTTAAAGAAACTATTGTCATCAAAGACAATAGCTTGATGAGTCAAAGGTTTAAGACCTGGAAAGAGTCTGCTGTTTGTCCCAGTCCTCTTCACCCACGATTCCTGCAGCCCAGGGTAGAAATCTTTCTCGCTTCCAACTGTCTAGCTGAAGCCCTTGATTTTGCCTCCACTGTTCTAAATAAAAAGCTTATCTTGCTTTGTCTTGATTGTTCAGATCTAAACATTATCTAATGAGTTATTACAACAAAAGGTGAGGATTTAGCCCTTGTAACACCTGGAACTTACCGCCACCTCCAGCAGACGTCTCACCTCGCTCCAGTCTTCCTCATGTTTATATCCTAGGTTTCGGCATTCTAAGTGTTGTGAGTAATGACATCTTTAGTTGTTAAAAGTTAAGAATCATTTTTGCTTCTTTTGCTGACTTTTATGACATTTTGGCTTTTAAATTCCTCTCCCACAAAGTGGGCTCTTTTTAATTCATTTTTTTTAAATTAAGGAACTATTTAAATAGAGTGAAATCCATTCTTTTTAGTGCACCGTTCTGTGAGTTTTGACAGATGTATGCAACTACGAAATTGCCACTATAGCCAAGATCCAGAACAGCTCCAATCAGTTCAGAAAAATCCCCCATACTCACTAATACTAATTCCCCCTCTCCCAGCCCCTGGCACTCAGTGATTGGTTTTCTGGCTCCATAGTTTTGCCTTTGCAAGATGGTCATGTAACTGGAAACATCCCAGCACCTAGTCTTATTTATCTGGCCACGCAGCAGGCCTGGGGATCTCGGTTCCCCGACCAGGGATGAAACGCGGGCCCCTGCAGTGCAGGCACAGAGTCCTAGCCGCTGGGCCACAGGGCCGCCCCCAGGTGTGGCTCTGAGCCTCTCACTGAGCACAGGATGCCTGTGGATGGTCCGCGGTAGTTTGTTCCTTCTCATTGCCGAATAGCTGTCCCCAGTGTGGATGCCCTGCGGTGTGGCCGCCGACTGGACGAGAAGCATTTGGACTGTTTCCAGTTTTTGGCAGTTTCAGATAAAACCACTGTAATGTTTAGGTACAAGTTTTGTGCGAACATAGGTTTTCTTTCACTCAGGTAAGCACCGCGCAGGGGGTGCCTGGATCTTGTGCTAATGTGTACTTAGTTTCCCAGCAAACTGCGAAACTTTCCAAAGTGCTGGTACCCACTTTGCATTCTCTCCAGCAAACAATGAGAGGATCTGTGTGTTTCCTAACATTTCCAGCATTTTCCTTTTTGAAGTCATTCTAGTGGCTTAGGGCATCATTTTGTTTAGCTCAATACTGAGGGTTTACATGTTAAAACTATGCAAACAGTATTCCTGAGTCAGGTAGTATACTATCATCAGTCTTTCTTTCTGTATAATTTTGCGTTTCTCCTCTTTTTTAAACTGTAGTTTTCTCTGAACCTATAATTAATACATCTAAACTGTCTATTAAAAACAATCTCCTTGCTATACACTTAAGACAAGTTAGGTGGTTTATCAATATGATTATTTCGCTGGAGACGTATTTCTTGGAGCCCTCCACCCTTTTCCCTCCTGGACAGACGTCCTTGAGGTCGGAGGCTCAGCTGTCCTGGGACCTCCCTTCACCATCATTCTGGTGAGTACGTCACTTCGTTCACATGTGGAGCCCATGTTATCTTTTATTTTGTGGTCAGCACAACCTGCAGGTGTGCTGAGGGGTAATGCTGAGATACTCCTGAGGGGTAGTCCTAGATATTACCTGTCTGAAAAGGTATTACTGCGTATGTAAGTCAGTGTGACTATGTACAGAATTTTAGACTAGAAATAATTTTCTCGCAGATTTTGAAGATTCTCATTTTCTTCTTCCTTCAAAGGTTGGTGTTGAAAATCTGATGAAACTTAATAGACTTCTTTTTTCATATCTGGTAGTTTTTAGGTTCTTCTTTTCATCCTAGGTGTTTCAGTATTTTTAATGACATCATCTGGGGTGGGTCTCCTTCATCCATTTTCCTGGAGACTTGGTGATTCCTTCTCTCTGCAAACTCAGGTCCTGCATCTTTGGGAAGATATTCAGTAATACATCAATGTAATTTATTTGGGATTTTCCCTGCCACCTCAGTATGTTGATTCTGTTCCTTCTTTCAGAAAGATCTATGCTTTAGCCGTTGCAGCACCTGATCTCCCTATTGTGGGAGAAATTCTTTTTCAATTTTATCCTCTATATTGTGATTGGATTTTTAATTCCCATGATCATATTTCTGTTTTTGAAGAATTAGAAGTTGGAGGGACTTGCTGGTGGTCCAGTGGTTAAGAATCCACCTTCCGACTCAGGGGATGCCCGTGCGATCCCTAGCGGGGAACTAAGATCGCACATGTCATGGGGCAACGAAGGCCATGGCCAGGAATTAGAGAAGAGCCTGTGCACTGAGCTGGAGAGAAAAAAAAAAAAAGAAAGCCCAAGCGCCGAAATGAAGAGTCCATGCACCACAACAGGCCCGATTCAGCCAAAATGAAATTTAAGAAGGAGTTAGAGGTTATTGTTGGAACATTGTTATTTTAGCACCCGTCCTTGTTTTGTGAATGCAGCGTTTTATGTTTAAAGACATCAATCATTTGTTAGTGTGAAGCTTCCTGAAACCCCTCGCAGTCTTCAAGTCTGCAGCATGCACTGACCTGGACCAATGCATGACTGAGCCCTTGACACGTCACCTCAGCCTTCTCTCTTTCTCCCTGTCATACAGCCCATCGGGGAGACCTTAAGGCCAGTGTGGGGGCCGATGGATAAGTGCTACCCCGTGATCACTCAGGTGGGTCAGGGCTGGGGACTCCTCCTCCCCTGGAGTGGGGTGACTGTCCTGGGCCTCCTTGGTGGGCACACACACAGAGGATGGGCAGGCAGGGAAGGACCCTGGGCACTCTCAACTGTATGTGACAGCCCGTTTCCCTCTGTAGAGACGCGGAGTCAGGAGTGGGAAGAAGCATGACTCTGAGGTAAGTGAGGCCTGGCGAGGAAGGGCCGGGGGCTGGGGGCTGTCCCCTGCCAGTGCTCGCTGAGACAGGAACTCGTCCAGCGCATGGTCAGGGCCCCAGGGATAGTAAGGGGGCTCCTTTAGGACACTAACAACCTGACCACACCTCGAGCTGAGGAGGGAGGGGCTTCCCTGGAAAAACAGAGAGATGCACACTCCAAGTGTGCACAGAAGCAGGGGATACACACTCCAAGTGTGCACAGCAGGCCAGGATGCGCCCTCCAAGTGTGCACAACAACGGGGTTGCGCATTCCAAGTGTGCACAGCAGGAGGGGATGCTCACTCCAAGTGTGCAGGGCAGGAGGGGAGGCGTAGGGCAACAGAGGGCCTTTCTGCCCATATAGCCCCCTCTTGCCCCTCCTTGCAGGCCATGACCCCCAAGGCAATGCGAGGACCGGAAGATGCTGCCCCCAAGGAGGAGACTGCTGTCTTGTCTAGGGAGGAGCGGCAGGTGGGGGCCCGAGGGAGGAACCAGCCAGCCTCATTCCTGATGCAAAGAGGGTGACTGAGAAGGAAGAGGAGGTGGCAGGGACCCCAGGATGGAAGGTAAAGAAGCCTGGTGCTCAATTGGAACACCGACCCATGTGATCCTCCTGGGAAGCCCCTGGGCTCTGCAGGGTGGAGTGGAAAGGCCAGGCTCATGCCACCGTGGCAACAGTTGGGGGAGGCCAGGGCACCCCAAGACCGCTGAGTCAAACTTCCAATCCGGTGGAGCAACAGCTCTGTGTGCAGCTGAGAGGTGCAGACATGGTCTGAGCAACAAGTGGATCTGAACCCTGGCCTTACCCGACTGTTCGTGAAGTGAGACCTGTTTCCCCGGCTACACAATATAGAACCTGCCTCATCCCACCCCCTGCCCCTTCTCCCTTCCTAGGAGAATAACAAGGCCCAAAAGGAGACGGCTGTGTACGTTTCAGGAAAGACAGCAGACCCCACCCTGTGAGCAGGACTGCCCTGCTCCCTCACCCCAGGGGCCCTGCAGAGGTCACAGAAAGCTGAGTTCCTCCCTGACCCTCCTGGCCCAGGGAAGGGGCAGGGGTGAAGCCCAGGTAGTCTGATGCCCAGTCTTTCCTGACTGAGCCCCCTGCGTCCTTCTTCCTTCTTGGTTTGGCAGGACTTGAGGTCACTCCCTTGGGCTGGTGGAAGGCATTGCCCTTTTAGCAATGCTGATGTGTTCTCCTGGCAGCAGAGGGTACCCTAGCCCTGGGCAAGGTTCCTTCCAGCAAGGTACCCACAGGGCGTGTCTTATTGTGCTTTTCAGAGGCTTCTGAGGAGGACATCATGGAGGAAAGGCCTGGGGGCTGGGCCCCCCAGCTCTTGAGGAAGCTCTGGCTGGGATGGTGCCCCACCTCTGACATCCCCAAGACTCGGAGCCACGAGTGACCCTGCGTCCAATAAATCCACAGTTGTTGCTTCTGCAGGCCCGGTTTCCTCCTTTCAGGGTCCTCAAGTTTCTGCAAACCCAGTGTGGCTTCGTCCATGGCCACTGTTCCAACAAGCTGCAGGAACACCTCCTCCTGCCACTAAACCCTCAACGTGGGTATGCTGGAGACTCAAGTAGGCCCTGGCTGGTGTTCTGAGTCAGTGCCAAGGGACAGACAAGGCTCCCTGAATGTCGAGAGCTGACTGTCATGAAGGCACAGCTGGCTTGATCAGGGGCTGGTGCTTCTGGCCTGCCTGACTGGTGTCTCCCAGCTCTTAACCTCAATGTGCCAAGGAGTCTGCCCAAGACTCTGGTGAGCAGACAGTCGTTAGAGCCCTTGGGTGGTGTCTGTGTGAGCTCAGTGCAGACCAGACTGGGGGCTGGAGCTGGAGAATGGGGGTCCCTGCCCTTGGCCGGGGCTCCAGGCTGAGAAGGTCACAGCCTCAGAGTCGGCGCAGAAAAACAGGGCCCGGCAGGCATCAGAGGCAAACGTCCTACTGGCTGAAGGGGAAACAGAAGCCCAAGGTCACATGGTGTCGTAGCACAGCAAGGACGAGAGCCAGGCTGTCCTCCTCTGAGCTCTGAGGGCTTCCTTCTGCTCTGCCATCCCACTGTCCCAGGATCCGAGGTTGACCCTGCCCCAGGGCACGGCCGCAGTCCACACGGGCTCATTTCTGGCCCCTGCCTAGGCTCCTGAGAGCCCGGCCTCACCTGGCCCCTAGAGG
Organism: Capricornis sumatraensis; assembly: GCF_032405125.1. NCBI lineage: Eukaryota > Metazoa > Chordata > Mammalia > Artiodactyla > Bovidae > Capricornis > Capricornis sumatraensis. The sequence goes on from NC_091072.1 coordinate 157,181,939, forward strand.
ATGGAGCCCCGGGCTGGAGCCGAGCTCTAGCGCGGCCGTGAGTGGCAAGTCCTACTGGGCAGGGGCTGGGGGATGAGTGTCCTTAAGGGGCAGGGAAAGGGGGCCCATCCTATAAAGAGGCCCAGGGAGGTGGCTCCCTCCTGGGAAGAGCTCCGGCCTCAAGAGCACTGAGCGCTGGGGGCTCACCCGGCATATCGCTTCCCAGGCCGCCATCCCACCACCTTCTGGGCCAGCAGACTTGAGGAGCTGGCTGACCTGCGGCCTGTGGAGCAAGGTGGCTGTGGCTAGGCCTGAAATGTGGGTGTCTGAGCTGATGGGCCCCCTTATCCCATGGGGGCCTGAAATCTCTCCCCAGCCTATGTGAGCCTCTCCAGCAGAAGCCAGGACCTGATTATATAGGCCTTGTCACTACATCCAGTAACCAAGGTTGGGTCTCCCAGAGTGTCTGGTTATAAGCCTCAGTACACCCATCTCACAGTATACCCAGCTCAACCTTCTAGCCTCAGTACACCCATCTCACAGTACACCCCAGGACACTCTGATTCTTAGTACACTTCATGTGTTAAACGGGGTCAAATGCCAGGTAAGGATGAATCAGGTCGGGGGTTAGGGCTGGTTTTGGAGAGACTGCTGAGGCCACATGACTGCCAGGGGCTGGGCAGGGGCCCCAGGTGGGACTCAAGTCAAGATGCAGCCAGGAGAAACCGGTTATATTGAGCATCAGGGCTATGGCTGAGGAGCAGGTTGGGGCAGGGTGCCTGCCTCTAGCGGGGCACCGCACAGAGCTGGTAGGGGGCTGGGGTCACCAGGAAGGCAAAGACACCATGGTCGCTGGGGCGGGGCTGCCCGGCAGGCACCGAGAAGCTGAAGTGCTGCAGGAGGCTGGTGAAGAAGAGGAAGAGCTCCATGCGGGCCAGGGGCTCCCCAAGGCATGCGCGGCGGCCTGTTGGTGGGCACGGGGGCTCTGTGACCCTGGGTCTCCCCCTCTAAGACCCCCTCAGGATGGGGAAGCAAACCAGGCACCCCACCCCACCCCCCAGGTACCTGCGGAGAAGGGTATGAAGGCCTCCTGCTTGACGAAGCGGCCCTGGGCATCCAGGAAGTGCTCCGGGTGGAAGCGGAAGGGCTTCTCCCAGACGGTCTCATCCTTCAGCACTGACGACAGGTTGGTGATGAGTGTCGTCCCCTGGTGGCAAATGTCTGGCATGGCTGGGTCTCGATTGGCCGGGGGGGTGCCCAGACCCCTCCCACCAAACACAATGGGCACACACATTGTGTGGCACACACCCGAACTCTTCAAGTAACTTTCAGCCCAAGACGCTTCTCAGCACTGTCCCTCTGCCCATGGCAGGGTGCCCTTACTTCCCCTCAGTGCCCGGCCCCTCCAATGCTCTGATACGTTCTAGTTTGTCTTCTCTGCCCGACCTGGGGCTCTTGAGTGGACAGAGCCAGGCCTGCTCTGCTCTCGTCCACGCCCACCCAGGCTGGGACATTAAGTACCTTGGCCATGAGGACAGGGTGGCTTGGATTCCAATCCTGGCCACACCTGGCAACACTCATTGTGGCTACCAGGTGACAGGTGGTGCGGAGGCGGGGTTGGGGGAGCCGCATGCCTACCTTTGGACGTGGAAGCCCTGCACCTCGATGTCACGGGATGTCATGTGGGGCACTCCCAGGGGAGCAATGTCTGCAAAGCGTTGCACCTCATGGACCACGGCCACGGTGAAGGGCATGAGGGCCTGATCCCCCATCTCTGGTCGCCTCACCTTCCCTATCACCTCATCGATTTCCTGCTGGACCCGTCCTGGAAAACAAGTGTCCTCGTGGTGGTCAGACCCAAGGCCTGGGCTCCTGCCTCCTCCTGATGCCCGGGTAGCACTGCGTCCACTTGGAGGAGTGGCTGTGACATCGGAGCTGGGGCTCAGGCCCTGCACAGAGCTGGTGCTGGTGGCCAAATCAACTGAGCTCAGAGGCCTTGGGCTGTCCTCGTCCTCCCAGCACCCACCCCAGGCTAGACTCACGCTGCACGTCTGGGTGCAGGATCATGAGGAGGAGGGCCCAGGCCAGTGTGGTCGAGGTGGTGACCATCCCAGCGACGAACAGGTCGGCCACCACCATGCGCAGGTTCTCATCATTGAAGCTGCTCTCGGGGTTCCCCTTGGCCTGGGTCACACCGGGAAGGTAAGCTCAGGGACAGAGGTGAAGTCCCCACATGGCCTCCCACCCTGCTCCAGTCAGCCCAGGTGTCTGATCCCTGGGTGATACAGAGCCCCGAGTTTGCCTCCTGGGCCCTCAACACACATCCCTGTTCCGATCACCTTACCTCCTTCACCTCATCCAGGAAGGCGTCGGTCAGGTGTCGGGGTGGCTGGGTTGGGTCCCGGGTCATCTTCTGCTCAGTGATCAGCTCATCAATCAGGGTCATGAAAACCTTCTGCCCCCGGACGAGCTTGGCGGCCAGCCCTGGAATGCGCAGGATCACCGGCACAGCTTCCGCCACCTGTGCGGGTCACAGGCCTAGGGCCCTTGGAACCTGGGCCCTCCTGGTGCTCAGGCGCTCAGCAGTCAGGTCCCAGCCTCCTCCAGTGTCCCCACCATCGACCTTGTTCCTCCCTAAGTTCAGACCCTGCCCCTCTATCCTGGCCCGAGGCCCAAAAGATAAACATAAAAAGTACATATCATGGATACCGGTCCCTTCCAGTGAAAGCCTACTCCCACCCCTAAGCGCGCTGAGCCCGCCAGGCCTCTCCCACCTGGGCTGTCTGCCACCTCCCACTTCCAGACCTTTTCCTTGCAGGTGCCTATCCCGGAAAGCCCTTTCTTGCACTGGCCCTCTACACAAGTCCTCCTCCGTGGGGAGGGACTTGCTGGAGGACCGAGGCCGCCTCTACAGAGCTCCTTTCCCGCACCTGGCGCACTAAGCCAGACTCTTCTTTCAACAGGTCCTCCATCATGTCCAGCAACTTGACGATGCGAGGATCGTTGTACTCGAAGCGGAACCCGAAGGTCAGGGAGGCGATCACGTTGCTCACTGCTTTATTCAGGAGCTCCTTGGGGCTAAAGGGGCGTCCTGGAAGGGGACGGTGCAAGGTAGGGCACGCCTCCATCTCTTCTGTCCCAGACCTCTCCAAACCTCCCAGACCTCCGTGTCCCTCAGCCCCAGCACTCACTCACCGGCCTGGTCGGCGAAGGCGGCACAGAGGCACGAGGCCTCCTCGGTCACCCACTGCTCCAGTGACTTCTTCCCCAGGCCGAAGTTGCGCAGAGTGGACAGGGAGAAGCGCCGCTGTTCGCGCCAGGCGTTCCCATAACGGGCCAGGATCACTCCTGGGGGCGCGGCGGACACTTGGGAGCCGCTCGGGTCTGGCCCCGCCCCTCCCGGGGATCGGCTCACAGCCCCGCCCCCGTGCGGGAAGCTCCCCGCCCTGCCCGCCCTCAATGGCCTCGCCCTCCCCTCCCAAATCCGGCCCACTTTGACACCCTCTTCCATCTGAGGACTGGTCCCATTCGCTGTCGGCCCACACTGCTCCCCGAGGCTCCTCTTCTAAGGGCCCATCTTGGCTCTACTTTTTATTTTACCATCCGAGACCACGTTTGTCACGTGGGGAAGGTCCTGGCCTACCCCTGCCCTGCCGACCCCGACTTTGTCCTCTTTCCTGCCCACACCAATGTCCCCTACACTCTCGCCGTGGCCCTGAGCCGCCCTGTCTTAGTAAGGCCCCTGCTGTCTGCCTCATCCAATTTCTCCAACGCTTGGCACAGTCTCCTTTCACCACCTGCCGCCCCCTCAGATTCGTTGGCTCTTTCCTGCACCGAGCGTCCGCGACCCTGCATCCGCCTGCAGGAACGTGGCCTGTCCTCTCTGCTTGCCTTCGGCACGCGGCCCGAAACCCACGTGCTCGTAGAGTGCCTGAGGTGGACGGTCGGAAGTGTCCTGGCTGCGGTACACCAGCGCCTCGCGCACAGCGGCCAGTCCGTTGAGCACGACTACCGGTGTCCATACCTGCTGCAGGCTGAACACGTTCCCGAAGCGGCGCCGCAGCTGCAGGCCAAAGGTCGAGGGTGTTTGGCAAGCCCAGGCCCCGCCTGGCTGTGGGCCCAGCCTCCTGGCTCTATCTGGTACCACTGGGCCCGTCTCCAGCAGCAAGCAACTGCAAGGACTTTATCTAGTCTTGTGAGCCCCGGGGGTTACATTCACTAGTTTTGAGGCTCTCAAGTTGCATGAGACCATCCTACTCACAGACCCAGCTATGACTGTGCAAGCATCACAAAATGGCCAGCAGGCCAAGTTAGCATCCTATTTACAGGTGAAGAAACCCAGGTTCATAGAGGGGAGCAGGGAGGCCCAAGGTCTCATGGAGGCAAAAGATCTGAACCAGATCACTGTGCCTCTCTCAACCTCAACTCGCCTGATTTAAATAGGGCTCATGACCAGACATCTCCCCCATTCTCAAGACCTTTCCTCCCAACGTGACCCTCAGGGACTCAGGCTCACATAATTTAAGAGCTGGCTGGCTGAATCCTCAGCCTGTCGCCATCCTGTAAACCCCCACCCCCTGGCCTTTGTCCTCTCTGACCTCTGTTTGGAAAATCCAAACAGTTCTCGGGCCCTGAACAAACGCCCTCCCTCAGGAGGCCTCTCGAATCCGCTTCCTCTTCTTGGCCCAGTCCTCTTCCAGCCTGTGGATTCACCCAGCACTCACTGTCCGCTGCTAGGTGGGGCCCTAGGACCACCGCTGCGCACTCCCCACCCCTCCGTCCTCACCTGGTTGAAGCTGAGACGTGGGTCCTCGAAGTCCACCTGCAGCAGGTTGCCCAGCACTGGCAGCGGCGTGGGGCCTGGTGGGTAGCGTGGGGCCCAGCGTGAGCGCCGGTGCATCAGGTCCAGCAAGAGCAAGAAGATGAGCACGGCCACGGCCAGGGGCCCCAGCGTGTCCCCAGACAGCAGCCCCATGGCTGCCTCCGTGGGCTCTGCGTTCCTCACCACACCGGCACCCAGGACCAGCCCAGCGTGGCACTCTCACTCCACCTCCGGGGCTCCACCAGTCCGGGGCCTCTTTATAAAGGGAGCAGAGGCCCGGCCTTTGCCCTCTGCCCTGAGGTGTGCTGTAGGGGAGATTGTGCTGCCAGAGGGTAGGAGAGGGGTCAAGGAGAGTCAGGCGCACGGGCGCCCACTGTCCCTCACGCGTGCTCTCCACGTGCTTCCGGAGGTGGCTGGAGAGCACAAGAAGTCGCCCTCCCCCGGCCTGACTCCCCAGCTCGGCAGAGTCGAGGAAGAATCCAGGGTCTTGGGAATGGGTTCTGCCACCACCTGTCGCCTGTCAGCCTCTAATGCGGCCACAGCCCCATTCCCAGAACGTGTCCCTGTCCTCCTCCTAGTGGCCTTCGCCTCCCAAGTATGTTCTGGTCCTTGCCCCGTGCTGGCGGGAGGACCTAATGACCGGAGGGACCACCGATAAAGTTCTTGGTGTCTCCTCACTTCCACTGGTACACGCAACACACACACACAGAATCACACACTCATGAATCACATTTACACATTCACATCCTGACTAGCCCAATCTCACATGCATATCTACACACCCACACAGCCACATCCACGAGTGCCTGTGTTACCACCTTCCACTCCCAGAGACCCAGCAGCAAGGGCTCTAGTTCTCAGCGGCTGCCTGGACTCAGCCGACCTCCCTGCACCTGGAGGCTGCTCTCGGGAGTGCCGGCGCCTTCACCTGGCTGGCTGCTGCCTCAGTTTCCACCTGTTGTGGCTGAGGGAAGTTGAGTCTGGGGGTAGGGAGGCACCAGGGTTGTTTTCCAAAATCCGTTAGTGAAAGTGAACTGGCTCAGTCATATCCGACTCTCTGAGACACCATGGTCTGTAGCCTGCCAGGCTTCTTCCATGGGATTTTCCAGGGAAGAGTACTGGAGTGGGTTGCCATTTACTTCTCCCGAAGATCTTCCTGACCTAGGATAGAACCCATGTCTCCCGCCTTGTAATCAGACGCTTTACTGTCTGAGCCACTAAAATCCAGGCATCCTCCCAAAAAACTCCCAAACTCCCCCCTCAAAACACATAACCAAGTCATATTCTACAAAAGTGATCTTCAAATATTTACTTATATCTTTTGAATAACTGTCCCCTCACACATTTGTAAGTTAATGTCTAATGTCTTTCATCACACATCAAAATACTTTAAAAATCTACCATTTCTAACATATTGTAAACATCCACATTTAAAAATAGTTATGTTACTCTTTTAAGTGTTTTAACTAGCCTTTCTTCATCTACCTGCCGGCGTGGTGTCCTGCTCTTTTCAGGGGTCTTTGGGGAAACAGCCCCTGCCCATGAGATCGCTGTGGAGTCATCACAGGTGGGGACCTCTGTCAGGGGCTATGGGGACTGTCTCACGTAGCACAAGACCGCTCACTCGGCTTGATCGGAAACGATTAACCAACTGTGTGTGTGTGTGTGTGAGGACTCTGGAGAAATTCCCTGTGTTCTCAGGAAAGTGTCAAAGCCCCGCTCTACCACCCCCATTCCCGACCCCCTCGGGCTGGCTGTACAGTCACCTCAGGGATCTATGGCCGTAAGCTCATCTCAGGGTCCGGGGCAGGAACCTAGACGAACTGACAGGAACAGATGACCCCTACTGTGTGAGTAGCCTTGGAATATGGTTCCACATTCGTACGAGAAGGGGGTGGTGGTGAGCAGGACACCTGCCTGGGGTCACATATCCTCTTGGACATTGCAGGTCCAAGGACCTGTGCCTGAAGCCCCTACTCCCAGCCCTTTATCAGGAAAACACACATGGAAGCTGGATGTCCACTGAGAGTCACTAGCCAGATGAGGGGTTGTCCATCTGGTGAAACCTGGCAGCCCCCCAGCAGCATTTTTGTGTGTGTGTTGGAGTATAGCCAGGAAAGGTGGCAGTTTCAGGTGAATGGTGAAGGGAAACTTTATTTTGTACTGGGTTATAGCCAATTATAACCAGAGATCAAATTGCCAACATCTGCTAGATCATGGAAAAAGCAAGAGAGTTTCAGAAAAACATCTATTTCTGCTTTATTGATTATGCCTAAGCCTTTGATTGTGTGGATCACAATAAACTGTGGAAAATTCTGAAAGAGATGGGAATACCAGACCACCTGACCTGCCTCTTGAGAAACTGTACGCAGGTCAGGAAGCAACAGTTAGAACTGGACATGGAACAACAGACTGGTTCCAAATAGGAAAAGGAGTATGTCAAGGCTGTATATTGTCACCCTGCTTATTTAACTTCTATGTAGAGGACATCATGAGAAACGCTGGACTGGAAGAAATACAAGCTGGAATCAAGATGTCCGGGAGAAATATCAATAACCTCAGATATGCAGATGACACCACCCTTATGGCAGAAAGTGAAGAGGAACTAAAAAGCCTCTTGATGAAAGTGAAATGGAGAGTGAAAAAGTTGGCCTAAAGCTCAACATTCAGAAAACGAAGATCATGGCATCTGGTCCCATCACCTCATGGGAAATAGATAGGGAAGAGTGGAAACAGTGTCAGACTTTATTTTTCTGGGCTCCAAAATCACTGCAGATGGTGACTGCAGCCATGAAGTTAAAAGACGCTTACTCCTGGAAGAAATGTTATGACCAACCTAGACAGTATATTCAAAAGCAGAGACATTACTTTGCCGACTAAGGTCTGTCTAGTCAAGGCTATGGTTTTTCCTGTGGTCATGTATGGATGTGAGAGTTGGACTGTGAAGAAGGCTGAGCGCCGAAGAATGCCTTTGAACTGTGGTGTTGGAGAAGACTCTTGAGAGTCCCTTGGACTGCAAGGAGATCCAACCAGTCCATTCTGAAGATCAGCCCTGGGATTTCTTTGGAAGGAATGATCCTAAGGCTGAAACTCCAGTACTTTGGCCACCTCATGGAAAGAGTTGACTTATTGGAAAAGACTGATGCTGGGAGGGATTGGGGGCTGGAGGAGAAGGGGATGACAGAGGATGAGATGGCTGGATGGCATCACGGACTCGATGGATGTGAGTCTGAGTGACCTCCGGGAGATGGTGATGGACAGGGAGGCCTGGCGTGCTGCGATTCATGGGGTCGCAAAGAGTCGGACACGATTGAGCGACTGAACTGAACTGATAGCCAATTAACACTTTGTGGTAATTTTAGGTGACCAGTGAAAAAACTCAGCCATACATGCATGTGTATCCATTCTCCTCGCCTCCACCAGCAGCTCCTGCTTTGTAGAGGAGGAAACTTAGGCTCCCAGAGGGACAGTGACTGGACCCAGGCTGCCCAAGGTGACACGTTAGAGTCACATGCCTGGTCTCTGGAGGCCCCCTGCTCTCCCTCTGGCGCTACTGGGAAGAGAGGAGTTTCACGGGGCCAAGCTTCTCTGTGACCCAGCAGCACAGAGACGTGTGGGCTACAGAGTTAGGGAGTGATTGTCAGAGGTTGGAGAGCCCCTAAGGCCCAGGTGGGGAGGTACCTTAGGGCTTCCCTAATAGCTCAGTGAGTAGAGAATTCGCCTGCAGTGCAGAAGACCCTGGTTCAATTCCGGGTCAGAAAGGTCCTCTGGAAAAGGGAAGGGCAACCCACTCCAGTATTCTGACCTGGAGAATTCCATGGACTGAATAGTCCGTAGGTTTGCAAAGAGTTGGACACGATTGAGCAGCTTTCACTTTGAGAGACAGAGTCCTAGGTTGTTTCCTTAATGTTTTTATTTTCAGTAACCAAACTTGCATTTAAAAACTTTATTGACATCAAAGATATGTGTGTACATAGTTTGATGCATCGAAGTTTTAAGACTTGGAAAAAGTCTGCTGTTTGTCCTGGTCCTCTTCACCCACAATTCTCACAGCCCGGGGTGGAAACCTTTCTGGCTGAAGCCGTTGATTTTGCCTCCTGTGTTCTAAATAGAAAGCTTATCCTGCTTTATCTTGATTGATGAGATTTAAACATTATCTAATGAATTATTACAACCAAAGGTGAGGATTTAGCTCTTGTAGCAACTGAACACCTAGTGCCACCTCCAGCAGACGCCTCACCTCTCTCTAGTCTTCCTCATGATTATATCCGAGTTTTCGGCATTTTTAGTGTTTTGAGTAAAGACATCTTTAGTTGTTAAAAGTTTTTAAGTATTATTTTCGCTTTTTTTTTTTTTGCTGACTTTTATATCATTTTGGCTTTTAAATTCCTCTCCCACAAAGTTGGCTCTTTTTAATTCATTTTTTTAAAATTAAGGAACTATTTAAATATAACGAAATCCATTCTTTTTAATGTAGCGTTCTGTGAGTTTTGACAGATGTATACAACTGTGAAATTGCCACTATAGCCAAGATCCAGAACAGCTCCAATCAGTTCAGAAAAATCCCCCATACTCACTAATACTAATTCCCCCATACTCACTAATACCCTTCCCCCTCTCCCAGCCCCTGGCACCCAGTCAATGGTTTTCTGGCTCCATAGTTTTGCCTTTGCAAGAGGGTCATATAACTGGAAACATCCCAGCACCTAGTCTTATTTATCTGGCCAGGCAGCAGGCCTGGGGAGCTCGGTTCCCCAACCAGGGATGAAACGCCGGCCCCTGCAGTGCAGGCACAGAGTCCTAGCCGCTGGGCCACAGGGCCGCCCCCGGGTGTGGCTCTGAGCCTCTCACTGAGCACAGGACGCCTGCGCGTGGTCCACGGTAGTTTGTTCCTTCTCATTGCCCAGTAGCTGGCCGGAGTATGGATGCCCTGCGGTGTGGCCGCCGACTGGATGAGAAGCATTTGGATTGTTTCCTGTTTTTGGCAGTTTCAGATAAAACCACTGTAATGTCATGTACAAGTTTTGTGTGAACATAGGTTTTCCTTTCACTCAGGTAAGCACCGCGCAGGGGGTGCCTGGGTCTTGTGCTAATGTGTACTTAGTTTCCTAGCAAACTGTGAAACTTTCCAAAGTGCTGGTATCCACTTTGCATTCTCTCCAGCAAAGAACGAGAGGATCTGTTTGTTTCCTAAAATTTCCAGCATTTTCCTTTTTGAAGTCATTCTAGTAGGCTTGGGGCATCATTTTGTTTAGCTCAATATTGAGGGTTTACATGTTAAAAATATGCAAACAGTATTCCTGAGTCAGGTAGTATACTATCATCAGTCTTTCTTTCTGTACAATTTTGCGTTTCTCCTCTTTTTTAAACTGTAGTTTTCTCTGAACCTATAATTAATACATCTAAACTGTCTATTAAAAACAATCTCCTTGCTATACACTTAAGACAAGTTAGGTGGTTTATCAATATGATTATTTCGCTGGGGACGTATTTCTTGGAGCCCTCCACCCTTTTCCCGCCTGACAGACGTCCTTGAGGTCGGAGGCTCAGCTGTCCTGGGACCTCCCTTCACCGTCATTCTGGTGAGTACATCACTCTGTTCACATGTGGAGCCCATGTTATCTTTTATTTTGCGGTCAGCACAACCTGCAGGTGTGCTGAGGGGTAATGCTGAGATACTCCTGAGGGGTAGTCCTAGATATTACCTGTCTGAAAAGGTCTTACTGCGTATGTAAGTCAGTGTGACTATGTACAGAATTTTAGACTAGAAACAATTTTCTCGCAGATTTTGAAGATACTCATTTTCTTCTTCCTTCAAAGGTTGGTGTTGAAAAGTCTGATGAAACTTAATAGACTTCTTTCTTCATATCTGGTAGTTTTTAGGTTCTTTTCATCCTAGGTGTTTCAATATTTACTGATGACCTCATCTGGGGTGGGTCTCCTTCATCCATTCTCCTGGAGACTTGGCGATTCCTTCTCTCTGCAAACTCAGGTCCTGCATCTTTGGGAAAATTCTCAATAACACATGAATGGAATTTATTTGGGATTTTCCCTGCCACCCCAGTTTGTTGATTCTGTTCCTTCTTTCAGAAAGATCTGTGATTTAGCCTTTGCAGTGCCTGATCTCTCTATTCTGGGAGAAACTCTTTTTCAATTTTATCCTCTATATTGTGATTGGATTTTTAATTCCCATGATCATATTTCTGTTTTTGAAGAATTAGAAGTTGGAGGGACTTGCTGGTGGTCCAGTGGCTAAGAATCCACCTTCCGACTCAGGGGATGCCCATGCAATCCCTAGCGGGGAACTAAGATCGCACATGTCATGGGGCAACGAAGGCCATGGCCAGCAGTTAGAGAAGAGCCTGTGCACTGAGCTAGAGAGAGAAAAAAAAAGCCCAAGCGCCGAAATGAAGAGTCCATGCACCACAACAGGCCCGATTCAGCCAAAATGAAATTTAAGAAGGAGTTAGAGGTTATTGTTGGAACATTGTTATTTTAGCACCCGTCCTTGTTTTGTGAATGCAGCGTTTTATGTTTAAAGACATCAATCATTTGTTAGTGTGAGGCTTCCTGAAACCCCTTGCAGTCTTCAGAGTCTGCAGCATGCACTGACGTGGACCAATGCGTGACTGAGCCCTTGACACGTCACCTCAGCCTTCTCTCTTTCTCCCTGTCATACAGCCCATCGGGGAGACCTTAAGGCCAGTGTGGGGGCCGATGGATAAGTGCTACCCCGTGATCACTCAGGTGGGTCAGGGCTGGAGACTCCTTCTCCCCAGGAGTGGGGCGGCTGTCCTGGGCCTCCTGGTGGGCACACACAGAGAGGATAGGCAGGCAGGGAAGGACCCCGGGCACTCTCAGCTGTATGTGACGGTCCGTTTCCCTCTGTAGAGACGCAGAGTCAGGAGTGGGAAGAAGCATGACTCTGAGGTAAGTGAGGCCTGGCGAGGAAGGGCCGGGGGCTGGGGGCTGTCCCCTGCCAGTGCTCGCTGAGACAGGAACTCGTCCAGCGCATGATCAGGGCCCCAGGGATAGTAGGGGGGCTCCTTTAGGACACTAACAACCCGACCACACCTCGAGCTGAGAAGGGAGGGGCTTCCCTGGAAAAACAAAGAGCTACACACTCCAAGTGTGCACAGCAGGTGGGGGTGCGCACTCCAAATGTGCACAGCAGGCGGGTTGCGCGCTCCAAGTGTGCACAGAAGCAGGGTGTGCACACTGCAAGTGTGCACAGAAGCTGGGGTTGCGCACTCCAATTGTGCACAGAAGTAGGGGATGCTGATTCCAAGTGTGCACAGCAGGAGGGGATGCGGAGGGCATCAGAGGGCCTTTCTGCCCATATAGCGCCCTCTTGCCCCACCTTGCAGGCCATGACCCCCAAGGCAATGCGAGGACCGGAAGATGCTGCCCCCAAGGAGGAGACTGCTGTCTTGTCTAGGGAGGAGAGGCAGGTGGGGGCCCTGGGGGAGGAACCAGCCAGCCTCATTCCTGGTGCGAAGGGGGTGACTGAGAAGGAAGAGGTGGCAGGGACTGCAGGATGGCAGGTAAGGACCCTGGTGCTCAATTGGAACACGGTCCCCATGTGGGTCCTCCTGGGAAGCCCCTGGGCTCTGCAGGGTGGAGTGGAAAGGCCAGGCTCATGCCACCGTGGCAACGGTTAGAGGAGGCCAGGGCACCCCAAGACCACTGAGTCAAACTTCCAATCCGGTGGAGCAACAGCTCTGTGTGCAGCTGAGAGGTGCAGACATGGTCTGAGCAACGAGTGGATCTGAACCCTGGTCTTACCCGACTGTTCGTGAAGTGAGACCTGTTTCCCCGGCTACACAATATAGAACCTGCCTCATCCCACCCCCTTCCCCTTCTCCCTTCCTAGGAGAATAACAAGGCCCAAAAGGAGACGGCCGTGTATGTTTCAGGAAAGACAGCAGACCCCACCCTGTGAGCAGGACTGCCCTGCTCCCTCACCCCAGGGACCCTGCAGAGGTCACAGATAGCTGAGTTCCTCCCTGACCGTCCTGGCCCAGGGAGGGGGCGGGGATGAAGCCCAGGTAGTCTGATGCCCTGTCTTTCCCGAAAAGGCCACTTGTGTCCTTCTTCCTTCTTGGTTTGGCAGGACTTGAGGTCACTCCCTTGGGCTGGTGGAAGGTACTGCCCTTTTAGCAATGCTGATGTGTTCTCCTGGCAGCAGAGGGTACCCTAGCCCTGGGCAAAGTTCCTTCCAGCAAGGTACCCACAGGGCGTGTCTGATTGTGCTTTTTAGAGGTTTCCGGGGAGGACATCATGGAGGAAAGTCCCGGGGGCTGGGTCCCCCAGCTCTTGAGGAAGCTCTGGCTGGGATGGTGCCCCGCCTCTGACATCCCCAAGACTCAGAGCCACGACTGACCCTGCGTCCAATAAATCCACAGTTGTTGCTTCTGCAGGCCCAGTTTCCTCCTTTCAGGGTCCTCAAGTTTCTGCAAACCCAGTGTGGCTTCGTCCATGGCCCCTGTCCCAACAAGCTGCAGGAACACTTCCTCCTGCCACTAAGCCCTCGATGTGGGTATGCTGGAGACTCAAGGGGGCCCTGGCTGGTGTTCTGAGTCTGTGCCAAGGGACAGACAAGGCTCCCTGAATGTCGAGAGCTGACTGTCATGAAGGCACAGCTGGCTTGATCAGGGGCTGGTGCTTCTGGCCTGCCTGACTGGTGTCTCCCAGCTCTTAACCTCAATGTGCCAAGGAGTCTGCCCAAGACTCTGGTGAGCAGACAGTCGTTAGAGCCCTTGGGTGGTGTCTGTGTGAGCTCAGTGCAGACCAGACTGGGGGCTGGAGCTGGAGAATGGGGGTCCCTGCCCTTGGCCGGGGCTCCAGGCTGAGAAGGTCACAGCCTCAGAGTCGGCGCAGAAAAACAGGGCCCGGCAGGCATCAGAGGCAAACCTCCTACTGGCTGAAGGGGAAACAGAAGCCCAAGGTCACATGGTGTCGTAGCACAGCAAGGACGAGAGCCAGGCTGTCCTCCTCTGAGCTCTGAGGGCTTCCTTCTGCTCTGCCATCCCACTGTCCCAGGATCCGAGGTTGACCCTGCCCCAGGGCACGGCCGCAGTCCACACGGGCTCATTTCTGGCCCCTGCCTAGGCTCCTGAGAGCCCGGCCTCACCTGGCCCCTCAGAGGATGGAGCCCCGGGTTGGAGCCGAGCTCTAGCGCGGCCGTGAGTGGCAAGTCCTACTGGGCAGGGGCTGGGGGATGAGTGTCCTTAAGGGGCAGGGAAAGGGGCCCATCCTATAAAGAGGCCCAGGGAGGTGGCTCCCTCCTGGGAAGAGCTCCGGCCTCAAGAGCACTGAGCGCTGGGGGCTCACCCGGCATATCGCTTCCCAGTGCCCCCCCTCACCTTCTGCAGACTTCACGTGCTGGCTGCGACCTGTGGAGCCAGATGGCTGTGGCTAGGCCTCGTGTGTGAGCTGATGGGCCCCCTTATCTCATGGGGGCCTGAAATCTCTCCCCAGCCTATGTGAGCCCCTCCAGCAGAAGCCAGGACCTGATTATATAGGCTTCGTCACTACATCCAGTACCCAAGGTTGGGTCTCCCAGGGTGTCTGGGTATAAGCCTCAGTACACCCATCTCACAGTACACCCCAGGCACTCTGAGCCTCAGTACAACCATCTGTTAAACAGGGTCAAATGCCAGGTAAGAATGAATCAGGCCGGGGGGCGGGGCTGGTTTTGGGGAACTGCTGGGGCCACGTGACTGCCAGGGGCTGGTCAGGGGCCCCAGGTGAGATTCAAGTCAGGATGGAGCCACCAGACAGTGGTTTATTGAGCATCAGGGCTATGGCTGAGGAGTGGGTTGGGGCAGGGTGCCTGCCTCTAGCGGGGCACCGCACAGAGCTGGTATGGGGCTGGGGTCACCAGGAAGGCAAAGACACCGTGGTCGCTGGGGCGGGGCTGCCCAGCAGGCACCGAGAAGCTGAAGTGCTGCAGGAGGCTGGTGAAGAAGAGGAAGAGCTCCATGCGGGCCAGGGGCTCCCCGAGGCATGCGCGGCGGCCTGTGGGTGGGCACAGGGGCTCTGTAAGCCAGGGTCTCCCCCTCCAAGACCCCTCAGAATGGGGTAGCAAACTGGGCAGCCCACCAGCCCCAAGATACCTGCGGAGAAGGGTATGAAGGCCTCCTGCTTGACGAAGCGGCCCTGGGCATCCAGGAAGTGCTCCGGGTGGAAGCGGAAGGGCTTCTCCCAGAGGGTCTCGTCCTTCAGCACTGACGACAGGTTGGTGATGAGTGTCGTCCCCTGGTGGCAAATGTCTGGCATGGGTGGGTCTCGATTGGCCGGGGGGGTGCCCAGACCCCTGCCACCACACATGCATGAGCACACACACTGCCTGGCACACACCCGGACTCTTCAAGTAACTCAGCCCAAGACGCTTCTCAGCACCATCCCTCTGCCCATGGCAAGGTGCCCTTACTTCCCCTTAGCGCCCGGCCTCCTCCAATGCTGTGACACGTTCCAATTTGTCTTTCCTGCCCGATCTGGGGCTCTTGAGTGGACAGAGCCAGCCCTGCTCTGCTCTCGTCCACAGCCACCCAGGCTGGGACATTAAATACCTTGGCCATGAGGACAGGGTGTCTTGGATTCCAGTCCTGGCCACATTTGGCAACACTCACTGCAGCTACCAGGTGGCAGGTGGTGCGGAGGCGGGGTTGGGGGAGCCGCAGGCCTACCTTTGGGACGTGGAAGCCCTGCACCTCGATGTCACGGGATGTCATGTGGGGCAATCCCAGGGGGACGATGTCCGCAAAGCGTTGCACCTCATGGACCACGGCCACGGTGAAGGGCATGAGGGCCTGATCCCCCATCTCTGGTCGCCTCACCTTCCCTATCACCTCATCGATTTCCTGCTGGACCCGTCCTGGAAAACAAGTGTCCTCGTGGTTGTCAGACCCAAGGGCTGGGCTCCTGCCTCCTCCTGACGCCCGGGTAGCACTGCGTCCACTCAGAGGAGGCACTGTGACATCAGAGCTGGGGCTCAGGCTCTGCACAGAGCTGGTGTTGGTGGCCAAACCAATTGAGCTCAGAGGCCTCGTCCTGTCCTCGTCCTCCCAGCACCCACCCCGGGCTGGACTCACGCTGCACGTCTGGGTGCAGGATCATGAGGAGGAGGGCCCAGGCCAGCGTGGTCGAGGTGGTGACCATCCCAGCGGAGAACAGGTCGGCCACCACCAGGCGCAGGTTCTCATCATTGAAGCTGCTCTCCGGGTTCCCCTTGGCCTGGGTCACACCGGGAAGGTAAGCTCAGGGACAGAGGTGAAGTCCCCACATGGCCTCCCACCCTGCTCAGGTCAGCCCAGGTGTCTGATCCCTGGGTGATAAAGAGGCCCGAGTTTGCCTCCAGGGCCCTCAACACACATCCCTGTTCCGATCACCTTACCTCCTTCACCTCATCCACGAAGGTGTCGGTCAGGTGTCGGGGTGGCTGGGTTGGGTCCCAGGTCATCTTCTGCTCGGCGATCAGCTCATCAATCAGGGCCATGAAGGCCTTCTGCCCTGGGAAGACGTTGGCGGCCAGCCCTGGGATGCGCATGAGCACAGGCACAGCTTCCACCACCTGTGCGGGTCACAGCCGTGGGGCCGTGGGACCTCCTTGTGCTCAGGCGCTCAGCAGTCAGGTCCCAGCCTCGTCCAGTGTCCCCACCATCGACCTTGTTCCTCCCTAAGTTCAGTCCCTGCCCCTCTATCCTGGCCCTGAGCCCAAAAGATAAACCTAAAATGTACATCCTATGGGTACCGGTCCCTCCCAATGAAAGAATTCCCACCTTTAAGCACGCTAACTCCTACCCCGCTGATTCCTGCCCAGCCCCTCCCCAGTTCCAGGCCTTTTCCTTGCGGGTGCCTTTCCGGGAAAGCCCTTTCCTGCGCTGGCCCTCTACACAAGTCCTCCTCCGGGTGGTTGGGGGGGACCCGTTGGAGGACCGAGGCCGCCTCTATGGAGCTCTCTTCCCTCACCTGGCGCACTAAGTTAAACTCTTCTTTCAGCCCATCGTCAATCAAGTCCAACAGCTTGACGATGCGAGGATCGTTGTACTCGAAGCGGAACCCGAAGGTCAGGGAGGCGATCACGTTGCTCACTGCTTTATTCAGGAGCTCCTTGGGGCTAAAGGGGCGTCCTGGAAGGGGACGGTGCAAGGTAGGGCACGCCTCCATCTCTTCTCTCCCAGACCTCTCCAAACTTTTTCCAAGTCCCTCAGCCCCAGCACTCACTCACCGGCCTGGTCGGCGAAGGCGGCACAGAGGCACGAGGCCTCCTCGGTCACCCACTGCTCCAGCGACTTCTTCCCCAGGCCGAAGTTGCGCAGGGTGGACAGGCAGAATCGCCGCTGCTCCCGCCACGCGTTCCCATAACGGGCCAGGATCACTCCTGGGGGCGGGGAGGGAATGTGGGCGTGGCTCGGGTCGGGCCCCGCCCCGCCTCTTTGTGGAAAGCCTTGGCCCTGCTCCGCCACACTGGCCTCGCCCTCCCCAGTCCCACCAAATTTGACACCCCCTTCCATCTGGGGACGGTTCCCATTTGCCGTCGGCCCGCATTGCTCCCCGAGTCTCCCCTTCTAGGGGCACGTCTTGGCTCCACTTTTTATTTTACCAACCGAGACCACGTTTCCACGTGGGGAAGGTCCTGGCCTGCCCCTGCAATACCCACCCCGAGTTTGTCCTCTTTCCTGCCCACCCCGACGTCCCCTTCCTGCCGCCCTGTCTTAGTAAGGCCCCTGCTCTCTGCCTCATCCAATTTCTCCTTCCCCAACGCTTGGCACAGTCTCCTTTCTCAACCTGCCGCCCCCTCAAATTAATTGGCTCTTTCCTGCACCCAAGGTCCGCGACCCTGCCTCCACCTACAGGGACGCGGCCTGCCCTCGCCACTTGCCTTCGGCGCGCGGCCCGTAACCCAGGTGCTCGTAGACAGCCGGAGGTGGACGGTCGGAAGTGTCCTGGTTGCGGTGCACCAGCGCCTCGCGCACAGCGGCCAGCCCGTTGAGCACGACTACCGGCGTCCAGACCTGCTGCAGGCTGAACACGTTCCCGAAGCGGCGCCGCAGCTGCAGGCCAAAGGTCGAGGGTGTTTGGCAAGCCCAGGCCCCGCCAGAATGTGGGCCCAGCCTCCTGGCGTTAGCCTCTGGGCACCTCTGGGCCCCCCTCCAGCAGCGAGCAACTGCAAGGACTTTATCTAGTCTTGTGAGCCCGGGGGGTTACATCCAGTAGTTTTGAGGCTCTCAAGTTGGATCAGACCATCCTACTCACAGACCCAGCTGTGACTGTGCAGGTGTCACAAAAGCCCTAGGTCTCATGGAGGCAAAAGATTTGAACCAGATCACTGCGCCTCTCTCAACCTCAACTCGCCTGTTTAAGAGGGCTCATGACCAGACATCTCCCCCATTCTCAAGACCTTTCCTCCCAACGTGACCCTCAGGGACTCAGGCTCACATAATTGAAGAGCTGGCTGGTTGAATCCCCAGCCTGTTGCCATGCCGTAAAACCCCCCACCCCCTGGCCTTTGTCCTCTCTGACCTCTGTTTGGAAAATCCAAACAGTTCTCGGGCCTTGAACAAACGCCCTCCCTCAGGAGGCCTCTCGAATCCCCCTCCTCTTCTTGGCCCAGTCCTCTTCCAGCCTGTGGATTCACCCAGCACCCACTGTCCGCTGCTAGGTGGGGGCCCTAGGACCGCCGCTGCGCACTCCCCACCCCTCCGTCCTCACCTGGTTGAAGCTGGGACGCGGGTCCTCGAAGTCCACCTGCAGCAGGTTGCCCAGCACCGGCAGCGGCGTGGGGCCTGGTGGGTAGCGTGGGGCCCAGCGTGAGCGCCGGTGCATCAGGTCCAGCAAGAGCAAGAAGATGAGCACGGCCACGGCCAGGGGCCCCAGCGTGTCCCCAGACAGCAGCCCCATGGCTGCCTCTGTGGGCTCTGCGTTCCTCACCACACAGGCACCCAGGACCAGCCCAGCGCGGCACTCTCACTTCACTTCCGGGGCTCCACCAGTCCGGGGCCTCTTTATAAAGGGAGCGGCGGACCGGCCTTTGCCCTCTGCCCTGTGGTGTGCTGTAGGGGAGATTGTGCTGCCAAAGGGTAGGAGAGGGGTCAAGGAGAGTGAGGCGCACGGGCGCCCACTGTCCCTCACACGTGCTCTCCACGTGCTTCCGGAGGTGGCTGGAGAGCACAAGAAGTCGCCCTCCCCCGGCCTGACTCCCCAGCTCGGCAGAGTCGAGGAAGAATCCAGGGTCTTGGGAATGGGTTCTGCCACCACCCGTTGCCTGTCAGCCTCTAATGCGGCCACAGCCCCGTTCCCAGAACGTGTCCCTGTCCTCCTCCTAGTGGCCTTCGCCTCCCAAGTATGTTCTGGTCCTTGCCCCGTGCTGGCGGGAGGACCTAATGACCGGAGGGACCACCGATAAAGTTCTTGGTGTCTCCTCACTTCCCACTGGTACACGCAACACACACACACAGAATCACACACTCATGAACCACATTACACACATTCACATCCTGACTAGCCCATGCTCACATGCATATCTACACACCCACACAGCCACATCCACGAGTGCCTGTGTTACCACCTTCCACTCCCAGAGACCCAGCAGCAAGGGCTCTAGTTCTCAGCGGCTGCCTGGACTCAGCCGACCTCCCTGCACCTGGAGGCTGCTCTCGGGGGTGCCGGCGCCTTCACCTGGCTGGCTGCTGCCTCAGTTTCCACCTGTTGTGGCTGAGGGAAGTTGAGTCTGGGGGTAGGGAGGCAGCTGGGTTGTTTTCAGAGTTCCTTAGTCACCGTGACCAGCCAGTTTGTTGGCCCAGAGGCCCTTTCCTAAGTTTGTTACAAATTGGCCCTTGGACTTTCCAGCTCCTGTGGCCTGAAGGTGATTCCTGAATCTCCTCACGTAGGTGTCCATTTCCTGAGTTGGAAAATTGGAAGGTGGGCACTTTACCTTGTTGACTGGGCTGCCAGTAAGCTCAGGGTACTAGGGTGGCTTAGCATAGGCTGCGACTGTCCTTAGAGAAGTGGGACTGCTTCCTCCTCATCAATTTGTCCTTCAGTTCAGTCTCTCAGTCGTGTCCGACTCTTGCGACCCCATGGACTGCCACGCACCAGGCTTCCCTGTCCATCACCAACTCCTGGAGTTTGCCTAAACTCATGTCCATCGAGTCAGTGATGCCATCCAACCATCTCATCCTCTGTCGTCCCATTCTCCCTTTGCCTTCAGTCTTTCCCAGCATCAGGGTCTTTTCAAGTGAGTCAGTTCTTCCCATCAGGTGGCCAAAGTTTTGGAGCTTCAGCTTCAGCATCAGTCCTTCCAATGAACAGTCAGGGTTGATCTCCTTCAGAATGGACTGGTTGGATCTCCTGGCAGTCCAAGGGACTCTCAAGAGTCTTCTCCAACAGCACAGTTCAAAAGCATCGATTCTTTGGCTGTCAGCCTTCTTCACAGTCCAGCTCTCCCATCCATACATGACCACTGGAAAAACCACAGCTTTGACTATGGACCTTTGTCAGCAAAGGAACGTCTCTGCTTTTTAATATGCTGTCTAGTTTGGTCATAGCTTTTCTTCCAAGGAGCAAGCATCTTTTAATTTCATGGCTGCAAAATCATCATCTGCAGTGATTTTAGAGCCCAAGAAAATAAAGTCTCTCAATGTTTCCATTGTTTCCCCATCTATTTGCCATGAAGTAACGGGACTGGATGCCATGATCTTAGCTTTTTGCATGTTGAGTTCTCAGCCAGCATTTTCACCCTCCTCTTTCACTTTCATCAAGAGGCTCTTCAGTTCCTCTTTGCTTTTGTCTTTGAACATCAGGTGTTAAAACTTCGGAAGACGAGGGGATGGAAACCAGATGGGGATGTAGTTTCTTGACCCTCTCACAGGCCTGCCAAGGACCTCAAGGAATGGATTCCTGGGCCTCCCCATCTCTGTGGGTCCAGTCCAGTCTGGCTGCAGCCCTTACCCTCTGATCCTGACTCTGGTTTATTCCAGTCCTCCAGCAAAGGTGCAAATGCAAACCTTGGTACCACCCTGCACGAGTGTGTGTCACCTCCAGACTGGAATGACGGCCACCAGGCACTCCCTCTTGGTCAGCCTCTTGCCTCCTCCAGGCAAGGGGTTGGTCACTTTATGCCAGGGTTCTGCTAGCCTCAGAACCCTCCAACAACTCAAGGGGTAAGATTTGAGGTTGAGTTTTTGAACCAGTGAAGCTGATGGGAACTCAGAGGCCCAAACCCATTCAAATGTAAAGGCATGGGAACTCAGAGGGTGGGGCAGGGGGCATTTCCAGGGCAGGCCTGGTCAAGCCCCCTGCGCCCCAGCTATCCCCAGCCATCCCCGGAGTATGTGAGGCAACCTTTCTTTCTGAACACAGCTGGAGTAGTTCAGGGTCCTGGAGGCTGAGAGCCTGGAGGAGGCACTCTGCCCTCCTGTACCCCCTCTTACCCTGTTCCCTCCCTTGCACCCCACCCCCCAACAGTGAGAGGACCAGTTCTTCCCAGGTTGCCTTTGATGGGATAGAGTGCTTGTGGTCTCCAGGTGGGGGTCGTCAACATTTGCAATCCCTGCTTGGCTTGTGCAAGCGGCTCCTCCCCTTCCAAATTCCCACATCCCCACTCTCCTGCCAGGCCTGGGGCCAGCGGGTGGGGCTGGCTGGGGCCCAACTGGCCTTGCTCAACTTATCCAGCCTTTCCTGTGTCTTGCCTTGGCCAAGGCTTGGATTCTGCTGGGCTCTATCGGGACACACCCTGTGCCGGTTGCTGGGCTGGGGGAGGGATGGCAAGGGTGGGCCCCTGCTTCAAAGTGCTCAAGAGGAGGAGGGAGCCGGGAGGTGACACCCCAGGCCAGCAGTTGCAGGGATGGCTTTGAGGGCTGTGGGGTTTCCCCAAGTTGGAGTAGACTTTCTGGGAAAACCCCCTGGAGGACTTCGGGTGGCTTGGGACTGCAAACCGAGGTAACCTGATTGCAGGGTTAAGGCACCACTGCAAACCAGCAGGACGGTGGCAGCTCCAGGTGGGGCTTTTAGTCTGGCAGAGGACTGGATCGTGGGAAACTCGGGTTCTTGGGCCTCCAGGAGGCAGGAAGACCAGCTTTGAGGCCACTGAAAAGACCAAGAGGGGAAGACCCCGGGGGGAGCCCTGGGGACTTCTCAGAGCAAGCCGGTGGTCTCCATCGGCCTCAGTTGAACGTTTCTGTCCCAGTCGGCAGCAATCTTCCACTCTGGACGGCCAGAGAGTCCGGTGGTACTGGTGGGGCTGGCAGGATGGTCGTCACAGCTTTGTCACAGTGGCCCCGTTAAACTGCCCCCATCTACCCTTTGTTTTGTGTCATGCCCTCTGCAAACAGTCACTCTAATGGACGTATGAAAGGCAGTGACAGATACACTCGTTATTCAGGCAGTGCCCTCCAAACACCGGGGATGAGGGCTCTAGTCCAGGACAGGGTGGCCTTGGGGAACACCTCAATCATGAGGCCAACGCCCTGTTTCAATCCTTGTGCAATCATAGCCTTGGATTATCCTGCACTCACACGCCAGGCGCTGCTGTTCACACCCCATGCTCCCCACCCCATTTAAGACCGGAGGCTTTATGGTTCCCAAGGCACTGGAATCTCAGAGGTCACAGCAGTGGGTCAAAGTCACAGAGCACCATTAGGGTCGATCTCAAAACTCAGGCTCTGGACCACTGCTCTACAGCGGAAATACACTTCTATGAGGCCCGAGGGCCAGCATTTAAGTTCCTGCAGCCTTACTATTTTAGAAACACGCTCAGGCGGCCCTTGCTGGCTTCTGCTCTGGTGAAGCGGCTGGTGTTGGAGGGATGGGCACCCCTCCCCCTTCTCTCCCCTTCCCCCCTCCCCCCCCACCCCCGCACACCTCAGGGTCGCAGGTGTTGGCCCTGGCAGGGACGGCGCCTCCGGACCCCCGAGACCGGGCCTGAGTCCTGTGTCCGGGGAGACGTCAGCAAGATGGCGGGCGAGCAGCGCCCAGGCACGGAGACACGGCCCTGGACTCCCAGGGCGACACGGCGCAAGCTCCCTGGAAAGCAGGTGGGCAGCTGCAGTGCCCAGCGAGGGCGCGGGGAAAGTTGGTGGCATTTCGCTCGCTCCCTGCCCCGCCCCCGCGGCAGACACCCCCTCAGTTCCCGCTGCTGCCTGGGGCGCGGGAGGAGTGGGAGCCGGCTCTGGCCGGTATGGGGGCCCCGCGGGCCCAGCGGTCTCACCTGACGCCGGTACCGCCCGCTGGGATCCAGGCTGTGACCGCGCCTTCAAGGACAACGTGGGGCGGGGCCGGGAGTCGCGGGGTGCAGGCCGATTCCTCGCGTGGTTTTCTGGGAACTGGGCTGGGCAAGACAGGAAAGTTCTGGAGCTTGCCTGCACAGTGTGAACTTGCCTCAGGCTACGTATAGGTTAAGGCGGTCACCTGAACCTTGTGTTTTGAACCGCGATTTAAAAACTTAACTCTTAAAAAATACACCAACACTGCACACCTATCACAGAATGGTCAAAATCCAGCACGCTGACCACCCAACTCCGACAAGGGTGAACTCTCATTCCCTGCGGGTGGATGGGATGCACTGGGGCAGCCACTTTGGAAGACAGTTTGGCAGTTGCTTATTAAAAAAAAAAAAAAAGAAAACCTTGCACACTTGTGTTTATAGCAATTTTATTCATAATTGTTAAAGAGTGGAACAACTGTCTTCCAATAGGTGAATGGATAAACTGGGGTGCATCCGGGCAACAGAATATTCAAGAGAAGAGAAACTGAGCCTCTTAATTGTGAAAGAGAGTGAAAAAGCTTAAAACTCAACATCCAGAACACTAAGCTCATGACATTTGGTCCCATCACTTCATGGTAAATAGATGGGGGAAAAAAATGGACACAGCGACACTTTATTTTTTGGGGCTCCAAAATCACTGTGGATGTGACCGCAGCCACAAAAGTAAAAGATGCTTGCTTCTTGGAAGAAAAGCTATGACAAACCTAGACAGTGTATTCAAGCAGAGACATCACTTTGCCAACAAAGGTCCATATAATCAAAGCTATGGTTTTCCAAGTAGTCATGTTTGGATGTGAGAGTTGGACCATAAGGAGGGCTGAGTGCCGAAAAACTGATGCTTTTAAACTGTGCTGCTGGAGAACAGTGTCTCTTGGACAGCAAGGGACCAGTCAGTCCTAAAGGAAATCAACCCTGAATATTCACTGGAAGGACTGATGCTGAAGTTGAAGCTCCAATACTTTGGCCACTTGATGTGAAGAGCTGACTCACTGGAAAAGACTCTGATGCCGGGAAAGAATGAGAGCAGAAGGGGATGAGAGAGGATGAGATGATGGCATCACTGACTCAATGGACATGAGTTTAAGCAAACTCCGGGAGACTGTGAAGGACAGGGACGCCTGGGGTGCTACAGTCCATGGCATCACAAAGAGTCGGACCCTGAGCAACCGAACAACAAAAAGAAGTGAGCTATCATGCCATGGAAAGACATGGAGGAACCTTAAATGCCGATTACCAAATAAGAAACCAATGTAAAAAGGCTACATACTGTGTAACTCCAACTATATGACATTCTGGAAAAGACAAAAACTATGGACACAGTAAAAGATCCGTGGTTGCCAGGGGTAAGAGGAGAGAGGGAGCACAGAGAATCTTCACAGCAGTGAAGCTGCTCTGTATGATACTATTGGTGTGGACATGTCATCATGGGTTTCCCTGGTGGCTCAGAGGCAAACAAGCTGCTTGCCAATGCAGATGTGGGTTTGAACCCCGGGGTCGAAAGATATCCTGGAGAAGGAGATGGCAGCCCACTCCAGTATTCATGCCTGGGAAATCCCATGGACAGAGGAGCCTGGTGGGCTACAGTCCATGTTGTCACTGAGTTGGACAGGACTTAATGATTAAACAACAGCAAACCCATGTCACTGTATGTTTGTCCAAACTCAAGAGTGCACACCACCAAGAGTGAACCCCAACATAAACTATGGGCTGTGGATGACAATAATGTGTTGATGCAAGTTCACCAAAGAAAAGGCACTTCTCTGGTGGGGAATGTTGATACTGGGGGAGGCTGTGCATGTGTGTGGGGGTAGAGGATGCATGGGAAATCTCCATACCTTCTGCTCAACACTGCAATGAACCTAAAACTGCTCTAGAAATAAAGTCTGTCCAAAAAATATGGAGAACTCAAAAGTGTGGCAGGAGCTGAAATGCCCACAAACAGCTGAAGCTTCTTGCAGAAGCCGGAAAGCTAGAGTTGGGAGTGAGGCGTGGAACAGGGCCACTCCCCAGTGAATGGTCACTTCAGGAGCCAGTTTGAGGAACCATCACCAGTGTTTTACTCAAAGTATCATCAGCCCAGTCAAAAGAATTTAAAAAAGGCAAAATGAAGAACCAACCATTTGCTGTCAGGAAAGTATTTTCCTGAAGATACGTTCAACGTTTGCGGTTTAAGCCTAATACCTGCAATCTCTCAATCTCATCTGAACTGTGTTAATGCCAAGACCAGACAGGATGCCAAGGAAATAAAAAAACATTATTCCTATGCAGGTTCCGTGGCTCACACAGCACACCCACCCACACCTCCATCCTGGTAGAGCAAAATGAGAAATGGACCACACTGCATTATAACAAAATTAATCTGCCATTTCTGCAGCCTCAAACTGATAAGCACACCAGAACTCATTTATAATTGCTTATTTCTACTTCACAACATTCCTTCCAGTGTTTCTGTTCTCTAAAACAAAGTCCATTAACATTGCATTATTTTTTAATAAGCTTTAAAATTCACGTTGATTGGAATTTTGTCCTCCTCTCAAGTAATCTGGCCATCCTCACACACAGCTGAGTTCCACCCGCCAGGCTGAGTGGCTAGAACTGTCCTTGGCTGGGATCATTCCAGGGTCTGCTGCAAGGGCCCTGGGCTTGCGGGAGGCCTAGGTGGCTGGGCCAGTCTGAGGGCAGCCACCTCTACAGCAGAACCAGAGCCAGCCCAAGGGCTGGAATGGGAGGAGAAAGAGACGCGTTTGCTTCAAACAAAAAAGGAAACAAGGTTAAAATGAAGTTTATTATTTTTTTGATTTTTTTTTTTTGTTTTTTAAATAAAACTGTTTGTGAAACAGCTATTTTATCCCCACGGCAGAGTGACCCCTGAAAGATGCACTAACCCCTTCTTAAGGCCTTAACAAGATTTTTTTTTTTTGTACTTTTTTTCTTTTTTTAAAACTCAGATATTTAAAAATTATACAATTTACAAAACAAAACAAAACAACACAACATAGAGAATCATGTAGCGTGGGGCTGCTCAACTGACAGGCTCCCTTTTCCTTTATAAAAGTGAAAGCAAAAGAAGAAAGGGTGGAGTGGGTGCTCCTGGTCAGCTTACCCCGCGTGACCACACCTGACACCATCCTTCCCTGTGTTCACTCCTACGGCCTAGGTTCGTCCGTCCGCCCTGCGGGTCAGGGCACAACAGCTGCCTGGAATGCGCCCAGGGGCGGCCGTCCCTTGATCCTGCCGGCCGAGCCGCTTTGTCGGACCCTCGGGGCTCTCACCGGCCAAGGACCCAGGACACAGTTGTGACCGTGGGGCCTCCGCCTTGGGGCATCCGCCAATGTCCCCTCCCCCGAAAAAAAATAAAAATTTAAAAAATAATAAATAAATAGTGTTTCTGGAAATGAAAAAGATTTATTTTTGTGTTTAAACATCATTCTCCCATTCTTGAAAACATGGACCATCCCCCACTTCCCTCCCCCTCGACCTTCCCACTTTTGAGACAAATTACTGACAAAGACATGGTTTGGTGTGGTTCATCTGTTTTTCTGACCCCAGGTCTAGAGTCTCTGAATTATGTGAGCTGGGCCAAGGATCTAAGCCACCCCTGTCCTTGTGAGATCAGAGTTTGTTCGGTTCAATTTCATGTTTAAATTTCATGTCATTGGAACAAATTTGGAGTTCTTTAACTAGATAATTTTAAAATAGAATCAAAAGGGATAGCGCACCTTTCATTTAAACAAAGTCTTTCCAGACTAAAAATAGATTTATATATATATATTTTTATCCCTCCCTTTTAATTCCCCCCACCCTTTCCCATCATCCCACCCCTCCCCCCTCCCCCCACACTGTCACTATGGAGATTGTGTCCATGGAAACAGCCATTCCAACTTCTTGGGCCTTTCTTTCCTGTGGTGTCACCGGTTTGAGAGTGATGTAAGGACTTAGGAAGGAAGTGCTGGCGCGGGCAGGCACGCGGGGTGGGGCGGGGCAGGGTGGGGCTGCACAGGAGGACCGTTTCCATTCCATCACGAGCATCCACCGCCTTCTCATCTCCACAGTCTCACCTGCAAGACAAACAGACACTGGGTGCTGGGAACCTCTGCGCGGTGCTGTAGCCCACAGCCCCAGCTCTGTGGTGGCGCTGGGGTCGGGGGACCTGCAGGGTCTGGCAGCCGGCATGAGACACCCAGGGCCCATGGTAGAGCCGGCTGTGTGGCTCTGGGCCTGAAGCAAGGTAAAGGCAGCAATGGCCTGGCCAGCTGCACCAGGTATGGACTCGGAGTGCCCCTCCCCAGTGCGTGGAGGGAGCTCCCCTGACCCCCGAGGTGGGGCTGCCCACAGTGGGGCAGCTCTTGGGGTGACCCTTGCTCAGGACGCTGCCCCCTGGGGCCTACAGTGGGACTCAGCACGTGGGGCCGGGGATCTGTCCTCACAGAGGTGGCTGAGCACCCAGCTGATGTGGAAGAACCGGCTCAGGACCATGCCCAGGTCACCTCTAGCCGTGGGCGGCTCCCACACCTAACAGAGAACACTCCTGGGAGCTCCAAGGGGAGGGCGGCTCTCAGGTCACCCTCTGGGGCTCCCCAGGCCCTGCCACTGGCGTCTGTCTCTCCTTCCGGCCCGGGCTCCAGGCTTAGGAAGACTCTCCTGGTGACCACCAAGGGTATGCGGGCTTGCACTGAGGGCCTCCTCAGGATACTTCATGGGTCCTTAGATCTCAGAGACACAGCAGTTTCCGAGGAACTCAGTCCAGAAAAATTAAGCCAAAAGCCACGTGTGGTGACACCCCTGTGTGTGTGTGTGTGGGGAGGCTCACCTGGCTTCTTCCTCAAACCCTTTCCAGTGCCCTCCACCAACCAATAAACCTCAGGAAAACCCAGGCATCACCAGTCCCTGTTTCTGCTTCTGTAAAACTTACTAATACACAAACTAGTTAAGGCTAGCCTGTGTATACAAGCTAAGAACAGACATTCCCGCACCCTTGCCAGAAAGAGATTCCTAGCTGCTTGGCAGAGAACAGGAATAGACAGTGAGAGACTTGCAGGCAGCAGGACAGCGTCGCCGCCCTCAGGCAGAAGCAGACCCTGGGCCTCCGGCTGCCGGGGCCAGGAGCTGAGCCGCCCTGCCACGGCCACAGAGTGGCTTCCCCAGCGGCCCCTTGCCCAGCACAGACTCTCTCCACTCTGGTTTCCTGAGGCTGAGGCTGCCAGGTAAGGGGGAGAAGAAGTGGCCTTCTCTGGTGTCGCTCCAGGAACCAAAGGCCCTCTATCAAGGCGATGCTAGGGCAGGGCTGCCAGGACGCCTCAAACAAGGACCAAAGGGGTCAAATCTTGCCGGGGATGTGGGCCACCGGCGGGAACAGAGAACAAGAGCCGCACATCTCGCAAAGCTCGGCTCGTGGAGCGAGGGCCAGGGACGGGGTCTGCCCTCTCCCCAGCACTTGGCAGAGTCTCTGGCCTGCACCCCCCAGAATGCAGGTGGTCTCAGCACCAGGGTCTGCCTGGCTGGAGGGCTCCGCAGGCTGCTGGCCTGGGCTCCTTCCCTTGGTGCCACTGGGGGGCCTGGTGGTCCGTCCACACCCCCTGCCAGTGCCTGGCCTTCCGGCCTTTCTCGCACGGACCTCCCCAGGGTCTGATACTTGACTGGCCCAAACACCTGGTACCCTGAATATAATGGGGCCCTAACTTCTCCGTTTTTCCTAAAAACTATTCC
Organism: Capricornis sumatraensis; assembly: GCF_032405125.1. NCBI lineage: Eukaryota > Metazoa > Chordata > Mammalia > Artiodactyla > Bovidae > Capricornis > Capricornis sumatraensis. Next base: position 157,210,714 of record NC_091072.1, read on the forward strand.
TTTAGTAGGAATAATGGGAAGAAAACTCTTGAAACATCTAGTAGGGGCCAGGCACTATGCCAGGAGCCCTACAGACACTTCTTCACTGGAACACTGCGAGGCCTGCCCCCTCACCCCATTATTTTGGAGACAAAGCCCTGAGGGAGGCGACCTGTGCAGCCCAAAGCCCTGGGCTGGTTAGACTTGGGACTGGGGCTCACGGCCAGCAAAGCTCTTCGGACTGGGCCCCTGGGACTCTGCCTCGGAGCTTCCATTGCTCAGGTCTGTCCAAAAGTGCCGGAGGTGGCTGAGGAGGCAGCACTGGGGCAGAGCTGTGGCCCGTGAGCAAGCGGGCGGCCCTCTGTGCTGAGGCCGCTCTCTTCTCTGTAGAAAGGTACCGGCGTGTTTGGCTGTCGGCAAACAATCGGGCCTTCATCCCAGGCCAAAGCATTCCCATCAGCCTCTTCCTGCTGCCCTTCAGCTTCACCCTGGCCACCTGGACCTGGGTGGGCTCCCCCACCTGGCTGAGGCTGCCCTTGCCTTCGTAAGCTGAGACCCGAGCCTGCTGGGGAGCGCATGGGGAGCCTGTGCCTGCCCGATGCCATCAGGTCAGTGCCCTCCTCCCTGGGCCACCCCGTGAGAACAGGAACCACCCTGCGCGCCCCGTTCCCCCCAAATCCTGGTTCAGTGCATGAACAGGCCGAGACAGCCGCCCCTGTCCTCGTGGGAGGACAGTCTAGTGGAGACATAGATGGTTCGTGAACATACCAGCAACTCAAACCCGTGGTGACACCAGGGAGGCGGCAGAGTGGGGACAAGGGGACTGGGAAGGCTGCTCTGAGGACGTGCCCTGAAGCTGAGGCCCAGAGGGGAGCTGAGCATGGGCACAGGAGCCCTGAGGGAGGTGGCGACCCCAGGGCCCTCGGAGGTGAGCTGAGGAGCTGCACTTGGCCCTACAGGTGGCGGGAACCTCAAGTCGAGGAGAGACAGGAGTTGGTGCAGAGCGGCAGCGTGTGGGGCCGTGTGGGGCCGTGGGGTGGGGGCGAAGGGGGACCCGGGACATGACCATGGGCACTAACCTGGCACCCAGGACAAGGCAGAGCTGGATGGAGGTCACAGCTTCCTGCCCACTGGGTGGGCCGGGTGGGAATGGGGCCTCCCGTGTCTACTGCCGATGAGAACTGGGGACGGGCGGGGAGCCTCGTCCACTAGCTGCCCCGAGCCGGGAAGAGGGTGGCACTGGCCGGCCAAGGCTCCCGCACCCGCAGACCCAGGAGGGGGCCGCCCACTGACCTTTCCTCCTGGGCACAGCTGGCCTGGCCAGGTACCTCACGTGGCAGTGAGAGATGAGAACTCACATCTCCGTGCCCTCAGCCCTGGGGTTTTCTGCCAGACAGGGCTGCACCAGGCACAGTGGAGACATTTCTTAACTGCATCCTCACAAGGATGGCCACTGATGGTCCTCTTTCCACAGGAGACACTGAAGCACAGAGACACTAAGCGGGCTGACGCTGTCACACAGCACTCTCCACACCACAGGAATAATCACTGCCCCTTCCCCACCCTGTGATGGTGGATCTACGCCCCCAGCACAGACCCCATGGTGGATGCTCCCTGAGGGGAGGGGCTGCGTCTGTCCCTCACGCTGGGGCTTCCCACCACCTGCAGAGGGCGGCTGAACCCAGGGGAAGGGCCCTGCCTTGACAAGCACTTCCGGGGGCGAGCCGGTGCTCTGTCCCTCCCTTCCCTCCAAGAGGGAAAGGTCTGACCTCAACGGACTTGAAACAACCCCACACTGTGGGACAGGCCACTTAATCACTCAGCACCTCGCTCCTTTGGTATAAGCGTGACAGCGACACCAACTCTGTGAGGAATAAACATGAGGCTTGTCGTCCTATGAGAGCCGAGGGCTCTGGAGCTGGCAGAGCCCAAGAATGGGCAGAGAGGAAGGTGAGGATGAACAAAGTTAAAATTTCCAAAAGGAAACCGGGCCCAGACTTCCTGTTTTTCTCAAACACAGGCTGGGATTCCAAGAACAAAAGGCCCCAAGTAACCCATGGTTCTCCTCCAACCGGCTCTTCCCAGACACTTCCGGGAACACTCCCCATGGCTCCAAGTAAGATTTTTGAGTGGGTAGCCATGCCCTCCTCCAGGGGGTCTTCCTGACCCAGGGATCGAACCCACGTCTCCTGTCTCCTGCGCTGCACTGAAGGTGGATTCTTTACCCGCTGAGCCCTAGGGAAGATTCGTAACAAGGGGGAGGGAACATTCCAGAGACTCAGGCACACAGTGCTGCCCCAGAGAGCCAGGCCTTGCACACCGGTGTGTGGGTCGCAGACGCCTGGAGTAAACACAGATGCCCTCCCCTGAAGAGAAATAATCCCTTAATGAACACTTCTGAGACAACTGGCCGCCCAGCCCATCCTGCAGAAGCACGTGCCCCAGGTCAGGTACGTTTTGCTGCTGCTCCTCATAATCTCCCTTGCTTTTCCCTCGGTGACGCAGTAAGGAGGCGGAGGACGTGGAAGGCGGGGTGGAGGTGGGCACTACGGGCCCACTGCTTCGAGAGACCCAAGTCATATAATCCTGCTCTCACAGGCACACGCTACCAGCCACGACCACGAACCCACAGACACACTCATGGAAAGCACAACTCAACTGAGATTTTTAAAAGAAAAATTAAACGTGGTGCTGAAGCCTACTAAATCTTTGAGGGGATTTTCCTTCCCTTTGTACTTCTATGAAAGGGATCTTTCATAGCACCGGGAGGCAGGGGAAGAGTTCACATAACAAAACTTGGGGAATTTTTTGTTTTTCAAAGAACTCACTCAAAGGTTTAGAGCTGTGGTGGTGGTGTAGTCGCTAAGTTGTGACTCTTTGTGACCCCATGGACTGTATGTAGCCCACCAGGCTCCTCTGTCCACGAGATTTCCCAGGCAAGAATACTGGAGTGGGCTGCCATTTCCTTCTCCAGGGGATTTTCCCGAATCAGGGATGGAACCTGCATTTCGTACACTGCAGGCAGATTCCTTCTGGCTGAGCCACCAGGGAAGCCCAAGCTTTAGAGACATCAAGCAAACTAAAAAGAAAAGATCTCTGGTGAGAAGCCTTTCTGAGATGGGGAAAGAGCGAGGGCTGCAGGCAGAAGCACCCCCATCTTAGAGGCTCCGTCCCAGAAGCCAGCTGCCCCCAGGAGCCCCACCCAAGGCCTGCCTTCAGGAACAGCCCCCCAGTCCCTAGTGGACGATGGAACCATTTTAAAGCCCCACATTATCTTTCTACACGTATTCTGGGGGGTGAAGCAACAGAGAAGTGCTTTGTCAGCCGGGGGCTGGCCTCACACAGTCAGACACCCAGGTGCCGCCTGGCCTGGGCGAGCAGCAGGCAGAGGCCACAGCACCCCCTCGCAGCCGCAGGGGCGGCAGCCCCGACTCACCTGTGCTTGCTGTTCTTTCCATTCCCACGGGCACACTGCCCCCCTCACCCCCGCTCCGACTGCTCTGTGCTGAGGCTGCCTTTCGCTGTCTTGTTCTGCAAGGGGGGGACAGGGCATGGGAGGGGAGGCTGACGCCGGCAAAGCCAAGGAGATGAGACAGGAGGGACAGAGAACGAGCGTGCGGGTCAGGGCGGGCGGAGGCGAGGCGAGGAACGCACATGGAAAAGGAAAGAAAAAGCAGAGAGTCAGTACTGAACGACATACAGGAGATACTCAAGACAGGGTTTGCTGAGGCAAAATGTGACCCTTCAAAAATGGAAGTTTAAAAAAATAAAATACAAAGGAAGTAAAAAATAAACAGAAAATTTTAAGATCCAAGGATCCATCTCGGGAAATAATTTTTTAAGAAAAGCATCAGTAAGCATCCTTCAGAAGCAATCTGAGGGCAGACCATCAAGATGACCTCTTTCTAGTGCCTTCTGGCGCCGCTGAGTGGAGACTGGAGACTGCGCACGAGTGGCCACCAGGGGTCAGTGTGGCCTCAGCCGGAGGAGCGCCGCCGCAGGAGCGCCAGGTGGAGGCCTCCACCCGCCTGGCCCTTGGGGGGGCGGGGCGGGGCGGGGCGGGGCGGGGGGGGGGGCCTTCTCCACACCCTTCCCTCCCCACACCCGTGAGTGGTGTCTTGGAGACAGGCCATTCACACACTCCGCCCGCATCTTCCTTCCCTTCCTAAATTTGAGAGGCGACCAAGAGACCAACTCGTGAACCAAACGCAGACACTATGGGCTGTGCCTGCGGAAGCAGAACCTGACGGGGACGGCATTTCCCCGAGAGCTGGGCATCAGCTCTCTCTAGTTGGGGAAGACGCCTCTGCTCTGGGTCCAGGCCTACAGCCAACCTCACCCCACGCCAGTCTGTGGTCTGGGGTTCCACTAAACTAAGGCGGAAACCAGGAGTTTCGTGCATTTCTCTTAACAGACAAACACCTCCCCAGCTCCGCCGACCCCACATCACAGGGCTCCCTCCCGTTTGCCCCTCCGCCCACCAGGCCCTGGCCTGAGACGGACTATCAGGTCTCCAGGTCTTTCAGGAGGAGCCCCCGGCCCCCTCGCCCTGCGGGCAGCCCCGGCTCTGCAGGCCGACTCACCTTGTGCTTGGGGCACCTCACCGAGAAGTTCTCCTCGTGGAGCAAACAATCTGCAAAACAGAGGGGACAGTCAGGAGGAGCCTGGCGCGGGGCACAGCCCGCGGGGTGCGGGGTGGGGGTCACACACGGAGACAGAGGACCCCGCACTGTGATTCCTAATAGGAGAACGTGAGAGACACCCCCAAATAACCTATGGCATCTCAACATGGTGGACTATCAGCCAGTTAGGCAAGGTTTCAGAACAGGTAACAGCATGGGGAAGCACGATGCAGACTGCTCGGATGCATGCACGTGCAAGCACAATCCCATCTGTCATGCTGCTTACATGCATAAAGGACAAAGGAAATCTACCAAAATCTACCTAATCTACCAAAATTCAGTTCTGTTCAGTCGCTCAGTCGTGTCCGACTCTTTGCGACCCCATGAATCGCAGCACGCCAGGCCTCCCTGTCCATCACCAACTCCAGGAGTTCACTCAGACTCACGTCCATCGAGTCTGTGATGCCATCCAGCCATCTTATCCTCTGTCGTCCCCTTCTCCTCCTGCCCCCAATCCCTCACAGCATCAGAGTCTTTTCCAATGAGTCAACTCTTCGCATGAGGTGGCCAAAGTACTGGAGTTTCAGCTTTAGCATCATTCCTTCCAAAGAAATCCCAGGGCTGATCTCTTTTAGAATGGACTGGTTGGATCTCCCTGCAGTCCAAGGGACTCTCAAGAGTCTTCTCCAAGACCACAGTCCAAAAGCATCAATTCTCTCAGCTTTTGTCACAGTACAACTCTCACATCCATACATGACTACTGGAAAAACCATAGCCTTGACTAGACGGACCTTAGTCGGCAAAGTTTAGGTGACACTAATTTTATTTTTTCTGTATTCCCATGATCATATCCTGTTGTTTTAACAATCTCCAGTAAATGTTCTTTTTAGAATTTCTTATCCTAGGTTAAGCCCACTCCACAGGCCCACGCCAAGGCTTCCTTGTGAAAACACTCAATCTGTAGGCCTCTTTTCTCCTGTCGAGTCACAGGTCAGAGGCAGAAAGGAGGCCAGGCCCAGCCCTGCTGCCACCCTCTCCCCACAACCATGGAGATGCTGGAGAAGCTCTGCAAGCCACGCTAAGGGCTTCAGGGGAAAGTGAAACCCCATGAGGGGCTGTGAATCCTCAGCCCCCGAGCCAGAGGTAATGGCAGGATGTTAATACTGGTCACACGTTCTCAGAGAGCTCCAGGGCACCATGGCAGGGGGCGGCATGGTACTTAGCCTTGTTAAATTTACAGTTTAACTCAGCTTTAAAGCAAGGTCCAGATGAGCGGCCTGTGTAGCCACAGATTTCAAGTGAAATAATAATAAGCAAGGGGATACACAAATGGAAACTTCTGAGGCCCTCTACAATTTATACAGACCAACAGAGACCTTCTCACAATTTGGCTGAGCCACCTCCCCTCTGGAGTCCCAGGACCCTAGGACTGGGCAGGTTTAGTCCTCTCAGCCCCAGGCAAGCCTGAGGGCTTGGGAAACAGCAAGTCCTGCTCATCTGTGCCTCACTCCACACCCCCAAGCAAACAGCACAGCAGTAAATGAAATGTGCTAATTTACAACCCACAGGTATATGGTGTGACCCAGGCTCTTGCTGCTCCAGTTGGCCAGAGAGCTCCCGGACAGCAGGGACGGACAGCTGGAGCTGAAGGCGGCGCCCTTGCCTCACCTGGGCAGCGGCCACAGCATGCCAGCAGAGATGGTGCAGGCCATGTGGGGTGAGGCCACCCTCCCACCCCAGGGGTTTACAGCAATGAAGAGGGGGTGTGTGAGTTGGGAAAGATATCATCAGGAAGGCAGAGGTCTGAGAGGGCCCTCACACAGCCATGAAACAAGGACCAGCAGCGATGAACCGTTAGTGAAATGTGCTTCTAGTTAGGAAACATGTTCCCTCAAAGTTAAAAAGCAGAAAAGAAATAAAACAATAGAAGTGCATGCTAAAGGCAACTTGGAACTAGTGCCTGGTACTTCTGGAAACGGAGTGTCCTGAACCAATCTACAAAACCTTCTCACAAGGCCTCCCATGCGGGCAAAGGCGCTCCTCAATCTGGTGAGGTCACAGGCCCGCAGGACATGCACTTCCCCTTCCTGGCAGGATGAGAAGCACAGCTGAAGAGCGCAGACACCTGCAGGGGCCGGGGAGCCTCTTCTAGACTGCCCCCGCCAGCCTCCGCCAGCCTCCACCAGGGCAGAGTGAGGAGGGGCGGGTGGCTCGCAGCAGGCGCCGGTGGCTCACTGGCTTCCATGAGCCCCTGGCCTACCCAGTGCAGAGGGCCTGGTCAGCACTTTCCCACAGTGAAGTCAGATCACCACACAGGCCAGCAGAGACTCACCAGGCTGCCGAGTCGGCAGGGCGGCTTCCAGACATGGATGCCAACACCCCAGGCCAGTGCTCCGCTTTGAGTCCTCTCTAGGCGTAGGGGCAGAGGACTCTGCTGAGCTCCTCGCCACAAACTATGTGGGGCCTCAGATACCCACGCGCACCCACACACGTTCCAGCTAGGGTGGTGAGCCCAAGGAGGAAGCAAGTGGAAGGGTGTCTCGGGTCCTGGGGTCTGCCGAGCCCCAGCAGCCTCCAGCTCAGCTACGGCCTCTCAGGGCTACACTGCATGCTCCCACTGGCAAAACCAGGCTGGAACTGGGGTGTCCGCCAGCCTCATCCTGCCTCACCGAGCAGCAGTCTCCTGGGGCCAGAGGAAGGGGGAAGAGGACAGAGGAAGGCCTTGAACTGGCTTCTGTGATGCAGACAGCTCCTCTCCAGGGAGTGGCCAGACCACCGGTCGTTTCACAGAGCCCATCAGGGGCTCTAAACCTGCTGCCAAGATCAAAGCTGGCAGAGAGAGCAGCTTTAAAATGCTGCAGGAAGGGGGGCCGCAGGTGAAATTCCCAGCTGTGCTTCCTCACGAAGCCCCTCTAGGCAAGATTCCTGAGGCACAGTGGGATCACTGCCGAGCCACCGCAGGGCTTCTGTCTCTGGCCTCTGTGTCGTGGCTCGCTGCGTTAAATACGTTCCATCTTTTTCTGTTTTAACTGGTGCTCATGCTCTTATTACTGCCTCTTCCTCTGGGAGATAAATCTCATGTCTGTGACGTAACGAGCAGCACAACAGAGCGAACCACGATGTCACAAGTGTGTGACCGCAGTTAGCAGGAGCCACAGAGCCTCAGGTTTCCATGGAGATGCGCCCAGAGGTAAAAGTTTTCCCTTCACTACCTACGGCTCTCTAAGGTTTGGGCAGCTGGCAAGAAGGCAGAGATGAAAATGCTAAACTGTTCCTTAGTCTGCACAGAGATGGGGGACTTGACTAGAGAACTTAGACTGTGAATAAATCCAGGCATCAGTCCGCAGAGTGACATGGGCTCTGGCTCACTGTGACTCAGGTCATCAGAGAGACCAACACATGCCCTAGACACAATCACCCTGCGAAACTGCTGCTCTGGGGCCAGCCCCGCGTGGAGGAGCAGAGTGTGCAGCGGCTGGGGCAGCAAAACCAGAGGGCCAGGGCCCCGACCCGGACAGCCCCTCTCTGCCTGGACACTCGGCCACCAACTTCTGCCAAACAGAGATGTTACCAACTTACCTGGCAGGCCACACCAGACAGGCTCAAAGACAGTGACGAGGAAGTCATTGACTTCCTTACTCTCAGCTGGCGAAGTCAGTCCTGCCTCCTCCATCAGAGGGAGGAGAGCCCAGGGCCCTCCCCAAAGAACCCCCACCGCCCCTCTGGACCAAGGTGGCTGGGCCTGTGCTGCCAGCCACCAAGGGAAGTAAGAAAATAAAACCTCAGTCTCTCCCTTCCACTAGCTATCTTCCAAGCACTCACATATGGCCTGTGGCTGCTGCATTGGAGAGCAGGTCTAGAACATTCCCCCACTGCAGCAAGTTTATCGTGTAGCACTGCTCAATCCCTGGAGGCGCTGCCTGGAGGCAGGTGCTGGGAGCCTCCTGCAGGGGCGAGGCGGCCTGCCTGCGGCCCACCTGGTGCTCCGGGGCAGAGCCCTGTGCAGGAGACCGCCACTCACTGGCCACTAATGGGAGAGGTAATTCTTGCTGTATCTCCTTCATAAAACTTACAAACCACTGCCAAAAACCCGAGACTTAAAAAGCTTCATTTAAAGACCATGAAGCTTAAATTAGAAAAAGAAACAAAACATTCTGGCAGAACCCTGACTGCATCATGAAAATGAGAAAAGTCAGTGGTTGGCCCCTAGAGAGAAGGATTTAGTGGCTGTTCTACAGAACAGCCCAGACCATGGTCCAGGTGAATTACAGCTCAGATTCAGCCTGGAAACACGCAGAGGAGGACAGAGGACGGAAGGGACAGACCGGAACCCAAACTCCCTGAGCTGACATTTCAAGGCTCTCTTCTCATGCCCACTTTCCCCTCTGGCCACACGGGGCCCTGGTGGGCCACATGGGGCCCTGGCCACCAGCTGCCCTTCAGCATGTGCAAACACACTTTTACCAGAATCTAACTTCAGCATAAAGTTAGAGCATTATCTTTCTCTATCTTTCTTGTTTTTTGGCTGTGCCATGTGGCTCGTGGGGTCTTAGCTCCCAACCAGGGACTGAACCTGGGCGCCCAGCAGTGAAAACCCAGAATCCTAACTCCTGGACTGCCAGGGAATTCCCTTTCTTATTCTTTTCAGCTACAGCCCCTACAGAAACCCGGAAAGAGAAAAGGGAGGGGGAAAGGAGGGACAGTGAGAGGCAGGGGGGGCGCACTTCAGCAAGTGTAGGTGAGCGGGTGAAGGGTGGTCCAGAGGAACTTGGACTCCTCCTTGCTTGCCAGATCTGGCTCCACGTGCTCTGCGCTCTGCACGGCTGTCACCTGCTCAGCCCCCAGGCTCCGTCAGCACTCTCATCTGTCTGCCCCTCTTCTCTTCCTCCATCCTGACTGCCAGCATTATGAGCGACCTGCTAGGTGAAGGTGTCAGACCCATCTAACACTCAAAAAGTAACTGGTGAAGACAGTCAACAAAGAGCTATGAGTCGGGAGAAAGAAAGAGGATTCTCCCAGGCACTGAAGCTCTGAGTCAGACTCGAGTCTCCTGCACTGCTCACCGGATGGCATTGTTCAGACAGAAGGGATCCTTCTTTCAACAGTTGTCACACTGCAAAACACCACTCTGATTACCTCCAGAGAACTGGGGAAATGTCTGACAAAATCCAACACCAGTTCATGATAAAAACACACATCAAACTAGTAACAGAAGGGAACCTCCTCAACTATATCAAGAACGTCTATGAAAATCCCACAGCTATCATCATAAGGGGTCAGAAACAAGGCAAGCGTACCAGTTCTTGTCACTTCTATCCAACATTATGTGGAAGATCCAGCCAGAGAACTAAGGCATCTATCTGACTGGAAAAGAAGTAAAGCGACCTATTTGCAGGTGATGTATCTCGTCTATAGAAATCCACTAAACCACTATTAGAACTAATCAATGAGTTGAGCAGAGTTCCAAGATCCATGATCAATACATATACCTCAGTCAATTATACGTCTATACACTCACAGTGAACAACCTGAAAACTGACTTAAAAAACAATTTTATTTATAATTGTACTAAAAATAGTAAAAATACTTAGGAATAAATTTAACAAAGAAAGTGCAAAATGTCTACCCTGAAAATTACAAAACAGTATTGAAAGAAATTAAAGACTGAAATAAATGGAAAGACAGATACCTCATGATCATGGATTGGAGGATACATTATTACCAAGATGGCAGCACTCCCTAATTGATTTTCAGAATCAGTGTAATCACTATCCAAGTGTCAATGGCTGTTTCCCCTCTCACCCACAGGAATGGACCAGCTGATCCTAAAATTCATCGTAGAACAGCAAAAGATCCAGAAGAGCCAAAACAATCTTGGAAAAAAGGAACAAAGCTGGAGGACTGACACTTTTCACTTTCAAAGTCTACTACAAAGCTACCACAGTCAAGACAGTGTGGTGCTGCAGAGTCCAGAAATAAGCCTAGACATCTACAGGCAACTGGTTTTCCACAAAGGTGACAAGGTCAGTGAATGAGCAAAGAGTAGCCTTTTCCACAAATGGTGCTGGGACAACTGGGATCCACGTGGAAAGAAAGGAATGAACTGGACACCATATATAAAAAATAGCCAAAACGGATCAAAGACTCGAGTAAGGGCTAAAACTAAAACACAGATATAAATCTTTGTGATTTTGGATTATACAATAGTTCTCAAATGTAAGAAAAGCAACAAACAGCATAAGCAGGAAAAGAAAAATAAACTGGATTTGCTTAGCGTCATTAGCCACCAGGGATGTGCAAAGCCAAATCACAAAATGAGATACCACTTCATGCCCATGGGGATGGCCACGGTGAAGAAGACAGATAAAAACAGGTGCTGGTGATGGAGAAACTGGAACCCTCACACACTGCTGGAGGGATGTAAAATGACTCAGCCACTTTGAAGAATGGTCTGATCATTCCTCAAATGGTTAAACAGAGTTACCATGTGACCCAAGAATTCCACCCCTAGGTTTATGCCCAAGAGAAATGAAAACACTAGGTACACACAAAGACTTGTCTATGAATGTTCACAGCACCACTATATAATCATAAAAAAGTGGAAAACCTAAATGTGCATCAATGGAATGATAAATAAAATATGGTGCATCCTTACAATAAAATACTGTTTGAAAATAAAATGAAGTACTAACACATGCTGTGCTGTGGATAAATCTGAGAATCACGAAGCGAAGTCACACAGAGGCCCGTCATGAAGACCACATGTTGTGTGATTCCACGTACATGAAATGTCCAGAGCAGACAGACCCACGGAGATAGAAAGCGACTCATGGCTGCCAGTGGGCAGAGGGCGAGAGACCGCCAATGAGCAGGAGTTTCAGAGGTGATGAAAGTGCTCTGAAGTTAACTGCAGTTTGCGCCTGCACCACGATGTGAATGTGATGGTAAAAATCACTGAATTGTACACTTAAATAATTGAATCTTTTACGAATTATAAAACATTAAAAAAAATCACCCCATTTAATTCATTTTTAGTACCTTCTCTGCATTCCTTCAGAATTTACAAATAGAACAGGGTTAGATAAGACAAAACAAGCAATAAAGAAGACAGAGAATCACAGTGCATGTCCTACCCTTCAGATGTTCTGAACAAGGGCCAGTGGTCCCATCTTACCTGCGTCAATGGCACACGGGTAATGGTATCGGAAGGAGCAGCCTTTGTTGTAGCAGCCCAAGGTGGCACCTGCCTCCTGGCAGTGGGAACATTTCTGCAAGGGAGGAAGAAGTCAGGCGTGTCAGCATCCCAGACACCCTCTCCTCCAGGCCTGCCCCAGACCCCGCCGGTCAGACCTCAGCGTGTGTCTCTGCGGTTACTGGAGTCTGGCGGCAGGACGGGCTGTCAATTTCTAACCGCCACTCACTGACCACATCGTGGACGCCATCCAGCAGCAGCGTTTCAGGCCAGGCCTCCCAACGTCCACAAATAAATCAAACAGAACAACACACAGGCCCCCAGCCCCACCTCTGGTGCTCCTGCTGCCCGCCCGCCCGTGAGTGCCTTCCCTCCATCCTCACCGCTTCGGTGAGCTGCTTACAGATCCTGCCTGTCTATTTCTGCTGTGGAAGTCTGGGGTAGGAGGAGAGGGTGAGATAGTAGAGTTATATATATATAAGTCTTTTAGAATTAAAAGTGGAATTTGGTTTCCAGTTCTTATTTTTGTAAGAAGAATTTATTTTTATTCTGCTTATCCCAAATGCCCAATACAAGTATATTTCTCTTTTCAGAAAATGCGGGCTCCTGTGTGCACACGGTATTTTTACACCCAAATCCTATTTTAAAGGCACTAGGAAACCTGCCATGAATTTCTGGCTGAGACGTGATCCTGTAATTGAGACGTTCCTCCTCCTATGCTCAGGTTTTCATAAAGTGGGGCACACCTCTAGCGTGTGATGCGGCTGCCCGTGCGTGCTCGTCCTGTGTCAACAAGAATCACATTTGTGTAATGAGCCCCATTGGCCCCACTGAGCAAAGGCGCAGACTCTTCCGGTGGGTGAGGCCACATAGATGAGGCTACCTGAACGAGGTGGACACTTGTTCTTAAATCTAGGAAAAATAAAAGTGCTCCATAAGCAGTTACACTTGTGGAAAATGCCCCCCACCAAACACACACCGCACCCCTCCAGGGACAAAGAAAACCAAAGGGCGCCCTTTTGTCTTTGCTCTGTTGTCTGGGACGGCAGCCCATCAAGGTCCATGTGGCTCACAGGCCTGCAGCAGTCAGAACGCCTCACAGAGCGGGGCTCGTGAAGCCCGCCTGGACGGAGCCATGGCGTGGACACCCCTAACCCACAGCGGCAGCAGGAGGGTGACAGTGAGTTGGATCGAGCGTCCCTGATGCTGACGCTGACGGAGAACTACGCGGATGCAGCCACAGCGCGGCCCCAAGTCGCCCTGCACCGCGGCGGGCATCGCTGGATGTGCCCCGTTTGGTCATAGCCAGCCTGTGACAGCCCCCCTCTCAGACGAGGTGCCTGGAGCCTGAGAAGGGGAGAAACCCGTGCCCGGTCAGAGCCGGTCCTGGCTGACCACACCTGGCCTCCTCCAGAGGCCACTGGGGCAGACACAGGGTGCTGAAAGAGCCCTGGAAGAGCGACATCCTTCCGGGCATGGATAGCCACGCGCCCTCACACCCTTGCCAAGAAATAAGACTTCCTGGCCCAGGGTATACCAAGGGCGGTTGGCAGCGTCGCAGGCAGCCCTTGTCAGTGCCACAGGGTCCCTTCAGAACCAAGGTCTCAATCATCAGCCGGAGAGAAGGAATGTGGCTAACTCCTCCACAGCCACCCGCAGCCCTTTCTGCCATACCCCTTCTCCTAAAGGAGCCCTGAACGGTCAGCCACCCAGGGGGCTCACACTCCGGGCCCTCCTTGCCCTGGTGGCCACTGAGGAATGGGTGTGTCAAACACTTCTGGTAGTGAAGTCTGAAAAGAACAGAACTTCTGAGAAAGTTTAGGCCTCTACCAAGGGACAGGAAGCAGGACAGTCAGTCGCCTTCTCACTCGGCCTCTGTGAGGAGGGGATGGTGAGATCCGTCACAACCATCTCGTCACCACAAGGAGACAGCGCCCAAAGTGCTGAGCACTGCAGCATGACAGGGCGGACAGAGTCTGGATTTTTGGGACACAATTGAGCACCAGGACCACCTTGTGTCTAGACCTGTTGATTAACACACACACACACACACACACACACTCTCTCTCTCTCTCACACACACACACTCTCTCTCACACACACACACTCTCTCTCACACACTCTCACACACTCTCTCACACTCACACTCACACTCACACACTCTCTCACACTCTCTCACACACACACTCTCACACACACTCTCTCACACACACTCACACTCTCACTCACACACTCTCTCACACACACACTTTCTCACACACACTATCTCACACACACTCTCTCACACACTCACACACACACACACACTCACTCTCACACACACTCACACTCTCTCACACAACTCTCTCTCACACACACACTCTCTCACACACACTCTCTCTCACTCTCTCACACACTCTCACACACACACTCTCTCACACACTCTCACACACACTCTCACTCTCACACACACTCACACACACACTCTCTCTCTCTCTCTCACACACTCACTCTCTCACACACACTCTCTCTCTCACTCTCTCTCTCTCTCACACTCTCTCTCTCTCTCTCACACACACTCTCTCTCTCTTTAGTTTAACTCTGTAACCTGCAGTCCAAATATCCTGACAAGCAGGAAGGGACCCAGTACTCGAGGCCCTGCTGTATTTGGCTGCAGGTGTGGACTCTGGAATCCAAGTCACTCCTTGGTTAAGTGACTCCACTGCTGCCCATCTTTGTGCTGTTCTCGGTCAAAGTCCTAACCTTCGTCTCTTCAGCCTGCAGGTGTGGACCTGCTGGTATGAGCTACCTCACAGAGATGGTGGGAGGGTTGAATGTGTTAATCCAGGCTTTTAACAGTGGCTGGGTCAAAAGTGCTCAGCAAACCTGACCCAAGACAACCACGTGCCAGACACAGGCCGACAATGAGCCACCAGCGGAGCAGCCCTGTCATCCCCTTGGGTCTGAACACTGTCCATTTCCTTCCCACCTCAACACATGCCCCTGTGTCCCTGGCAGGGCTTCACAAAACTTCTTGCCCAGAACCAGCCCACAGGCCCCATTTTTCTCATTAAAAAAAAAAAAAAAAAAAAAAGGCAAATTCCCTCACCAGGAAATGACATCAGTAAAATGATGCTTCTTCTAATTAAAAAACAAAACCAAAAAAAAACCAAAAACAAACAAACATGCAATTAATTTACTATTACTTCCAGAGAAGAAAGACCCTGCAAGGGCCTATTTGGGCCTTAGAGAAAGGACTTTATAGCGTTTAGTTCAGGGCTTCTTAAAGTGTGGTCCCTGGACCAGCAGCGTTGGCATCACCTGGAAACGTGTTAAAAACGCAGATTTGGGGATTCTGGGCAGATTGTAGAGTAGGGAGCACTGGGAACCTGTCTCCACGTCCAGACAGTAACTGCACTGGTAGAATCTACCTGATGTAACTGCTCTGGGGCCCTGGAGTCTGCAGAAGGCCTGCAAATTCCCAGGTAGACGTGGATGGAAAATGGCAGTTGATTCTGCCCATCTCCCACTCCCAGCCAAGTGCAGGCAACCTAACTTTTTTTTTTATAAGTTCAGTTCAGTCGCTCAGTCATGTCCGACTCTTTGCGACCCCATGAATCGCAGCACACCAGGCCTCCCTGTCCATCACCAACTCCCGGAGTTCACTCAGACTCACATCCATCGAGTCAGTGATGCCATCCAGCCATCTCATCCTCAGTCGTCCCCTTCTCCTCCTGCCCCCAATCCCTCCCAGCATCAGAGTCTTTTCCAGTGAGTCAACTCTTAGCATGAGGTGGCCCAAGTACTGGAGTTTCAGCTTTAGCATCATTTCTTCCAAAGAAATCCCACGGCTGATCTTCACAATGGATTGGTTGGATCTCCTTGCAGTCCAAGGGACTCTCAAGAGTCTTCTCCAACACCACAGTTTTGTAAGTTAAGGAACTACAAAAAGAACAAACTAAACCCAAAGCTAGAGGAAGGAAGGAGATAATAAGGATTGAAACAAAGATAAATGAAACAGAGAAGAACAGACTACGAACAGAGAAAAACCAAACTGACGATGTCACTACTGATTCTACAGAAATAAAAAGGATTAAAGAGACTACTGTGAGCAACTGTACACCAGTAAGCTGGACAATCTGCATGAAATGGACAAATTTCCAGAAACACAAAATCTACCAAGGTTAAATCACAAAACTCCCAAAAAAGAAACACCCTGGATCTGATGATGGCTTCATTGGTAAATTTCACCCAGTGTTTAAGAAAGAACTAATACCTGTCCTTTATTTTTCTGGGGCTCCAAAATCACTGCAGATGGTGATTGCAGCCATGAAATTAAAAGACACTTACTCCTTGGAAAGAAAGTTATGACCAACCTAGATAGCATATTGAAAAGCAGAGACGTTACTTTGCCAACAAAGGTCCATCTAGTCAAGGCTATGGTTTTTCCAGTAGTCAAGTATGGATGTGACAGTTGGACTGTGAAGAAAGCTGAGTGCCGAAGAATTGATGCTTTTGAACTGTGGTGTTGGAGAAGACTCTTGAGAGTCCCTTGGACTGCAAGGAGGTCCAACCAGTCCATTCTGAAGGAGATCAGTCCTGGGTGTTCTTTGGAGGGAATGATGCTAAAGCTGAAACTCCAGTACTTTGGCCACCTCACGAGAAGAGTTGACTCATTGGAAAAGACTCTGCTGCTGGGAGGGATTGGGGGCAGGAGGAGAAGGGGACGACAGAGGATGAGATGGCTGGATGGCATCACCAACTCTATGGACGTGGGTTTGGGTGAACTCCTGGAGTTGGTGATGGACAGGGAGGCCTGGCGTGCTGCAACTCACAGGGTCACAAAGAGTCGGACACGACTGAGCAACTGAACTGAACTGAATACCTGTCCTTGTGAAACTTCTCCCAAAAACTGAAGAGAAGGGGATATCTTCAAAATCATTCTAATGAGGCCAGCACTAGCAGATACCAAAGCCAGAAAAAGACAAACACACACACAGAGACACACAAACCCTACAGACGAATTTCCTTTATAAACACTGATGCAAAAATCCTCAACAAAACACTAGCAAACAGAATTCAACAGCACATGGAAAGATTATATATCCTGACCAAGTGGGGTTCACTCCTGGACTGCAAGGATGGTTCACATACAGAAACGGATCAGTGTAACACGCTACATGCCACCTGTGGGGTCGCACAGAGTTGGACACAACTGAAGCGACTTAGCAGCAGCAGTAATGACATGCAGGAAATGACTGCGTGAACTCAACAGATGCAGAAAAAGCATCTGACAAAATTTAACACCCTTTTATGATAAAAAACACTCAACAAACTAGGAATAAAAGGAAACAAAAGAAATATATGAAAAACCTACAAGGAACATCATCCTCAATGGTGAATGACCAGCAGTGTTTCTTCTAAGATGAGGAGCAAAACAAGAACACTGGCTTTCACCACTTGTAATCAACATAATAAGTTCTAGCCAGAACAATTAGGAAAGAGAAAGAAATAAAAGGGGTTCAAACTGGAAAGAAAAAGGTAGTTATCTGCTTGAAGATATGAACCTTACGTTTATAGAAAACTCTAGAGTTCACACACAACACACACAAACCCCTAGAACTAGTAAATGAATTCAGCAAAGTAGCAGGATACTAAGTTAACACAGAAAAATCAGTTGCCTTTCTATACACAAACAATCTGAAAAGGAAATTACAAAAACAGTTTGATTCTTGACAGCATCAAAAAGAATAAAATACTTAAGTATTAACTATGGAAGTGAAAGACTTGTGCAATGAAAACTACAAAACACTGCCAAAAGGAATTAAAGAAGACACGAATGGAAACACAGTCTATGCTCATGGATGAGAATGGATTCGAAAATTTAGTATTATTAAAATATCTATAGAGTGACCCACAGAGTCAACACAATCAAAATTCCAACAAAGTTTTTTGCAAAAGCCAAAAAAGCTATCTTAAAATTCATGTAGAATCTTTGTTGTTGTTGCTGCGCCTCATAGCTTGCAGGATCTTATTTCTCTGACTAGGGATCGGACCTAGGCCCTCAGCACTGAAAGCATGGAGTCCTAACCACTGGACTGCCAGGGAATTCCCACATGGAATCTTAAGGGAAACTGAATAGTCAAGACAATCTTGAAAGAAAAAGAACAAAACTGGAGGACTCATGCTTCTAACTTCAAAGCTACAGTAATCAACAGCATGGCATTGGTATAAAAACAGATATCGACCAACAGGATAGAATAGAGAGCCCAGAAATAAACCCTTCCATATATGATCAAACAACTTTTGACAAGGGTGCCAAGATCATCCAATGGGGAAAGGACAGTCTTTGCAACAAATGGTGCAAGGAAAAGTGAATATTCACATGCAAAAAAATGAAGTTGGACCTTTTCCTAACAGCAGATACAAAAATCAACTCAAAATGGATGAAGGACCTAGATGTGAGACCTAAAACAATAAAGCTCTTTGGGGAAAACATGACGCCAATGTTTCATAACATTGGACTGGCAATGATCTTTTTTTTTTGGTTATGAACCCAAAGCCCCACATAACAAAGAGTAGACAAATTAAACTTAATGAAAATTTAAAAATGTTGTACATCAAAATACACTGTCAACAGAGTTAAAAGGCAACCTACAAGTTGGGAGAAAATATTTAAAAATCATGTATCTGATACGGGATTAATATCCAGAATCTGTAGAGAACTCCTAAAACTCCACCAAGTTATAACAACAAAACCCCCAAGCAAAACAAAAAACCCCAACCTATTTCAACAATGGGCCACGGACTTGAGTAGAAACTTTTCCAAATGAGGTAGACAAATGGCCAAAAAACAGGAAAAAATGCTCAACATCACTCATCAGTAAAAAAGTGCAAATCAAAACCAAAACGAGACACCACGTCACACTCATAACTACAATCAAACAGGAAACAACGGTGTTGGTGAGGCTGTGGATAAACTGGAACACGTGGGCACCACCGGTGGGCATCTGAAATAGCACAAACACTGGGAAACTATACAGCAGATCCTCAGAAAATGAAAACGGAATTCCCACATGATCCAGCAAGTCCACTTGGAGTATACATCTCACCAAAATGAAAGCTAAGTCTAAAAAGTATCTGTACACCCTTGTTCATAGCAGCATTATTCACAATACCTAAAGTGTGGAAGTAACTCAAGCGTCCATTGATGAATGAATGGATAGTAACGTACAGTATACACATACAATGGAATATTATTTGGTCATAAAAAGGAAGGAAATTCTGACACACTCTGCACCTTGAGGACAAGTGAAGTAAGTTAGCAAGAATCAAGGGACACATGACTCAACTTCTATGAGGTATTTAGAATAACAGTAGCATACTGGTGGTTGCCATGGTCTAGGAGGAGAAACTGTGGAGTCTTGTCCAATGGATACAGAGATTCAGTTCTATAAGCTGAAAAGAGCTATGGGAATGTATGGTGGTGACCGGTGAAGGTATTTAACATCACTAAACTATGCACTTAAAAACAGTTAGGCCAGGACTTCCTCGGCCATCCAGTGGTGAAGAGTCTGTATTCCCAGAGCAAGGGGCATGGGCTCAATACCTGGCTGGGGAACTAAGAGATCCTGCACGATGTGTGGCACAGCAAACAACAACAAAAATGGTTAAACCTGCAGCTACCACCAGACTCAATGGTGAACAGCTGAAAACACTTCCTCGATCGTGGAAGGAACACTTCCTTGATCACGAACAAGACAAGGACCCCCATCCTCTCCACTTTTATTCAACATAGTTTTGGAAGTCCTAGCCACAGCAATCAGAGAAGAAAAAGAAAAGGAATTCACGTTGGAAAAGAAGTAAAACTGTCACTGTTTGCAGATGACACAGTAAACCTGGAAAACTCTAAAGATACTAACAGAAAATTACTAGAGCTCAGCAGTGAACTCAGTACAGTCCAGGATACAAAACAAAATCAATACACAGAAAGCTGCTGCACTGCTACAAATACACACTGACAACAAAAGGTCAGAAAGGGAAACTAAGAAAACAATCCCACTATCATCACATCAAAAAGAATACAGTCAGGAATTCCCTGGAGGTACAGTGGTTAGGACTCCATGCTTCCAGTGCAGGGGGCATGGGTTTGTCCCTGGTCAGGGCAGATCCCGCATGCCTCAGGGCAACTAAGCCCACGCATCACAGCCACGGCAACTGCACCGCAGAGTCTGTAAGCACAACTACTAGAGTCACCTGCAGCGGGGCACAGCCGAGAAACAAAAAAGAATGAAAGCAAAACAGCATCTAACACTATCTACAGAAATAAACTCAGAATAGACTCAAGACCTAAATGTAAGACTGGATACTATAAATATAACTTCTAGAGGAAAACATGAGCAGAACACTCTTTGACATAGATTGCAGCAATATCTTTGGATTCGCCTCCAAGAGTAACGGAAACAAACAAATGGGATCAAATTAAACTTAAAAGCTTTTGCACAGCAAAGGAGACCATAAACAAAATGAGAAGAGAACCTACAGAAGAAAATATTTGAAAAGGATGTAACTGACAAGGGATTAATTTCCAAAATATACAGACAGCTCATGCAGTTCAATATCAAAAAAATAAACCACCTAATCAAAAAATGGACAGAAGATCTAAACAGACATTTCTCTAAAGAAGACATACAGACAGCCAATAGGCACATGAAAAGATGCTCAACATCGCTAATTACTAGAGAAATGCAAATCAAAACTGCAATGAGGTCCTAACTCACTCTGGCCAGAATAGCCATCATTAAAATAAAAACCCACAAGAAAAACACACTGCAAATAATAAGTGCCAGAGAGGATGTGGAGAAAAAGGAATCATCTGGTGGGGATATAAATGTATAGCACAGGAAATGATACTTAATATTTTGTAACAATATGTAAGGGGAAAAATATTTAAGAATACATATATATAATGTATATATACACACACACAATATATAACTGAATCATTGTGCTGGACACCTGAAACTAACATGATATTGTAAATCAACTGTACTTTAATAAAAAATAACAAAAATGGTTCAGTTCAGTTTAGTTCAGTCGCTCAGTTGTGTCCAACTCTTTGCGACCCCATGAATCGCAGCACGCCAGGCCTCCCTGTCCATCACCAACTCCGGAGTTCACTCAGACTCACGTCCATCGAGTCAGTGATGCCATCCAGCCATCTCATCCTCTGATGTCCGCTTCTCCTTCTGCCCTCAATCCCTCATAGCACCAAAGTCTTAAGATCAAGATAATCATGATGGTGTGATCACTCACCTAGAGCCAGACATCCTGGAATGTGAAGTCAAGTGGGTCTTAGAAAGCATCACTATGAACAAAGCTAGTGGAGGTGATGGAATTCCAGTTGAGCTATTTCAAATCCTAAAAGATGATGCTGTGAAAGTGCTGCACTCAATATGCCAGCAAATTTGGAAAACTCAGCAGTGGCCACAGGACTGGAAAGGGTCAGTTTTCATTCCAATCCCAAAGAAACGCAATGCCAAAGAACGCTCAAACTACCGCACAATTGCACTCATCTCATACGCTAGCAAAGTAATGCTCAAAATTCTCCAAGCCAGGCTTCAGCAATACGTGAACTGTGACCTTCCAGATGTTCAAGCTGGTTTTCAAAAAGGCAGAGGAACCAGAGATCAAACTGCAAACATCCGCTGGATCATCGAAAAAGCAAGAGAGTTCCAGAAAAACATCTATTTCTGCTTTATTGACTATGCCAAAGCCTTTGACTGTGTGCATCACAATAAACTGTGGAAAATTCTGAAAGAGATGGGCGTACCAGACCACCTGACCTGCCTCTTGAGAAACCTGTATGCAGGTCAGGAAGCAGCAGTTAGAACTGGACATGGAACAACAGACTGGTTCCAAATCGGAAAAGGAGTACGTCAAGGCTGTCTATTGTCACCCTGCTTATTTAACTTCTATGCAGAGTACATCATGAGAAACGCTGGGCTGGAAGAAACACAAGCTGGAATCAAGATTGCCAGGAGAAATATCAATAACCTCAGATATGCAGATGACACCATCCTTATGGCAGAAAGTGAAGAGGAACTAAAAAGCCTCTTGATGAAAGTGAAAGAGGAGAGTGAAAAAGTTGGCTTAAAGCTCAACATTCAGAAAACGAAGATCATGGCATCTGGTCCCATCACTTCATGGGGAAACAGTGGAAACAGTGTCAGACTTTATTTTGGGGGGCTCCAAAATCACTGCAGATGGTGACTGCAGCCATGAAATTAAAAGACACTTACTCCTTGGAAGAAAACTTATGACCAACCTAGATGGCACATTGAAAAGCAGAGACATTGCTTTGCCAACAAAGGGCCATCTAGTCAAGGCTATGGTTTTTCCAGTAGTCAAGTATGGATGTGACAGTTGGACTGTGAAGAGAGCTGAGTGCCAAAGAATTGATGCTTTTGAACTGTGGTGTTGGAGAAGACTCTTGAGAGTCCCTTGGACTGCAAGGAGATCCAACCAGTCCATTCTGAAGGAGCTCAGTCCTGGGTGTTCTTTGGAGGGAATGATGCTAAAGTTGAAACAAAAATGGCTAGGATGGTAAATTTTATGTCGTCTTATTTCACCACAAAACAACAAAAATACAAGTTCTCAAGCCCCAGGTCAAGCCTCCAGGCAATTCTGATGCTCCAATACAGTTTGAGAATCACTGGTCCAATTTCAACTCCCAAACTTTTTAGATGAGGGAAAACAAAGATCCTATGACTGGCTGAGGAAGAATTTCAGGTTTCCTGGGTACCAGTGAGTGCTTTTTCCATTATGCTTCTGCCCCTTGCAGACTAATGCAGACAGTGGGCCATAAGAGGTAGGCCCACAGATGTCCGACTTCATCCTGAGAAGCTCTGCCTTATGGCCTTGGACCCTGCAGATGTGGTTCAGTCAAGGACCTCAGATGGGGAGTGTTTGCTGGATTATCCAGGTGGCCCCAATCTAATCACGTGGGTCCATAAAAGGAAAGAACCTCTCCCAGAAGAATCAGTATCACAGGGGCCAGGGAGATGGCGATGACGAGAGCAGGACCAGAGAGATGTAGCGCTGCTGGTTTTAACGGTGGAGGAAGGGGCCGTGAGCCAAGATGTGGCCGGCCTTCAGAAATTGGAAAAGACGAGAAAAACTCTTCTCTGGAGCCTCCAGAAAGGAGCACAGCCCCGCCAACACCTTAACTTGAACCTAGGGAGACTGTGTGGAATTTGTCACCTACAAAACTGCAAGAAAGCGAGTGTGTTTTCAGCCACGGAGGTTGTGGCAAGGCACTAGAGCCGTGACGGAAAACCCGCGAGTGGGGATTTCCTGAGAAACTCACAGTGCGAGAAGCGACTGTTTATCTTCCTTACATTCCTCGATGTAACAAAATCTCACTCACTTTTTCTTAGGCAAATTCTGGCATCAGATCAGTGACACTGGAACTATAAGGGGCCCTCGGTCTGTCTTCAATGACTTTTTTTTTTCCTGGTTCAAGAAACAGACTACAAGCAAGATGACCTGCTGAGGATCACATAACCAGAAGTACCAGAACTTAGAACTAAAGATTCTCTTCTTCTGAACTCCACGTTCAACCATTCTTCACACCACACAGTGCTGCCTTCTAGTCCCCTTCATTTACTCAACTACCTAGCATCTGAAAAGCACCTCCTACATGCCAGGTGCTGAGATAAAATATAAAAGATTTCCCTAACAGCTTCTGTGTCTGATCACCCTTTCTATCCTAAAATCAATACCCAAGCCAATACTGCTTCCAACTGGATTTTTATTCTTCACTTTTTACCTGAAGAAGTTAGGATACCATTCTCCCATAGTGCAAATAATGTACTAATGTCAGTGTACAGCTAAATGTCCTTGTTTTTCATGCCACTGTTGTTGCAAGTTTAATAGTACTCATTCCTAGGAGAGTTAAGTCCACACAGTACTGCTCCCCACACAGGGCAGACACACAGTGGGACTTTTCAGTCATGGTTGCTATTAATAAATCAAAGTACTTTTTCAAACAAGCAATGGTCCAATTATTTCAACAGTGAATCTTTCATTTATTTAGGGGGTGGAATAAAGGTTATTTTTAAAGCAACTCTGCATTTTGTGATACTGTAAATCTTGGGAAATAAACTATAAAATATATCCTTAGCTTTAGGACATGTTTAAACAAGAGAAAGTAGCCAAACACCCTCCCTAACCCTTTCACCAGCCCTTGTCACTGCCCAGAGGCAGGGCTCATTGACTAGAGGTGGCAAACTGCAGGGGCAGAATCTCAGAGGGAGAATTTTACATGCCTCTTCACTCACAGAAACGTCTTTCCTGTGAGATGTAGCAGTAACCTGAATAATTGCTTTGTTTTAATGAGCATCTCTGAGCAGCCTCTGTGCACTGAAGCATTTGGGTCAGGGTCTTATTAGTGCTGGCGACAATCAGCTCTATTGGAGCTTCGAAGATCACAGAGGTTGCCACTGCTGTGCCCAAGGTGGCTTTTGCCCAGCACTGCACATGCTTCTGCTCCTGCTTACAGGATATCTGCCCACCTCCCAGAAACTGCGAGACTCATTCTTGTATCCCCAGGGCCTGGCACAGTGCAGGAACTGTGAATGTGGCCGGATGGAATGAAACGATGCCTGACACACTTGAGCGTGGAGAAGACTAATGAGGCTACTCTTCAACATGAACTAAAAAGCTGCTGCTGGCAGAGCTGGGAACATGTGGAACATGGTACATGTTAATTTCTGGCCACCAGTGAGAGCTTCCTTTCCTCTTAATTCCGCCTTCCGTATCTAGGACAGAAGCCTCTGCCCCCAGCGGTCACCTCCAGCCACGTGGCAGTGACGCGGTCCACCTGCAAGAGCTGCACTCTGTTTTGGGTTTCTGCTTCTTCGGAGTTAGATAATCTCTTTATGTTTCCCGAAAGCCCGTGAGACCAGCTGGGAGTTTTGCGGCCACTCACCATTCTCACCGACGTGGGTGGAGGGCGCCAGCATCTGGAGCTCACCCCACAGCCCAGGGCGCCATCAAGGCTTCTGCCCGCCTCCGAGGCGAGAGACACTGGGCCTTTCCACGTGCACTTACTCTATGCTACGAACAGCATCTTCGTACTATAACAAAGTAGCATCTATGTCTCATAGCTGTTCCAGCAAAACCATTACATCTTGAAAAAATTATGACGATACTAGTTTAAATGCCATCATTTATGTCAGCAGCATGCACTGGCTAACAGCTAACTGTGTGCCTTAAGACAAGAGCTTCAGGTCCGTCTGGCTTTTTAGAATAAACACAGATGGTCTAATGAAAATACTACCCACGTGTGAAGCAGCACAGGGGCCAATGGGAAGAGAACCTGAGGTGTAAAAAGCCAAAAAAAGTCACCACCTCAATTTTATCATCTGCAAAATGGGGATAACAACACTGCTGACTCTTGGACAAGTCAGGTTTGAACTGCTGGCGATGATATGTGGACGGTTTCAGCCCACGACTGGTTGAATCTGCAGAAGTGAAGAAGCCAAGGGTGTGGAGAGCTGGCCATCAGCTATACTGAGGTTAGCCCCTGTGCCCTTCAAGGGTCTACTTGTCTTCCTTTTCACAAAGTTGTTCAAAGTAACGGTGAGAGTGTTTCATAAACTAGAGTTTATGTAATTGCTAGGCTTATAAAAACATGTCGTCTATAATGTGTCACGTTTTTGGTAGTTACGTAAAAAACAGACATAACACATACCAAGTAGATCCTGTTAAATTAAGACAAATTAAGTTTAAAAACTGCTTTTTGGAACTAATTTTTTCCTTTAGGGTACCGCCTGAAACAGCAGACCCTGGGTGGCCCTGAGTGTCTGCTGTCCATCTTTCTGTAGCTTGGTTCGCTGTGTGTCTGTTTCCATAGTATTTCACCTCTGGGGGTGTGTATGAACAGCTGTTGGCTAAATCTCTCAACACTGCGTCTCTTAGCTACTGTTAGCTATTGGTGGAGGGTTAGTTGCTAAGTCGTGTCCGACTCTGTTTGATCCCATGGACTGTCACCCACCAGGATCCTCTGTCCATGGGATTTTCCAGGCAAGAATGCTGGAGTGGGTTGCCATGCCCTGCTCCAGGGGATCTTCCCAACCCAGGAATTGAACCCAGGTCTCCTGCACTGGCAGCCGATTCTTTACCACAACCAGGGACTCTCACTATTAGCTATTATTTTCATTTCATTTCTCTTTCTACTTCTATTCTTGAACAATACAGATTTGTGGGAATTTTAATGTTTTGTGAAGCACTTCTGCATTGGAAGGGAAGGTGTAAACAAGCAAGGAATAAGGCAGTCAAGTACAAATTAAACACTAGCAGGAGGCCAAAAGTGTCGTAAGCTGAGCACAACCAGAGTGGGGCAAAGGCCCCTCAGGCTGGCCTGCCACCTGTACCAGTGTCACCGGCTACCCTCCGAGCCACCGTTCTCCGGGACTGTCCCCGCCCTTGTTATGCAACTCCCTCACTCACGTTAGAATAATCTCATTTCCGCCACTGCTTCTGGATCCCTCACTACGATGGGCTGAGGCCCAGCAGGCAATCCTGCTCCTTTTCACGACGCACCTGGGCCTGGCGGTTCATCTCCCCCGACCCCCAGGACAGAGTCCTCTGCTTCCCCTGGAAACCAGGAGAGAAAAAGCACATGCACAAACTCTCTCTAACCCGACTGATTCTTCACACAGAAAAATCTGGACTAAAACTATTCATTTAGATTCCCATTCACCTCCCATAAAAATTCAAGTCAAAATGAATGGTTCTGCTGCTGAAAATAATAGTTTCTGAAAAATATTAGTTTCTCTGAAAAAGCTTTTCAAACCACATTATAAACCTATAAAAAATGTGGTTGAGTGGGGGTTGGGGGTGGGGTGACTGGCCTCAGAAGTGGAGCACAACACAGACAACGTGACCAAGGTCAAAATCAAGGTGCTGCTGCTGAGGCAGCGTCTCCCAGCACCGCCCTGGCCTCTGTCCCGAGTTCCCTTCCTATTGTCTTTGGACTTGCAGATGGGTTTACACTGCAGTTACGATGCTTTGCATCACGGTACAAGGTGTGAGATTTAAGGACTGTTTTTCTGTCCTTTCTTATTTTTTTGTACTTCATCTGCCAAACAGAAGAGGCCAGAATTTACCCTCAACCTTGAGCACATGAAAATATTACAGTGCACACGCTTTTCTATGACGGATTTGTTCATTTTATCATTCAGCAAGCAAATAATGAAAACATTAGGACGCAGCTGGGGAAGGATGTCTTTTCTCTAGAAGATTCTATCACATACATATCTTTTCTTGTGGTTGCTGTTTTACAAGTCCGGATTCTCACGTGTTAAGTGTGTTAGAAGTAAGGCACATCTGTTGTACTTCCATCAGATGCAAAGGTTAGTAACCACTGGCTGACAATACAAACCCAGGCTGGTACTTCTTTACAGAATCATGAAATATAAGTTACTCTACTAAATACGAGTTACTCTACTAAAAATGAAGAAAGGATTCTGACTTCGTAATGAGCTGCTCTTGGGACTTTTAATTTGCCTTATTAACATGTCAATTCTGCGTCTACAGCGTAAAACTGCAAAGCCGAGAAACTGGAAACACGGGTTAGAAGGAAATTAGTAAGAACCCAATTAGTTTGGTCTTTATTGGCTCAAGTTTTCTCTACTCCTTATCTTTCCCTCTAACATTTCGATTGCTCTAAAGGTTGAAAGAAAAGAGACTCTCAAGGTGCCTTTGATTATCAGTGGCCTTTGCTTTGATATTCTTCTTAAATGGTATGAACTTCAGAAATATAATTATTTTTCCTTTCTAGTCATGCAACAAATTTTACCTGCCTATGTGCCAGGCAAGAGGGCTGAAGTGAAGATCAAAAGCCTGCCCTTGGGGGGACTTACAGAAGGGCTTGCAGGTAAGACTCCAAAATTGTGATGTGTCAAGATATAAATAGTACTTTAGGGCTTAGAACTGGGGTCCCTGACTTAGTGAGGCAGCTCAGGAAAACACTCAGATGTCAGGGCAGAAGGAACAAGCTGCCTTGTAGGAGCAAGCACTTGTGCGTGTGGAGGGCTGACACAGTGGAGCAGGTTCTGAAAGGATGGAGAGCTGATGAGCAGGAAGGTGGGATCAAAGATGGCCCACTGTTGAGTTAGGGGTGTCATGGGAGAGTCTGGGTATGGGGGGTGGGGGCAGAAATGCATTCAAGAGGCTGCATTTAGAGATTTTGGGATAAAATCAACAGGATTTGGTGATAAGCGACAGCCATGGAGCTCTGAGACAGGGGTCTGAGATGTGTCTCGTGGGTCCTAGGTGTGTGTGGAGAAGTGGGGGAACCCTTACTGGGCAGGCATGGTGGAAGGGGAGCCCTTCCAGCATCTGTGTAGCTGGATTCTGAGGAGGGGAGGACACAAGGGGCCTTTGAAAAAGTCCATTTAAGAAGAGAATGCTTTGGACTTTGGAATGATGAGGAAAAGGTTTAATTCCAAATGACATTTTCTGGGTAACTGAAGGTAAAACTAGAAACCTTTCTGGAACACATGGGTCTACATTATTTTGAATTAAACTAATTATTCTCTATTGCCCCAGGGACAATTTTATTATTAGGGACAGTCTTGTAAGGTACAAGGTAGAGACTAGGCTTTTTTTTTTAATCAAAGTGGCTCTCAGATATAACTTAAACCTTGCTTTTAAAAATAAATCCCTGCTAGTAAGCTTTTTTCCTGATCATTTTCTTATTTATCCTGAAGTGGAAAGAAGGAAAAAAAACCCAGTTAAAGACATGTTCTGGTTCGTTGCTGACATCTCCTGGATTTGCCTGCCTTACATACAGCGGGCTCTTTCTCTCCATTCCTGCCTCAAATACAGGCAGCCTAAAGAGAGAGAAGACACAAAAAGAGAAAAATGGAGAGACAGCGGGCGAGGAGAGGAGGCTCCGAGCTCCTTCCTGGGGCGAGCTGCGCAGGGAAGCTGCGTGCTGGTGGACTGGCAGGCAGCGAAGAACTCCACAGGAGAACTCCACAGGGCCTCCAGGGCCGGGCCGGCTACCCGTCTCCTCCGCAAGACCAGCCTGGGGCCAGTTCATTAGCTTAAGCCTCAAATTTTCCCCCCACCCCAACAGTAAACTGGGAACAATACCCAGATGGGGAAAAAAGGAGGAGGATGGAAAATCTTTCAAGAAAATTAACAAGAAAAACAAACCAAAAGTCTCCCCAATCAACCCAGAACATGCTTGACAATGAAGGAAAAAAAGAAAAGAGTATCTGTTTAAATGAAGTGGAGGGGATTCCTAAGACACTGCATAAAAACAGAAGGGCAAAAGATGGCCCAGCGGCGTTCCCGGGACAGCCCCGAGCGGGAGAGGCCTGTGGGCCGGCCCGGAAGGCTGGGCAGCGGCAGCGCAGACACCCAGGAGCAGGAAGCCCGGAACAGCGCGCCGCCAGTGCCTGCCCAGCACTGCTGCCACGCTCAAGCACTGGTTTGGAACGTGTATCTTTTTATTACAATAGCATTTTTTAAAAACCGGCCAGGCACATTCTTCTTCTTAACCACTTTTTTTTTTCTCTCCATCGATAATGTTTTCTAAACATGTACTAGTATTAGTACAGGTCCTAGTAATTATTTCTACCAAGATGCCCACAAAGTTGAAAGTTTTAATTACCGCATGTGGTATGAACTTCAAATGTGGCTGTGGTGGGCACAGACACTGGCCATTCACTGTGGGTTTTAAATGTTCTATAATTTCCTGTCTAACTCTAATCCTCTTGTGTTTATAGTCGCCAGGTTCAGCAATAACACATTTACAGAGGCAAAGTCAAAGCAATACAAAGCAGGTTTCCCAAGAAAATACATCCACTCACCACGACTTTAGTTAAAACCAGCCTTCATCCCCACCCCCTTCTAGAATATTAAAGTATATAAAAGGCCGGGTTCGACCATTTTTCTCCTGCTCTTGAACTGTATATTGTTACGTTAACATGTACTCTTCATAACTCCACTTAAGAGAAAGCCGAAACTGGCCTCACTAGTGAAGTTTCTTTGGTTTAACCAGACTTTGGATTTTTCCTGAAACATAGTTTGCATTTTATCTACCCACAGGTACATATACTCCATTAAAATAATTCTAATCAGAGGCTTTCTTTGATATCTGGAGAAGAAAGCTGTAACTCTGTCGAGAACATTATATAGTTTGTCTAAGGGGAGTCTCCACATGGTAGGAAGAAAAGGGATGTGTGCCCTTTAAGAAGTTAGAAAGGAGGTTTGAGGCAGTAATTAGCATGTTTGCTCTGAACAGCAGCTGAGAACCTGAGAAAGGCCAGCCCAGCAGGAGGAGGAGCACTTGGCAGCCCAGTGAGAAGAAAGACTTTTCTCTAAGTGCACAGATAAATGCTCATACACAGTTTAAAAGAAGACTACATACTAGCTTATTTTTCACTCCTTGCTCAAAGAGTGGATTGGCTCGCAAGGAGAAATGACTGCCTTCTGAATCTAAAAAGGCATCTTTTAAAAGAAATTACCTGGTAGGAAAGTGACTCCCGCTTCTTTCCAAGGCTCCTCCAACCCAGGAGTTGGGTCTATGCATCTAGAGAGGGGCTCGTGTTTACCTGTTTTATCATTTCAGCGGCAGGAAAGATGGCTTCCTTTAACAACATCTCAAACCTGCCCAGCTTATCCTGGAACTTCTATCTCCGAAGATCTTCCAAACTCTCGGAGATCTTTCCCCTTATTTCACTGCCTCTCTCCCTACTTGCATTTGTTTATATCTTCTTGACCAGATCTGCCCCTACCTCATCCATCCCTGACTCCCCAACGGAACAACGGAGTTCTTTCTGCAAGTCCAGATCTTGCCAGGCAAGGCCACCCTATTCCTGGAAGCAGCAGGTTCTTTAGGCGGAGGGCAGCTTGAACAGGCACAGAGGGCAGAAGCACTTATACACAGGGACACAGTGCCAGCAGAAAGGAATTTTTAAAAATGGGGACGTCTTGGCATATTTAAGCACATTAAGCCAGTGTAACCATCCACAGGGTCACTGGTCTCCACATGCAAGAGGCAGATCCCACCAACACTCTGAGTGAGCTGCACAGGGCCACTTACTGAGACAGGGCCTATTCTTCCCAGAAACCTTGCACCGGAAGGGAAAACTTGGCCCAAACCTAGCAAGGAAACTTTGCGACCGTGTTAACTGACCAGCTTACGATCAAGCTTTAGTCAACTAGCTAAGCACTGAGTCTGCAGGGTTGATTCCAGTCTGCCACCTGCCTTGGCATCGCCACCACCCAGAAAGATTGAACATGCAGCAGCCCAGTGTTTCTTCCACCCAAGGAAGTCCAACAGCTATTGGCTCACTCCACCTTCATGGATGGGGATACTTTTCTTCTTCAAGAGCAGGAAGATACTCAGCAAGAAGCCACTGCTCACTTCAGCAGATGGAGGAAACGGGAACTTGGAAATTATACGACCAAGGTCACAATTAGTTAAATTCAACAACTACCTTTGCCACCACCATTTTGCCATTTTTTAATGTCAAGTGACTGTGGACATATTTTATCCCTACAACAATCTGACAAGGTAGCTCAGTTTCCACCTCCACTTCATAGGTTAAGAAATTAGGCTGGCAATGGGAATTCGCTGTATGGCTCAGGAAACTCAAACAGCGGCTCTGTATCAACCTAGTGGGGTGGGATGGGGAGGGAGACACGAGGGAGGTTCAAAAGGGAGGGGATAATGTATACCTATGGCTGATTCATGTTGAGGTTTGACAGAAAACAACAAAATTCTGTAAAGCAATTATCCTTCAATTAAAAAATAAATTTAAAAAAATGAAATGATGGGGGGAAGAGACTAGAAAAATAATGAGGCTGGGATAGGCTAAAGTGACTTGTGTTCTGTTACAATTTCCCAAGAACTCAATCCTTCTCAATATTTGGATGAAGGGAAAAATGAGATCTACAAAATGCTCCCCAACAGCCTCTTCCTGTTTTCAGAGGCATCAGTGGGCTAAATCCGAGGGCCTCTTCCCTTCTCCGCTGGTCCCTGTTCTTGGGGCAGCCTGTGAAGTGATGTGATGAACAGGGATGTGATGAAGTGTGGTTCCACCATATATACGGGTTTTCTTCCATGAGTGACATTACAAAAAGACAACAGAAAATGGGGCTTCACAATTCCCAAGGCAAAGTAAGGAGCTAAAGGCAACAACTGGTATTCGCTGCCTATGTGTGTGTGTCTCTCTGTGTGTGTGTGTGTGTCTCTCTCTGTGTGTGAGTACCTGGGTCATTTCCTGGGCTTCTGAGAGTTAATTGGGAAGGTTGTGAATGGAGTGTCTTCCAGAACTGAGCAATGAGATCCTGTTGGCATATTTACCTTAAAAGGAACTCTCTCTTTTCCAAAGTGGGGGTGGGGTAGGTGGAACTCCCCCGCTGGAGAGGCAGCATCCTGGAGGGGAGGGGCTTTCCTGAGGAAAGGTCTGAGGCACTGCAGGGCCTTGCCTGCCAGGAGGCGGCAGCAGCAGCATTCACAAGGATGCCACCTACAACCACACGGTGGCTTTGCGTATCGTTCCTCAGGGGCTGCCTTCTCAAGGCATTAATATATTTTGATTTCTTCCAGAGAGAACTCTATCAAGAAACAAGCAGAGAGAACCATCTGGCAATTATCCTATTCCTTACCTTAATTAGTGTAAAGCAATTTTTGAATGAAAAAACAAAGTCACACTTAAGTAAACCAAGGACCTACATCTGACACCCGTCTGAACCAAGATTTAAACTTCTTAGACTACTTTCCAAGTCTGGAACCACCTGGCATCTCCATGGAGCCAGTCACAGTGAATATGCCTTACAGTTGTTAAATGAACATACATTTTCCTAAAACTCTTCCACTAGCTGCTTAGTGAAACAGATAAGAAATTAAATGCCTTCAAAGTTGATGTCACAGGAGAAAAGGTAACCCTCCTACACTGCCTGAGGGAATGTAAACTGGGGCTGCCACTTTGGAGAACAGTATGGAGGCTCCTTAAAAAACTAAAAACAGAGTGACCATATGATTCAGCAATCCCATTCCTGGGCATGTATTCAGAGAGAACCACAATTCGAAGAGATACATGCACCCCAGTGTGGACAGCATCACTGTTTACACAGCCAACACATGGAGGCAACCAGTGTCTATCAACAGAGGATGGATGAAGAAGACGTCACACACACACACACACACACACACACAGCCAAGACATGGAGACAACCAAAGTGTCTATCAACAGAGGATGGATGAAGAAGACGTCACACACACACACACACACACGCACACACACACACAGAGTGGAATATTACTCAGCCACAAAAAGAACAAAGTAATGCCATTCGCACCAACACAGGTGGGCCTAGAGCCTGTCACATTGCCTGAAGTGAGTCAGAGAAAGACAAGTATCGTATGCTATCGCTTATAAGTAGAATCTAAAAAAGGGTGCAAGTAAACTCTACAAAACAGAAACAGAATCACAGATGTAGGAAAGCAAACTTTTGGTTACCAGGGGATAAGCCGGGGAGATAAACCAGAGATTGGGTTTGACATATACACACTGCTATACATAAAACAGATAACTAATGAGGACCTACTGTGTAGCAGAGGGAATTCTATTCAATGTTCTGTAATGACCTGTATGGGAAAAGACTCTAAAAAGAGTGGCTGTATATACACACACACACATATATATAAATGTATAACGGATTGACTTGGCTGTACACCTGAAACTAACACAATGTCATAAATCAACTAGACTCCAAAAAAAAAGAGAGGCTGACATCACTGCAGGCACTCCCCCAGAATGCACCAGCGTCACTTCAGACTCGACGTCTGTGACTTTGCTGCCCCCAGCTCAGGTGTCTGCTTACGTGGCAGTTCTTTAGTCCTGTTCTCACGAGGCACGTGACTTGACTGCAGTGTGCTGTGGATATACTCAAATCTAGTGTCAGCTGTAAGCATACACAGACTACACCTGGCTTCCTGGGACAGGGTCCCAAAGGGCTGAATTTTCTCTTCAGTTTGACTTCTACCCAATAAGCTTAACGACAGGAACACATCTTTACTAAAATGACATGGGAGGACACCTTCTAGGACTGACATCAGCCCACAGAACTTGTTTTGTCTAAAAACCACAACTCAAACGCCTCTAGGAATAGTCTGGAACCCACCAAGCAAGCTACCTGATCTCCAGCGAAGTTAATTTCACCCCAACAGTCCTCTGTCATCTTCCTATTTACAGATGAGAAAACCATCTAAGAGCCCCCCTGATGCCTCACTCAGGTGGCGCTCCTGGAGAAAGGGCTTTCACACATCTGACATTTCCAGGTAACAGGTAGCTTACATTTCCAGGTAAGTTATTCAGACTGGGAAAAAGATGCACAGAAAAACGGCAACACCCTGAGGAGAAACTTTCAAGTTCTAAATTAACAATCATCAGGCATAAAGCTTTAGAGCAGGAAACAGCCATACCACCAATACAAGAAATAAAATTAAAAAGAATAAATAAAACAAATTTTAAAAATATCCAATGTCATGAGACTGTAGTAAAACATACACTCACAGGGATGATCACAGTTTGGAATGATCCTCTTCAGTTAAACCACAAGATAATGCCTATCAAAAACCATAAAATGGTCACTTTTTGATTCAGTAGTGGACATCTTAAAAATTTCCCCTAAATAAAACTCCATGAATAGAAATGTATACTCATCTGTTTGCATAACAGAGGAGCCTGGCAGGCTACAGCCCATGGGGTCACAAAGAGAGACTGAGCGACTGAACAATACGGATAGCAAACTAGCTGGAAACCTCAATGTCCAAGAGTCTAAGAACACTTGCAGAAATTACAGCATTAAAACAACAGACATTAACATTGTTATTATTTACCTTTATGCAGATAAGTGACACCTTTGTAAATGGTATTTCATATTTGCACAGTGTGGGAGTAAGGGACCCTGCCGGGTGCCTCCTCCAGGCCCCGAGGCCAGTCTGCCCGGTTCTCTCTCCGGCCGCCCTCTTCCATGTTTCCTGTGAGCACAGCAGCCTCAGGCCCTCAAAAGGCAAGTGTCCGTCCATGGACACAGCCTCAGAGCCCAACGGACCAACTGGTAAAGCGCATGCACTCTGCCTAGTCTCAATTCAATACACAGAAGGCTTAAGCTACATTCTGGAACTCTGAGAATATGGGTGCCTCCGTGCACCACAGAGCCTTTTTCAGACCCACCTATCAGCCAGCCCTTCCTCACCGTAACTATATGCAATTCGGTATTCCACTGTGTTGTCTATAATGTCAGTATCTTGGAAAAAATTATTCAAAAACCAAAACCAGCAAATTTCCCCTTCTGCCCCACCCCAGCCCTCCACAATCATATTTTAGGCAATGATTACAATGATAAGCTTAATTTCTTTCTTTGACACCTTTTCAGCGTTCGCTACATGAGATTTTTAAAAAATGACACAGATTTCATGATTTTCTATTTTCCCTCCACTTTCTTGCAACTTAGATTGAAAAGTTTTCTAGTTTTCATATTAACTCAAAAAGCTAAATACAAATCAACAAGTCTTTATTAAGGAGGCCTAGAGTGCTGACTCATGTGAACTGCTTTCGTACCAGCATCTCCGGTCTGCTACCCATCTGCCACAAAGCGGAACATCACCCTCCTCTTTCTCAACCTCTCTCTCTCTGTGGTTGCTGTCCTCCTCACACTCACAATGCCCACTGACCTCACTTTCTTTCACCTGCCAGGTCTAGTCAGTTTCTAGATGCTATGCACTTTAAACTCTGGAATGCTGTTAGCACCTGCCCCTCCTCTGACTCCTCACCACCCCTTCTTCAGCCCTTGCCGTCTCCTGTGTAAATTAAAGCCACAGCCTCTCATCTGTCAGCGTGCTCATCTCTCCCCACGTCCTTCCCGAGTCTCTTTCATGCAACACACACCTGAGCATATGATACACACTTAGTAACTGTCAGTGGATTTGCATTGCCCACAAATTAAAGGCTACGACAGAGGCCTCCACCATCCATATATATGACACATATTAACTATTTGTGGTGGGAGACGGAGTGTGGCTGTCCTAAATCATTCCATGAATTATTTTGCAGCTCCGTTTATAGGGCTGACCCATCAAAAACGCTTATTCCAAGAACTTTATTACTAGGTAGACTCTTTACTGTGGCCTTAGGTAATCACTATCAAAATTTACCAACTCACAAGAATATTAATGCTTTTACTTAGTGTGCAGGCAGATTTTATTCTCTTCCTTCTGCTCCTCTCCTTTGAGGAGTCTAACTCCTGAGGGTGTTCATGTGGGCTAAAGCTATTTCATGAGACAGTAATTAATACTGCACCTTACATACCAGAATCCCTGCTCCTCTCAAACTAGAGCCTCCCACAAGAATAATAAAAATGAGGAGAAACTGTTTGTTTTATGTGCAAGGCCACTTTGTTATCCAGGAGGATATGTTCTGGACACTGCTGGGACGAACCACCAATTGTGCTAGGATGAAACGATGCAAACCAGCACTTACTGAGTTCACAACGGGAATATAACTTTGCCAAAACAACACGTGAGAATGCCGCTCGAGGGCAGACGCCAGGCCATGGCACATGCCGAGCCCTTCTCCAGGCACTTTCCAAAGAGCACCTTGTTTCATGCTCAGGACAAACTGATTTACGGCAGGTGCCGTCTGCTTCCATATTTCAGATGAGGAAAGTGAAATACAGAGGTCAGTGGCTTGAGCAAGTGACCAGCTAGGAAATTCCCCAGAAGCAACGTGATTCCAGGGCTGACCTAGCCCCCTCCACACACCCCTCCACACACACGCGCGGTGGCTGAGCCACACGGCGAAGGCAGGAAGGGGAGGAGGGTCTTTGAGGGCAACCATTAAGCTGACTGGATTTTCCCTTCTCAGACTTCTTTCCAATAAATGGGAAGATGGGAAGACACTGGCCTGCACCTGTGACCTTCAGGGTCCTGTAAAACTGGCCTTGGCATGGGGAGGGCAGGGCTGGGGGGCGCGGGAGCCGCACCTCCCTCGCGCAGGGGTGTGTTGGGCGACACAGCGCTTTCTGCAGGAAGCACGCAGGCCTCCCTGACGGAGTCCAGGAGCCCCTGCGCGGGCTGCTGTTCACACCCCAGCCATGGGACCGGGCCGAGCCCCCTCACCTGAGAGGGACCAAGGCCCTCACCTCACCCTAACGTCAGACTCCTGGCTTTCTAACAAGGACCCGGAGACGTGCTGAACTGAAATGAATACTTAACTTTTATGTGCTCTTTGACCCCGTGAGCTCTTTAACAATACCTAGTTTAACCTCTCAGGGATGAATTATTCAGCCTAATATACAGTGACCTGTCAATATTCTTATTTATGGTCCTTTAGCACTCCAGTACTCTTGCCTGGAAAATCCCATGGATGGAGGAGCCTGGTGGGCTGCAGTCCATGGGGTCGCTGAGGGTCGGACACGACTGAGCGACTTCCCTTTCACTTTTCACTTTCATGCATGGGAGAAGGAAATGGCAACCCACTCCAGTATTCTTGCCTGGAGAATCCCAGGGACGGGGGAGCCTGGTGGGCTGCCACCTATGCGGTCGCACAGAGTCGGACATGACTGAAGTGACTTAGCAGCAGCAGCAGCAGCAGCAGCATTTTCAAAGAATAGTCTGAGCCTTATAAGTTTTATTTAAAAATTAGGGGTAAAGCTTCTCTCATCATCCCTCCACCCCTAAAAGAAATAAAGAAATAGACCATAGGAAAACTCTTCCAATGTGTAAGGTAATATAATCAATAAGATTAAAAACTTCCAAGTTTCATAGGAGATTCCCTAGAATTCAGAAAAGCCAAATTCTGAAAGAAAATTAACCCTTTCTCTGGAGGTTTGGTCTCAAGGCCATCATGTAGGAATAGAAAAAGAGATATCTATCACATGGATAAAATGTTAAGAAAAATAGGAAATAAGATAATTATACAACCTTCTGCTGCATGGTAACACGGCGACAGAGAGATGAACAAACCTTGGTGCCTTAATGTTACTGTGGACAGGCTGTGCCAGCTGTGGTCACCGGGGGTGGGGAGGGGGGGAGTGAGGAAGACGCAGGAGGAGGACAGAGAATAATGCAGGAATGAGGGAGACGGAGAGGAGACCGCAGGGGCAGAGCAGGGGCAACGGGCAGGCACGGTCACTAGGGGAAGCGGGAGACTGGAGCCGAGGACAGAGGCCAGGAGCCAAAGGAAGGCTCAGGAGGACCTGGGCTGGTGGCCGTGCCCTTGCGAGGCTGCTGGCTTATGGAGCACACAGATGGGGTTCAGGGAGAATATGGGAGAATGTCTTTACAGATAACAGGAGAAACTGACTAACCCGCTTTTGACATTTTAACATGCAATTCCATGTTCAAGATAATCAACGCATTAGTACTTTTACACTTTTCAAATTACGTTTTTTGTCACAGTTTAAAGTAAATTAAGGGGATGTTAACCTGTTAGATGTAAGAGGGCAATTATTACTGCCCCTTATTTACTTATAGACACTCAGAAATGCAGAGAGTGAAAGCCGTTTGTACAGGAATGTTCTAGCTTTCAGCTGTTTTCAGGTTAGTGTAACTTAGGCTTACAGGGAGAGGAACTAGTGTGTTTTGAAGACTTTGTGTTATTTTGTGAAAATATCACACTTGTCAAAACACCTGATAAATACCCAGGTCAAAATGGATCTTTAATCAAATATGTGGCCTTATCTCAACATGATAGGACTGAGAACACACTTACGAGCAGACCAAAACTGAAGGCATCTGCTAAAACCTCAGATAAAACTAGACTCAAAGTGACCTTGACAAATTGAAACAGCATCTATCAAATTAAATAAGAGAAGTCAAGTTAGTGTAGTTAGTGTCATTTTAATTTGTTCTCAAGTACATTACGGAGAATAAAAGCTAGACAAATAAAACTGAAAAGGATCTCGCAGTCATAGTGGAACATCAGTTCCAAGAGCCAAGAAGCATAACTTTTTAAAACATTTAAAAAACCAACACATCACTGGGGGCAATACTTCCCCGGCATGTGTCACTAAATCCAAGCCATCCTGTATTCTGAGGGTAATGGACTGGTGTCTTCTCTCTTCCTATCTCACTGGGAGGCTTGTGAGAATAAAACAGATGTGCAGGGTACTGAAAAACTAAACTCAATATACCAAGCTGGCATTCTGTTCTAAAAGAGGGATGTAAAAGATAGAATGGGATCAAGGGAAGAGAAATGTAATATTCTTAAAGGGCACTGGTAGAGTGAGTACAATACAAGAAGATAAAGCGGCAGTAAGAGATTTATTTAAGAGATTGGTCATGAAAGTAATATAACATTCAATATGTCAACTACATCTCAATTTTAAAAAACAAAAGTAGGTCAACTGTTATGAAACCTGTCACTAAAGGAGACAGTGGAACCTGCGGTCCTGATGGCGCCACCGTGGAACCGCAAGGTCTAAGTTCGGGTCTCTACTGTAAAGAGAAGTGTAGGGTCAAAAAAAAAAAACCTGTTTTCATGCCTTTTACCTTTAAGTGAAACATTCCAACTGAGACAATTAAGGCTGCAATTAATATTTTAAAAAGCAAAAACTACTTTCAATGTTCTCTACCTAATGTGCTTCATGTTATCTAAACCATATGAGGAATGGGTTAAAGAAAGAGACTGCTTTCTTACATTCAGCATATTTGTTTCAATTATAATGTTCCGGATTTTATTTTGGGATATCAAAGCTGGCAAGTAGAAGACTAAACTGGTACTTTTGGAAGACAGGATTCCTGACTAGGAATTCCTTACTCCTGAAGATGGAGGGGGTTGTGATTTAGGGTGGGCACATCACTACAGGGTATTCTCTACCTTCTATGAACTAGGCTTGAACTGAGACAGAGGATCTAGTGATCTGCTGAGAAGGATTTAGCCTGCTGATTTAGGATTCAGGCCATCAACTGGACAGGGACACACACCAAAAACTAACAACAAACCAGCCCACCAAATACTGTAAGCTTCAGAGGAAAGCTGGCCATCAACTGGGCAAGAGGATGATTAATAGATCACTGAGCGCTCAGAACCAACTAAAGAATTTTGTACTGACTTGGCCAAAAAATTTGTTACAAGAAAACCCATAAGAACTTTCTGGCAACCCAATACTTAAGGGTCTTAAGTTTTATGTCCCTTTAGGACTGTCACAAATGCCGCTGTGGGGGAGTTTCCTGGCGTCCTAGTGGCTAGCATTCTGGGCTTTCACTGCCGTGACCCAGGTTCAACCCCTGGTCAGGGAACTGAGATCCTGTAAGCCAAGCAGTGTGATCAGGAAAAAAAAAAAAAAAGCTGCGTGTCTAAGAACCAAAGCTACTTCAAACTTGGGGTTTGGGAGTGACACTGATGGTGGAGAGGAAAAAATCCTGTGAGGAAGTAAGGGGATAGGGAAAAGGTCTAAGAGGGGAAGGTGAGATCCTTGTGAGGCAGAATCAGAATGTTCTCATCTAAAATATCTGTAAATTTCACACTAATTACATCCTTGACTATAGTTTCCAAGTACTCCCTTTTTCTCAGACACTGTTATGAATTCTGGGGATAATGCAGTGATAAAGCAGAGTGTTGTGGGGAAGGCGTAGCGGGAGGGAGAGGACAGTATAAAGTGCCCAAGAATACCATGGTCTTGGCTGATAGGACACTTACTAAGTATGGCTGCAAGTCACCAGTACCTGTGTCAAGTACGTTTTAAACATAAACCAACACAAAAATCTCTCATCTGACTATACATCACAGACTAACAAACATGTACACATCTGTTTCCTTTCCATTAAAACAAAAAAAAGGATAAACTTATCAATGGAATAGACAAATTAAGGAGGACATGAAGAAAGGGCAGGGAAACAAACAACGCACAGGAGATGTCCCAGTTCTAAAAACCAGAAACAGAATAGACAGAACAAGTGCTTCAGCTGACAGAACGCAAGCAGAAAACGCGCGCAGGAGAGGAGCCGCTGAAAGCCAGTCACCTCGTGGCCGGGAGCCGGGAACTGCAACGCTCAGCAAGCGGGGGTGTAAGACAGGGCTGGAAACCAGAGCATTCGCTCCAAGTTTTTATGAGGAGCTAGGTCCCTGGCACCCCACTCCAGTACTCTTGCCTGCAAAATCCCATGGACGGAGGAGCCTGGTAGGCTGCAGTTCATGGGATCACTAAGAGTCGGACACAACTGAGCGACTTCCCTTTCACTTTTCACTTTCATGCACTGGAGAAGGAAATGGCAACCCACTCCAGTGTTCTTGCCTGGAGAATCCCAGGGACGGGGGAGCCTGGTGGGCTGCTGTCTATGGGGTCGCACAGAGTCGGACACGACTGAAGCAACTTAGCAGCAGCAGCAGCAGCAGCAGGTCCCTTACTTACCCCACCTTAGCCAGGTAACTGTCCCCTCAGAGAAACAGAGAAGAAAAAAGTTATTGAAAATATCAGAAATGAAGATAAATAAATAAAAGGTTGATCAGATTAAGCTGAAGAAAGCACGGAGAAATCAGAACAAAAGGAGTTAGAACACAGA
Source organism: Capricornis sumatraensis (assembly GCF_032405125.1). Classification (NCBI taxonomy): domain Eukaryota; kingdom Metazoa; phylum Chordata; class Mammalia; order Artiodactyla; family Bovidae; genus Capricornis; species Capricornis sumatraensis. Next base: position 157,252,082 of record NC_091072.1, read on the forward strand.
ACAGGAAAGAAAAGACAAAGCCAGAAGGCTAAGTCAGGAGGTACAATTCCTAATAAGAATTCCAGCAAGGAGAAAATAGAGAAAACAGGAAATTATCAAAGAAATAACACCTGACAATCTTCCTGATCTAACAGCTATGAGTTACAGATGGCATGATCTCATAGCAGCCACCCAGTACATGAAAAGGCCAACAAAGGCCTATCGTTTGAGATTTCAGAACTCTAGGGAAATGAGAAGGTCCTCAGACTTTCAGAGGAGAAAGACTCAATGCAAAATTAAGGCCTGAAAATGAGAGCAGTTCCAGTCAACTGTAACACCTGCTTCTCTAGGAACTAGAGAACAGGTCAGGAACCAAGACAGTGAGAGACAACTAGATTCTATACCCAAGCAACCTTCTGTTAAACAAGAAGATGGAAAAAAGCCATTCCGATTCACACGATCTCAACATACTGCCTCCCAGGCATCCCTTCTCTCATGAAAATGCTAAAGGATGACGCACACCATTAAATGTGGCCCAGATCAAGTAAGGCAAGACATGGGTAAGAAAACAGCGTTCAACAGAGCAAAGAAGTAGACGATGATGATGATGAATGCCCCAGAAAAAGACACAAAACAGACCTGAAGAACAAAAATCCCCTTGCAAAGTTTGCATCAGAAATGTGTGGCCCAAGAAAATAAAAAGCAAATAAAAACATGAATTAGTAGTTCTCGGGAAGTAAAAAATTTTTAAAGAAGTTACAACCACAGTATTAATTTCATCAATATTACAGAGACAGATGTTGAAGAATGAAAAAAAAGATCCATAGATAACTCAAGCAGCAGTAAAAGCTTATTTTGCTCAGAGACAAAGGAAACTGGCAGAGGACAGGTTTGAGAAGGGGTGAAACACTGATGTTTGTTTTAATGAGCAGGAGGAGACTAATATGACCCGTATAACCTGTGAACACAAATTACTGATAAAAATAAAAGCTAAACAAATGTCTCAATTACTTCATTTTCTGTCCCGCATTCGGGCCTGGGGGCTTCATCATTACTGATGCACTGTATTAGTAAGTTACAGGCATGCAACACAGGGACTCACAGTTTTTAAAGGTTACACTCCATTCAGAGCCATCACAAAGCACCAGCTGTGTCCCCTGTGCTGACCATCAATCCTGGGGCTTTACTGTGGAGGAACTACCGTGTGATTTGCAAGAATAAAAAGTACGGCTGAAACAAATGAAGGTGGAAGAAAAAGAACCCAAAGGAAGTAACCGAGAGCCACGGCAGGGGGATTTCTCCTACTCACCATCTCTCTGGCTATTTCCAGCGCTTCCTGCAGGCCATAGAGCCGGCCACAGACCAGGTAGATTCCATTGGCCCAGAGAATACAACCCTCGTGGACCCAAAATTCATTGCTGTCGAGAGGTAGTTCAGGGATTTGTAACTCCAACTCGGGGCCACCTTCTGAAGTGGTGGGCACGGAGGGCTTTGAGTCCAAAACAGTCTTTTCACTGCTGCCCTCGGTGGTGGCTTTTTTACAAGGGAGCCCCCTGGACAGGGACCGGGGGCCTCCGGCACAGTCTTCCGAGCGGTGTCGCCGCTTAAACCTGGGGTGCGCAGCCAGGCTCCTCTGCTCCTTCTGCTGCTGCTGCTCTTCCTCCTCCTCAGTGTCCGTCTTGGAGCCGTTCGAAGCGCTTTTGTGCCGGACCTTCACCTTGCTCTGCGTTTCCGCGGCCCTCTTGGGAGGTGGATTCTTGGGGAGAGTGGCTGCATAATCTTGGGGGTAAAAGGGTCCAAAGAGGTCGCCCATGTTCCGGTAACTGGCCCACTTGCCGCACAGACAGCAAACCAGGTGCCCCATCACAGAAGACTCTGTCACCACGGGGCCCTGAAGCACGAAGGACGAGGCTGGGAGAACCTTGCTCTCGGTGCTGCTGGGCGGAGGCGTCAGGGACCGCTGGCCCTTCCTCCCCCTCACCAGTTTGGTCTGCTCCTCCTCCTCGGCGTTGATGATTGTACACACGGCTCCAAGTTCACACTTATTTACTACGTGGATATAAGGGAAAAAAGACTTGTTCTTGGCGTCGGTTTTGTCCAGGGGCTGGGAGGCGTACTTCAGCTTGATCTCCGGCTCCTGGGGCTCTACGATGGGCGCGGCCTGCTTGGCCCTCCGCTTCCTGGGCTGCGCCCCGGGCTTCCTGCGCTCCCTCCGCTGCCTCTGCTTTTTCGGCTTTGGCTCTCCATCAGCAGAGCCCTCTGGTATCTGAGGGGGCTGCGGGGGTGGCGGCGGGGGCTGCTGCTGTTTCTTCTGCTTATTCACGCTACCAATGGGTCTCCCTTTCTTCTTTCCTGAGGGGAAGTAACCCTTTGGGGGGAAGCCCTCCTGTTTGGGGGAAATCGTCACGGCATCGCTCTCTTTCTCTTCAGCCTTGGGGTTTGCCTCGGGAGCCAGCGTGCCCACTGGAGGTGCGCTCTTCGAGTCAGGAAAGGTTAAAGGTGCTGTCCCGCCCAGGGGCCCGTCTGGTCTCCCCTGGTTACTCCCAGGCTTCTGTGAGGTTGCGGATGCCATGGCACCAGGGGGCTCCTTCCCAGCGGCGACGGCGTCAGGGTGCGTCTCCGTCTTCACCTTGTCGTCCCCACCACCGCGCCACTCCTCTGAAGACCGGGCCAGAGGCTTTTCTCCGCTCAGCTCCTGGCTTGCGGGACAGGCCAGCTCAGCTATCACCTCGCCTTTTCTCTTCTCCAGCTCAGCGTCCGGAACAGCACCGCTCCCACCTTCCGGAGGGCCGCTTTTCAAAGACAGGATGTCATCAAGAGTAACCGTGTCTCCCCCGGCCTCTGCGCTGTTCGAGGACGCACTCCTCCTAATGTTTGGGGATGTGATCTTCTGGACGATAGCTTCCAGTTTCAACCCCCGGCCTTTCCTCGGGGGCAGGATTTTGGTCTTAGCAGGACTGGTAAGGGTAACCGCAGGGCAGTTCCTACTATCTGGACTCGGAAGGTCCTTGGAGGACTCCCTCTTAGGGATGGACTTGATCTCCTGACTGTGAGAAAGATGGGCATAGGAATTGTATGCTTTGTCAGTGCCTTCTTTTGACGGGTGAAGGAGGCGCCCTTTATCTTCAGTGTTGCTGTTCTTCACGTCCTGTGACTGTCTCTTACTGGGAATGGGAGAGATAAAAGAACGGACACGCCTCCTCATGATTAAGGGGTTTTGAGAAGAATGATCCTCTTGACCTGGAAGTCTCAGCATAACGTTACTCGGTTTGGATGACTGCGTAGACTCCGTGAGCCCATGTCCGTCGGTCTCGTGGGGTGGTCCGTACCTTTTCTGATTGGACATTCCTGGGGGGCCGCTGCTTTTGGCTGGAGAAGTCTGCCGAGAGAGATCCCAGCAAGATTCTTGCTGTAACTTCTGGGAGCTGTGCTTCAGTTCAAGGCCTTTGTTAGAAAGACCATCACTGGACATGAGGCAGCGCCCGCCGTCCTGGCCGCTGGGGTCATGGTGCGTCCCCACCGGTGGGCCGTACATCATGCCATCTTTGTCATTCTTCAGGGGGCTCCGGACTCGGTCAAGAAACTGCTGCTGCCGTGGACTCTTGCGGGGCCCCTCCTGCCTGTGCTGAGCCGCAGCGATCACTCCCTGAGCAGAACTGCCGCCCCAGTCCTTATACTCCTCTTGCTGCTGTTGGTACATCTGTCTCTTGTAATGGAGCTGGGAATTCAAACCTGCACTGGGGTCCCCATAAGCATGAGCACGTGTGTTTGTGTGATAAGCAGAGGCCAGGCTTTCTGAATTGGGAGAAAAGGGGGCGTGCAAAGAACTCCTGTTGGCCCTCTCGGAGAAGGTCATGTGTGGGTTCATGTGATGAGGGTCGCCCCCTGGGCCTCTGCTCCTCCCAGGGGACATCTTCAACTTTTCTGAAAAGTCATGATACTGAGAAGGGGACCGACCCCTCATGCCCTCCCGACCGCCAACTCTGCCGGGGACTCGGCGCATTGGTGTGGGTCTGCTGTCCTGCGGGCTGTAGTCTGAGATGGAATCGTGGGTCGCCGCTCCAGGGCTGGCGTTGCCTCGGTAGGACTCATGCTTGATGCTAGCAGGGTGGCAGTGGTCTCCTGATTTCTTGTTGTTGAAACTAGCTTGGGACTTGGACTGTTCAAAGTCCTCCTCTTTTATCTGCCCACTCTGGGATTTCAGCTTTGTTTCCATGGACACCAGCCCACCTGGAAGAATGACTGACTGACTTAAACTGAGATTGAGACGCTCATTCCTCCCGAGTCTGGTGTCGGCGCCCATGTGTCCTAGCGAGTGAGCCCCTGGGTCTCTGACAATCTGTCTTAGTGGAGAAATGTCACAGATGACTGATCTTCTCTCAGAGAGGGAACCCCCGGGCTCATGGGCTGATGACGGAGGCTCTATTTCAAACTTTCTGGGAATTGGATAGTCAGCCAAATTGATCTGTTTCATCTCAGGAGCTGTGCCACTTGACTTCCTTTCCCATGGACCCCAGTGGGGGTTTTCTAACAGGGACCCAATGCTTTTGTTCAGAAGGCCCCTGCTAGCTAACTCATTGGTCTGACTCACTAAGACGTTAGGCCTTGTGGCTCCTTCGAGGCTGCCAGCCATAGCCTGGTGCTCCTGAGAACTCCGGGAGTACCTCCTGTCGGGGTGGTGGTGGTAACCCTGAAGCACCTCCTGCAGGAGGCTGGGGAACTTCTCATTTCTACCCTTTCGCTCCCCGTGGCTGGTAAAGTCCCCTTTATCTTGTCCTGTAGGATACTGAGCAAAGCCGCTCATGTTTCTCGGTACGGCTGACCCAAAACTGTCTTTGTAACTATAGCGCAGGCTTCCAGGAGATTTGCTGGGCTCAGTCCTGCCTGTGAAACCAGAGCCCCCTGCGGGGTGCCCGGTCTGGCCATTCCCTTCCCCGTTGTGGTTGGAGTTACTGTCTCCGCTCTTGTTTCCTTTACTGCCTCCTCCCAGCGGCTCTGGCTGTGGAAGTGATGCGTGGCTGGTTTCCTTTGCCCCACCGGTGCTGGGCGGCCTCTGTGTGGCTGCAGGATCCTCCTCCTGGGAGCCCTTGTCCTGCCCCCCAGGCTTTTCCACCCGGCCTGTCATGGCTTCCCGGGAGACAATCACCCCGACTGCCTTCTCGTTGGCTTTCGGGTTGCCCTCAGATGACAGTGGTGTGTCCTTGGCACCCGGCGAGGCGGTCTCTTCTCGGGCTCCGGGACTGGTGCTGAGTCGGGGGGCTTCGTTCTGAGCGCCCTGTGCTGGTGAGGAGCCTGCCTTTTCCGAGGCCCCGCCCTTGTAGGTGGTGTCCGAGCTTGTGCTCTGGCCGCTCAGCTGCCTCACCCTCTCGCCTTGATCCTCAGAACTGCTGGAGCAGCCTCCATCCAGTGACTCTGCCATCGGGGACTTCAGCTGTTCCTCGGCCTGTGAGGAGCCTTCCGAGTTTGGGCAGCTGTCTGTTTTCTTGGATGACGAGGAAGGCCTCTTGGAGGTCTTCTTCTGAGGGGTCAGGGCGTCGGAAAGTAGCATGTGCTGAACCGTATTAGGAAGGTTGGCCACCTGAGTACTCAGGGCACTCAAACTACTCAAGCCGGGATCGGTCAGCCGCTTTTCAGGCACCCCTTCCAGCCCGAACCCTTTGAAGCCCGCAGCGTGAGAGTTGGGACTGGGCATCATCGACGGGGTTGGGCTGAGCTGAGGCATTAACTGCAGGATTCTGTTTCTGGAGCCCATTGGCACATTGCCTTGCCCACACTGGAGGTTCTCCCCGCTCTGCGTGAGAGGAGACGGGGTAGAGCTACAGCTTGGAGACTGAACCACAGAGGCAGCTGGGGAAGGGTTAGAGATGGGGCTGAAGTTCTGGTGAAACTGCATGGGGGACCTCACGGGAACCTCGGGCTGGCTGTACTGCCCGACCTGGCTTTGCAGGGGTAGCTTCGTGGCGGCGTTGGAATACTGCATCACGTGCTGAGGGGGGTGCTGCTGCTGCTGCTGCTGCTGCTGCTGCTGTTGCTGCTGCTGCTGCTGACCCTGCTGGGTCCCTGGTGGAATCTTGGCCTGTTCGAAATTCTTCATAGATTGAGGCTGATAGCTGTAATTGGATTGTGTTCCGTAAGCCTGTGCATTGGAGCCCACGTTATGCCCTTCATACTGTGATCCAGCGTTCACACTGTAACTGCCATCGTAGCTCTGCCCGGACTGGCTGAAACGCTGCGGCGATGGGAAGGAGGAGGCAGCGGCGGTGGCAGAAGACTGGTAGTGCTGGCCGAACTGCCCCACTCTCAGCTGGTAGCCGGCAGCCGAGGCCGGCAGAGCTGAGGGCCGCTGCATGGGCTGCAGGTGGGAGGCACCGGACGCCGGCTGGCTGGCGGCCTGCGGCAGGGGCTGATGGGACTGGTAGAGCTGCTGTCGCAGCTGCTGCACTTGCTGCTGCTGCTGCTGCTGCTGCTGCTGCTGGCTGGAAGGCTGCTGCTGGTACTGAGCGCTCCCCGGAGAGAACGGCCCTGTGTAATCCTGTGAGTAATGAGACACACCGCCAAGGGCAGAGTGCTGTGCTTGAAACTGGCCCACGTGACCCTCACTGCCATACTGATTGCCAAAGCTGCTCCCCTGGGGGGGTCCGTAGCTCTGCACTGGCCCGGAAGGCCTTCGCGGAGGAGGCTGCGGGGTTCCTGCGGCCACGGGGTCCTTGTTGCCTGCCATGTAGTAGAAGTCTCCAGCCTCCTTCCTGAAGCCCTGGTAGCCCTGATGGCCAGAGGTCTCGCTGGCCATCGCGGCCGCCGCCGCCGCCGTTGCTCGTCGTCCACCACCGCTGCTGCTGCCGCCGCTGCCACCACCAGCACCCCCAAAATTCTGGAACATCTGGGCCTGGCGAGGGCTGAACTCCTCTATCCGGGATGAGCCGTGCACCTCCGGGGGGTAGCTCTGCTGGTTCCCGTGGTAACTGCTTTGCTCCCGGAAGGACTGCATACTGCTCAGCAGCGCAGCAGCAGGCCAGCAGCCCTCCTGGAACCAGAAGGAGAAAAGAGAGGCATTAGACACGCATCTCCCCAGGACAAACAAAGCCAAGTTTAGAGATGGAGGGGACACGGAAGTTCAGATGCCCAGGTGAAGTTAATTGTATCTTCTTTATTTCTTATCTGGGCTTCCCTGGTGGCTCAGCTGGTAAAGAATCTGCCTGCAATGCAGGAGACCTGGGTTTGATCCCTGGGTTGGGAAGATCCCTTGGAGAAGGGAAAGGCTACTCACTCCAGTATTCTTGGGCTTCCCTGGTGGCTCAGCTGGTAAAGAATCCGCCTGCAATGTGGGAGACCTGGGTTCGATCCCTGGGTTGGGAAGATTCCCTGGAGAAACGAAAGACTACCCACTCCAGTATTGTGGCTTGGAGAATTCCATGGACCATATAGTTCACGGAGTTGCAAAGAGTTGGACACAACTGAGCAACTTTCACTTTCCTATTTCTTATCCTATCCGTTTCTAAAGACGCAAATACACAGAGAAATGGCCATAAGTGTGAGGCCAAAGTCTATGGCAGCAGGAAAAGAAAGCACTCTGGGTAAATACAAACTACAGCACACTTCACTGCAGTAAGGACCTCGCCCCAAACAAAGGAGCCCCGCCCCCGTCCAGCTGGGCTACCATACGGGGCTATATCACCACTGTCAACAAAGTACCCAGCTAGTTTACAATAAGTCTTCCATTTATGGTGGGGGAGAGGTGAGAAAAAAACACAGTCATTTAGTTTGTTCCACATAGTATTAGACTGATCACTGAACATCACGTGAGAGCCTCACATAATGACGAGGCAGTCACTCCCCTGGCCTATTCCCTCCCCGACTTAAAACAGAAGTCAGCTTCGTATATCCTTCGTATATCCTGCATGATCTTGCAGGTTTACTATATCTACCAACAACCTGTGATGCTGGGTGACCCCAGGACACTCAACTCTTATCACCACATGGGTGCCTTACTGCTTCAGCCAGACATAAAATCTTAGGGGGTTAACCTCTTCTTGACACTTAAATATGTCCCAAGACCCGCCCCCCCCACCCCACCCCATGCCCCCATCCTCAATTCCCACGCAAAATCAGCCAAAGTAGCAGTGATGATTCTTCCAGATTTTTCCAGAGGTGTGCAAGAAGTTTTTGCATCTCTGACCCCCATGTGGTTTCTGACTCGCCAACAGTGTTCACAAAGTTACTATGGCCATTCCTATGAAGGAGGGGATTCAAACAAGTCACACAGGAGGGCAGCAAAAGATACAGAGGCAAATTAGACTCCACTGAGCTTAGGACTCAGACTCTTCCCAAAGTCATCTGCCTCGGTCAACACTGCATTCCCTTCCTCAATGTAATTCTCATGTAATGTGATATTCCTCTTACACAATTAATCACGAGCTGATTTTATTTTGCCTTTCACCTGGGCCTGTCTCCTTCTCAGAGTCAGAGATGAAGAAGACAAGGCCAAACTGCTCCAAAGGATTTTAAAATCGATTATTCAAACAGAAATTACAAAACACACATGGGTAGGTTAAGACAAAGTTTTCCTACCTTTTAAATTCCCTCTCAGGGGAGCTGAAAAAGAAGTTGCCAGCAGGAAAGGCCACGGTCCTTGTTAAAGATTAAGTTGATTCCTTGTGTCCAAGCCCTGCAGTAGCTCCCCATCACATCCCAAGCGAAGCTGGCCCAGGAGGGCTGCCCTCGCCTCACAGCCTCTCTGGCCTCCTCCTCTGCCGCTCTCTGCTCTAGTTCTGTTGGCACCTCCCTGCTTCTGGGACAGGCCACCAGCCTTTCCACACGGAAACTTACTAGCTCTTCCTCCAGGCACCAGCTGGCCCCTCTACTTCCTCCCCAGCCCCTGGACAAACGTTCCCTAACCGGTTCGGCCTTCCCCTGGCCAGCCTATTAAAGAACAGCTTCCTCCACACGCTCACCTGGGCCTTCCTGATTCCCCGGCTACTTTTCCTCCGCAGCATTCATTCCCAACAAGCACAGACACACAGCCCCCACCCCAACAAAACGCAAACTCCCAAGGGCAGATGCGATGCCTTGCTGCAATCCCCCTGTCATGGGAACAGTACGGAGCACACGGCAGGCGTGCTGTCAGCCTTCGAGAGCCGGGCTCCAGCTTCCATACAGTGGCGGCAGAGTGCCACTGGCTGAGAGGAGGGCAGGAAGGGAAGGCAGAATATGACGGATCTGAAAGCCAGATGACGCTTAAGACTCTGCCTGTAAAATTCTCCAGTTCCAGGGGGAAAAAGCCCAACTCAAGTCCACATGTGAGGAGACTGCAAAAAGCAAAGAGGGATCAGAGCTGAAGACGGTCAGGTAACTCCAAAGTCTGAAAAGCTTGAGCCACTTCTTCCTGAAATATCTTAAGTCTAAACAGCTAGACAAGAGTCTGCTACTTGGATATTAAGTTTGATGATATGATCACATGACGCAAAGTCACCCTTAAACTTTCAAGCACAAATAATCTCAGCATCTAAAGGAAACCGCTTCTCAGCCTCCCCGGACTGCTGTTCTCTGTGTTGCAGTGGACCTGCTGGGCACCAGGTAATTCCTACTGGAGAGTCTGCTGCAGTGCCTGACACTGGACCAGCACTTTACAAGCACCAACTCATCGAATCCTCACAAGACCAGTATCCTCATCTTCCGGGAGAGGAAACCGAAGCCCAGAGTTCACAAGGCTGGCCGGGCAGTCTGCCCCTCAGGCCGTGTTCTCAGCACTACAAACCAGAGGACGGAAGACGTGGTCAGTGACAAGTGCACTGGTCCAGCTACACGTCAGCCTGGAAAGTGGGTGCCTCCACCTTCTCTGTTTCCCTCTCATAAGGAGCCCCTGAATAAGCCACCTGGGTAGGACTTCAGATAATCAGCACCGCTTCTGTCCACACAGGTTATCTTTCCTGTTTGTGGTGTTCTTCTACCCTGGCTCTCAGAGCCAAAGGCCTTCTCTACATAATAAAAGGCAGCTGAAAGGCTGTGGACAGAGGAGCTGGCCGGCTACAGTCCATGGGGTCACAAAAGAGACACGACTGTCTGAGTATGCACGGCTTAAACAGAACAAAAAGACTAAATCTGGCAGTTTAATGGAAAGCTTCCTGAAAGATAATCTCTCCATAAATAAATACCTTACATGCAGTTTAATTAATCATTCTGCAAATAAAATCAGGCTTCTGAAAACTGAATATATAAACAATGTTGCCACTTGCTCCAAATTTTTCCTAAATAAGCACTGCTAGGAAGCAAAGGAGAATCCCAGGGACAGGGGAGCCTGGTGGGCTGCCGTCTATGGGGTCGCACAGAGTCGGACACGACTGAAGTGACTTAGCAGCAGCAGCAGCAGCAGCAGGAAGCAAAGAACCCTTAGCATCAGCACTCCCCACCTCTGGCTGCCAGGCTCCTTGGAAAATCCCATCTCCATTCCTTAAAAAACTGGAAATAGAACTGCCTTATGACCCAGCAATCCCACTGCTGGGTATACACACCGAAGAAACCAGAATCGAAAGAGACACGTGTACCCCAATGTTCATCGCAGCACTGTTTATAATAGGCAGGACATGGAAGCAACCTAGATGTCCATCAGCAGATGAATGGATAAGAAAGCCGTGGTACATATACACAATGGAGTATTACTCAGCCATTACAAAGAATACATTTGACTCAGTTCTAATGAGGTGGATGAAACTGGAGCCAATTATACAAAGTGAAGTAAGTCAGAAAGAAAAACACCAATACAGTATACTAACACATATATATGGAATTTAGAAAGATGGTAACAATAACCCTGTATGCGAGACAGCAAAAGAGACACTGGTGTATAGAACAGTCTTTTGGACTCTGTGGGAGAGGGAGAGGGGTGGGATGATTTGGGAGAATGGCACTGAAACATGTATAATATCATCTAAGAAACGAATCGCCAGTCTAGGTGCGATGCAGGATACAGGATGCTTGGGGCTGGTGCACTGGGATGACCCAGAGAGAGGATATGGGGAGGGAGGTGGGAGGCGGGTTCAGGATTGGGAACACGTGTACACCCGTGGCGGATTCATGTTGATGTATGGCAAAACCAATACAGTAACGTAAAGTAAAATAAAGTAAAAGAAAAAAGAAAAAGAAAATCCCAACTCCAGAGACGGAGACAGATGTGGGTGTGGTTCCTTCAGAGGTCTGCTCTTGGCCTTACTTGGAGGTCTCCTGTCCTGTATAACAATGTTATCCTCCCTACTGTTATAACTGTGGTTTTGGACTACATGAGGGGGAAAAAAAAATCACTCCCAAGTGTACTAGCAATTGAAAATGTAAACCCAGAATATTTTAGTTTCAGCATTAGCATATAAATAAGCTACTAATCGCTAGTGGTAAAGAACCCGCCTGCCAATGCAGAGACGCAAGAGATAGGGGTTCAACCCCTGGGTCGGGAAGATCCCCTGGAGAAGGAAACAGCAACCCACTCCAGTACTCTTGCCTGGAGAATCCCATGGACAGAGGAGCCTGGCGGGCTACAGTCCATGGCATTGCAGAGTTGGACACAACTGAAGTGACTTAGCAGGCAGTGGGCAGACAGGCAAGCTGCTAACACATTGATCCAATACTGTCCCACCATTTAAAAGAAGCAAAGCCGTCAGTGCAATCAGTTTTACAGCATCGTGATTAACAGTGATAAACATCTGAATCTCCTCGTTTGAATGAGTATGCATGTGGTAAAGAAAATGTGATACTCTAAAAGGAAGCAAGCCACACTGAAAAGCTTACTAACGCTACCTCCCTCCCCAGTTCTCCCCTTTCCTGGTTTTCTCCCATTTTCCTAACCTCCTGAATGGTTTCAGGAGGGCTATGGCGGTGCACTGGTGAGGTCCAGAATCAAGCCTTTTTTGTTTCAGAGGCCATGATCCAGAGTCCACGTGAGACCTCAGGACAAGCACTGCTTCCCGCCTGCGCCCACACTCCCCACCCTGCGCTTGTGCCAGCGACCTTGCTGTCTGGTAGAAAACCAACACTAATCTTCCCTGTCTTCCTTCCTGTGCCCAACACTGTCCCACTCCCCAGTCCATTCTCTTCTCCACAGTTTTCTAAACTCTCTTCAGATAGTTTCCTTGAGAGACCTTTTCAAGTATCTGCTTCCTCTTTTATTTCGGGTTAACCCTTGATTTTCTGCTCATATCCTTCCTTGCCTTGAAAAAAATATTTTAACCCCCAAGATGTCAACAACACATATGGATGGCGCTTGTCTGGGGGATTATTCTGCTTTCTCTCAATCTCACTCCTCACCCACCTCCATCCTACTCTCTGTTCTGGGAGGGTCACCATACGGACTCAGGAGGCTCCACCGCCCCTCTGGCTTCTGGTCCAGTTGTCTGGGAAGAGGCAGGAAGAGAGTAAGAAGGAGGAATTTACTGTCCTGGTGCCCCCCCTACAGTGGCTGAGATCCCTCTTCTCCAGCCTCCAGAACGGCTTCCTCCTCCCGCCTTCCAGGCGCAGGGATAGGAACCCTACTGCTGCCAGCCCAGGAGACACCGTTTGCTCCACTGGTGTCCCCAGGCCCTGCTCACCCTTGGTAAACAGCCCCAATCTGCACTGTGGACAATTCAGCAGCACTGTGAACACCCTCTTTCTAAGCTCTCTGCAGATCAGAACCTGGAAGCTAAGTTTCCAAAACCCTTTTCCAGCATAATCCAGACTAGAGTTTACAAAGAGAAGCACAAGAAAGATTTGAAAGGCAGAAGAGAACGAGAGGTTTTACACTCCCAGAGGTGGTTGCAGCAGACACGGATTCACGGCAGCTTCCCCATGAGCTCCTGAGAATCACTCACTGGGGGACTTCAGTCTGAATGGCCAGGAGAGGCTTCCCTGACCATCCCAATCGCAGTTCTCCCAACAGCCAGGCAGATCCTAGTTCCTCTATCACAGCTCTTCATATCTGGAACAGAAGCTTCCGGATGCCTGAAGGAAACAAACGCTCCTGAAATTACTCAGTTTCTGTGTGCCATCTGTATCCTACCAGGACTCCAACTAGTATCGTTCCTCTCTCAATCCTAGGATTTCAGAGTAACATATTTTTTATTTGGGGAGTGAGAGACTTCTATTTCATGCAATATACCACAAGGTCTAAAAGTCCTCCCACAACAAAACACCTAGAAACATCAGATACAACGCAGAGCCAAGATGCGAGGAAGAAAGAAATGTCCAGGATTCTACACTGGTCGGAACACTGACCACGAGGGACGGGTTGGGTCAGGTCTACAGGACTTATTAATTGCCATGAACATGGTAACGCTTTTAATGATCACACAGGGACAGCAGACAAGGCCTCCAGCCCGCTTTTGGTGGTGATGCTAGTGAAACAGAACAGTCACTTTTGCACGTAAAGACTCTAGACAGTGTCACTTGTGGCTGGATTAATCTCTATAAAGATGACAAGATACATTTTTAGGCAATCACCAACTCATTCTCAAAGACAAAAATGTTCTTTCCTCAACTGACCCTACTTCCTATTCCCAAGAAGAACCACAAACATCTCTTAGACACTCTAAGGAAGATGCCTTAGAATGACCCCACTCATTGTTTGCTTGAACTCTCTGTATTTAAGGTGTTCTCTAATCCTGCAACTTCTTCGCCACCTGTGTTTGCCCCTTACCTCTCCAGCCTTGTCACTGCCGCTTTCATCTTCCTTGGACTAGAATAACATCTCTCTTCCCCAGGACCAATCTCTTAGAACAGCTTTTCTTCACCAGCTGTTTGGATAGCACTGCCTTGGCACATGCCTGTGGCCCTCTGGTATCTTCCCATCCCAGTTTCTGCTCCTCTCTGCCCTTTCAAACAGACCTGCTCAGATCCCTCTGTGCTATCGCCCTGCCCTCACCTTGAGGGCATCTCTGAAACATCCCTAGGTCCACAGTTCTTCCTACCAAGTCAGGTCACATGGTTCCCGGAACGAGTGCTGGAAATGTGGCCTTTTCCACAAGACTTCCTTAAAGCAGGTCATCTGCTGGCTTTTCTCTGTTAATAAACAGTGAAGCGCATCTGCCTTTGTGCTTAGTCGCTCAGTCATGTCCGACCCTGTGTGACCCTATGGACCGTAGCCCACCAGGGTCCTCTGTCCATGGCCATTCTCCAGGCAAGAATGTTGCCTGGAGTGGGCCGTCATGCCCCCTCCAAGGATCTTCCCAACCCAGGGGTCAAACCCAGGGGTCCCACATCACAGGCAGATTCTTTACCATTTGAGCCACCAGGGAAGCCCTTTAACCATTTGGGAAGGATCTGCCTTTAACCACTATCTGCGGGATGTGCTACTGATGATAACAGCCACCATTTATTCTGTGTGTGAGGCGCTGGTAGTTTTACAAGTATTTCAACTCATGGATTAAAAAAAAAGATAAATTACGTTATTTGCCAAAAGTCACTCTTCTGGGGTAAACTGAAGCTGATAACCTATAGCTCAAATTCTTTTGGCTCTAAAACCCACTTTCCCTTTTCTCACTGTACCACAAACTGAGCAGGGAGCACTTGCTCCAGGTCTTATAAGCTTCGAATGCTTTGGGACTTCCCCAGCGGCCCAGTGGTTGAAACTCCGCACGCCCACTGCAGGAGGCATGGGTCTGCTCCCTGGTCAAGGAACTTAAGGTTCCTCACGCCATACAGCATGGCCAAAACCAAGAATCCTAACAGACAGTAATTATAGCTGCTGCCTATCTTCATGTCTAACACAAGTCACACACTGCACCAGGTGCTTTAGATAAATAGTAATGTATTTAATCCTCACCATGCTCTAAACAAGTATTAGTGCTCCTTTTTGTAGAGTGAGGCTCAGAGAAGTTAAAACAAGCAAAACATTCATAGTAAACGTCCAGGTGGGATATGGAATCCCCACCCCAACCCAGTCTGTGCTTCTGGCAGAAGCCTTCCATGAAACAGCAGCAAGACTGGCACAGACTGGGAGGCATTTTATAAAGGAATCGTGACATTTCCTAGAATTGAGTTTACTGTCTATACCTGGATAGTTCTATGTTATTTGCTCTATGTATGTGCAAACATGGGATCTTCTTAAGTAGATCAGGCAAAAAGATTTGCTTGAAGATTTGACTTGGTATTTCAGATTCCATGTTCTATTTGCCGATGAACAGAGCTTAGATCTTTCTCAGTGGCTTACAGGTGTCTCAGTACAATTAGGCCTTAAGAATAAGATAATGTGCTGATGGTGCTGGCTTGTCCCCTGGTTTGGGAGCCTAGGAAACAGCTTAAGGAACCAACTCAATCAACATTTGCAAGTCAATAGTCTAGAGGAAAAGACACCCACTAGAATGTCACAGATCTAAAAAGTCTTCTCCAAGGGTGAAAACTTGAATTATATTCGCCATGCAAGCTACAAAAAACACCCACCTTCACCTGTGATCAAATACATGCTGGCAAAAAGTGGGGACACAAAACTACAGCTTTAAAGTTTCAAAAGAAGAAATGATACGATACCTGGTGAGGCTGGGGTAAAGCTGGTACAAACAATAACAAAGGCAGCATGAATTATTACAACCCTTTGGAAAAGCCATTTGGTAATAAAAATATTCATATCTTTTGACCCAGTAATTCTATTCACTAGATTTTTATCCTAAAGAAATCTCAGAACAACCAAGCAAAAACCAAGGTACCAACATATTCACTCTGGTGATATCTACAAGCAGTGAAGACAGGCAAGAATCTAATTTTCTATCATCTGAAAATGATTAAACATATTGTGGCATTTTCACTCAATGAAATGGTACATACTCATTGAAAACAACTGTGAAGATTCTAGCACCATAGGAAATGCTTATTTTATATACTAAGATGAAGGAAAATAACCTGTGCTATGGTTGCACCTATCTAGAAATCATTAGGTCCAGGGCCAATCAGCACGGAAAAATGAAAACCCTTCCATTATTCAAGGTGGCGGGATTGTGGATGCATTTTCATCCTTTTTGTTTCTATTGACATTAATTTTTGTGTAGAAAATAACCACTTTAAAATTTCATTAATCTTATTTTAAAAATACACCTCTCACACTACCTCAAAAACATCTTGTCCAGGGGCAGGTGGGAGAGAGAGGCACTTGCAGAAATCCTCGCTTCAGAAAACCTGGCATTAACAGTGCACAGGCGCCGTGATGCCCAAGTGAGTGTGCATGCAAAACGCTGTCTCTGAGCTGCTTCTCAGAATTAGGCATAAAAACAACTGAATTCCACCCCAGAGTGGGCAGGCCTATTTTTAGACATAATCTCAAATAGCAAAGAGACTGCAGCATCCTATCACTGCATGCTGCTGTAACGGCATGGAGATGCCATAAACCTGCTCCCGGGCAGGCCAAAGGGGTCCCAACGCCATCCACCAGATAGCTGCCTGTCCCTTAACTGCGGTATCAGCTTAGATGACCCCCTCTGTGGGCAGGATGGCCAAAGCTGCTAGAAAAAGGGCAGGACCACTGGTGTCTCTGGGGCCCGTGGAGCACAGGCTCCCTGTGGGTTTTTCCTAAGTTAAGCCTGAGGTGTTTTGAGATGTTATTAATTTTTTCCCCTCACTTAAAAGCTGTATGAGTACATAATTTCTAAACCTTCACAGGCAAAAAGGGTCACAGAAAGCAATCCTGTCACCACCTGTAGGCAGAAACAGCTCCATTTTATAACGGGAAGAACAAAAAATACCAGAGGACTAATTCAAAGTAGAAGAGGGCAAAAGCTACAGGTATAGATAAACTACTGAAGGACCCCAAAGAAGAGCTCAAAAACAAACCAACCCACCAGAGAAACACACAAATGTATCCACAGGCAAAGACACAGTATCATACAGAGGTCACGTCCCTACAGACTAGCTTATAAAACTAGTTAGTAACATGCCAGTCAGATTCTCAGCTGGATCTCAGACTACAACTTATTTTGAAATAATTTCAAATCGTACAGAAAAGTTCAAGAATAGCACAGGGCTTACACAGCCCCTTCAACAAGATTCCCCAACTGATAATATCACTTCATTTTTAATTTAATGATATTTTATATCATTTGCTCCATTACTTATACATACTTATTACCTATACAGTCAGCCCTCTGTTATCTACGGGGTCTGTATCTGTGGATTCAACCAACCGCAGATCAAATGTATTAGGGGAGAAATTACAGAAAGTTATAAAAAGCACAATTTGAATCTGCCACATGGCTAGCAATTATTTATACAGTACTCACATTAGGTTTATAACTATTTATGTAGCATTTACATTATGTTAGATATTGTAAGTAACCTAGAGATTTATATGCAACTACTATGCCATTTGGAGAAGGAAATGGCAACCCACTCTGGTGTTCTTGCCTGGAGAATCCCAGGGACGGGGGAGCCTGGTGGGCTGCTGTCTATGGGGTCACACAGAGTCGGACACGACTGAAGTGACTTAGCAGCAGCAGCAACTATGCCATTTTATATAAGGAACCCAAGTACCCACAGAGTTTGGTGTCTGAGGGGGCCTTGGAACCATTCCCCTACAGATACTGAGCAAGACGATATATAACCTGTACAGATACCCATTAGCTTCTTCCTGACCTCTTTGAGAGTAGGCTGAAGACTGACGTCCAATCACCCCCAACCAGTCCAGTGTACATTTCCAAAAACAGGAACATTCATCTACATAACCAGCATAAAACCCTCCACACCAGGAAATTAATATTCCTTTACTGCTGAGCCACCTGAGAAGATCCCCTGGAGAAGGAAACAGCAACCCACTCCAGTATTCTCGCCTGGAAAATCCCATGGACAGAGGAGCCTGGTGGGCTACAGTCCATGGGGTCACAAAGAGTCAGACACGACTGAGCGACTGAACAGCAACGTTGCCTGCGCCACTAGCCCAGCGCAGAGCCTGTTCCACTTTTGCGAACTGCCCCAACAATGCTTCCTTTTCCCCTCTGGCCCAGACCCCATCCAGGAGCACAAGCTGCCACGCCTCGCCAGCGTCTCGCCAATGCGAACTGGCCCCCAGTGTTCTCCTGACTCCCGTGTCCTTGACAGAGTGTGGTCCTCTCGTTCTGCAGGAGGCATGTCCAGCCACGTCCCCACTTTCTTGGCAATGATACCAGAGATGTGGCGCTGCGCTCTGCTCAGGGCGCTACATCAGGGAGGGACGGCAAGTGCACCCTCCACTGGCGATGCCAATCACTTTCACCCAGTCAAGCTCATCCCTGCCAGGCTTCCCCAGCGCAAACTTACCACTTTACCTTGTTAATCAGTCAAGTATCTTGTGCCAACAGCTTCTTCTTTGTCAAACATCCACTTATTGATGACTCCCAGGTCAACCAAGCACCACTATGATGATCGTTGTTGTTTAGTTGCTCGATCGTGTTTGACTCTGCGACCCCGAGATGTAACCCTGCCAGGCTCCACTGTCCATGGAATTCCCTAGGCAAGAATCCTGGAGTGGGTTGCCATTTCCTTTGCCAGGGGATCTTCCCAACCCAGGGATCGCACCTGCCTCTTCTGCCTAGACAGGAGGAGTCTTTACCACTGAGCCATCTATGATGGATGCCAAACGGTGATCCTCTGTCCATCATTATCTGGCAGAACTTCCCCTCCTAACCCACATATCCACTCACCTATTTGATTCTCAAACTATCAGCTCTGGACAGTGGACGCCTCTTCAAAGTGGCCCCTATACCTTCTGGACATGTTCCCTCCCTTGAGCATGCCTTTGCTTCCCGGCACAAGGTGGTTGAGGCTCATACTGCCACCCACAGGAACAAGCCATATCTCCAAGGACACGATTCATTTTAGAGAAGGATAATATATAGAAACAAAGATCTGGATGCTAGGATTGTTCACTGCTGCTGGGATGTCACTGCCTGTAGCTAAATACTATGTATGAACACCCACACCTATAACTATTTCCATACCCACAGTTGTATATACATTTACAAACCATGGGTTCATCTTGAGACCTCCAATTTCAACCCAACCCCCTCTAGGATCTTTCCAACCTTTTCTTTCTATGTCTGCAATTTCCTCTTCAAACAGTTAAGGCACCTGGCTCCCATCAGCCTCAATATATACTTATATACTTGCTTACTCAATTTACTTATTTTGCTCATTTGTTCAGTAAAACTGATCTCCCAAGCTCTGCAGCCTCATCCTTCACGTCTCCTCACCATCAACCCCTCAACCAGAAAGCCAGGATACACTTTCAGCTGACTGCAGATATGTCAAACCAGACTGAGGGGGTTCTCGTCATTTGGTGGGATCAAACTTTTACTCCTTTTACTGAATTAGATGAATTAGCAACGGAAAACTTCCAAACTAGTTCTGTAGCTCTGTATGTATGGACATGGATAAAATTTAGAAACACTATAAACAAAAACAGTGAAAAGAGTCAGACATGACTTGGTGACTGAACAACAACAAATACACGGAAGAGGCCTGGTGTTTGGGAATTTGGGTCTGAGTGGAAGGAGGGAGACCCTCAGAAGGATCCAGTGTGACACTGTAAAGTCTGGGTGATGGGTATACAAGTGTCATTAGTCTGTGCTTTTTTGTGTGTTTGACGTATTTTGTAAACAAACAGAATTCTGGTTTCCCACTTAACCAGTCTGAGGAAACATCACCGGTTCACGGCATGGAATTTCAGATCCTTCAGCTTCTGACATGGACAGAATTTCTAGCTCTACATCTCGTGACCTCATTTTGCACCTCCTACTCCAGTGGGCTTCCCTTGTGGCTCAGCTGGTAAAGAATCCACCTGCAATGCAGGAGACCTGGGTTCAGTCCCTGAGTTGGGAAGATCCCCTGGAGAAGGGAAAGGCTACCCACTCCAGTATTCTGGCCTGGAGAATTCCATGGACGAGTTCATGGGGTTGCAAGCAGTCGGACACAACTGAGCGGCTTTCCCTTTCACTCCAGTGGACAGTGAACTTCTCTCCGTTCCCCAAAGGTGCGTTGTCCTCCAGGCCTCTGTCCAGGCTGGTACCTGTCCGGAATGCTAGTTCTCTGCCCACTTTCACCATCCGATTAACTCAGATGCTTCTGTGACGACCTGCTCAAACATCCTTTCTTAGAAGCCTCCTTCCAGTAAGTCAAGCACTCGCCTCTCTCCCCACAGCTCCTGGGAGCATGAAGTGGTGGAAGGGGCATGCCTGGACCTTGAACTCAGACACAGTCAGATTCTGAACTGGGTTTTGCAGCTTAATGCTAGTGAGCTCTTGAGCAAAACTGCTCACTTCTTAAGCCCTGGTTTCAACAGAAACGCCCTTGGAGTTTGCCTGTGGTGAGGTGAAACAGTTCTTCCACTAAGACGACTTCTGATACTGGAAGCGAAGCAAGTCCCGCCCCTCTTTTCTCTTATTACTGATACATTTCAAAATAGTAAGTGGGGAAAATGGCTGGAAAGGATACATCGCAACCTTAACTAGGGGAGGAATGACTTTTTAATTGTTTTTTTATTTTTAGTAAGACTATAGTCATGTGTTATGCGGAGAAGGAAATGGTAACCCACTCCAGTATTCTTTTCTGGAGAATGCCATGGACAGAGGAGTCTGGTGGGCTATGGTCCACAGGGCTGCAAAGAGTTGAACACGACTGAAGCGATTTAGCACACAAACATGTGTTCCTTACATGAAAGTACGGCTGTAAAATGCACAAGGAACTCGAAAGCCCCCAGCAGAACGGCCTAGCAAACACCAGCTAACAGTCACTGAGGACTGCTGCTCTGAGGGTGGGGCAGGCTGAGAGAGGCCTGGAGTGAGGGTGCAGGCTAACCACCTGAAAAGCAGGAGTAAGGAAGGCCCCTCCCTTAGGGGCCCGTGTCTAACACGGGGAACATTTACACACATGCATAGTCATCCTTCAATACACATTCTGAGCAAATATCACATTCCAGGCACTGATTCTAGGTTCTGGAGATACAGCTGCAACAAACAAGTCTCAAAAGTCCCGACCTACCACGAAAACAGCAAATAAAGACAACAATTACAAATAGACATTGGGTTGGCCAGGAACTAAGCAATGCTTAGGGAAAACTAAGGGAGGCTAAGGGGACAGAGAAGCGTAGAGGGAAAGCGTGGGACTTGAACAGGATGGTTTACACAGGATGACAACCCCCCCTTGAGGAGGTGACAACTGACTGGAAGGAGGGGCAGGGATGGGCTGTGCGGAGACCTGTGGAGAGGTGGGCACAGAGGCAAGGCGGGGATGGCCTTCCCGAGAGGATCCGCAAAGCGGCTGACGCGGCAGAGGCCAAGTGCCAGGGGGAGAGAGAGGGGTGCAGCCAGAGAATGGGACCCTGAGCACACAGGCCCTGCTCTAGAGGGTCCACATACCCGCGGCACGGACGTCTGGGTTCTTGTTGGAGATGCAGAGTCTTGGGTCTTGGGGAGCGACTGAACCAGAATCCACGTGTTAACACACTCACCAGTCAGTCACACACACACGTGACAGTTTGAGTACAGATGAAGGGCCTTTTAAGCCACGTAAGAACGTCGGATTTTATGAGGAGGCTTTGAGCTAGAGAGCAACACCCTCTGGTTTCAATTCTCAAATGGCCAACTCGGCTCTGGCTGTTTTGCGGAAAACAGACTTTGGGAGGGGCGAGGGCAGAAGCAGGGAGTTAGTGAAGAAGCTATTTCGGTCGCCTGGGTAAGGGGTGTTGGCTGCAGAGACGAACGTGGTGTTGATGGAGATGGTGATATGTGGTCAAGGAAAGGACATATTTTGGAGTCAGAGCCAATGGGAATTGCTAATGGAGCAGAAGTGGGTGTGAGAGACTTGACGACGATGACAACTGCAGCAGCCACGTGACAGTCACCGCTCCGTGTCCTCTACAGGTAAAAATCTATGCAGGCTCCACAGCAGTCCCAGGAAAAGGGACAGCTGAAAACCCTGCTTAACTGAAATGAAGACAGTCGGGCAGAGGGAGGTTCAGTGACTGCCCAAGGCCCATCAGACTGCAGCACCAGGCCCACGGAGCTTGTACTCGGGCACTGTCTCGTACTGAGCGGCTGGGACCACGGCATTGTCTGTGGAAAGGGACGAGGCAGGGAGGGGAGGGGCTGCCGGAACCAAGGGTGCTTTTTCTGGACACGTTAACTCTGAGATTCCTGGTGACGTCCAGGTGCAGACGTCAGGGAGACAGCTGGCGTGTCTGGACCTCAGAGGAAGGTGGGGATGGAGATACATATGGGAAAGTCATCAGCACAGAGATAGGACTTAAAGCCAGAAGAGTGGATGAGATCACCCAGAGCAGTTTTTCAAACTGGAGGTTGTGAAATCAATTTAGTGGGTCATGAACAGCATTAAAAAAACAAATGAAATAGAACGGAATGGAAAATAACAGAGACGATGGCTCAGAGTAAGACGAAGCATGAGAACTTTATTGGGAAGCTTTTGTTCCAGGCTTGAGTTGAGGTGCAGAAGTGAACGCAGTGAGCACATACCAGGCTGGCACGTAGTTTGGTCAAACAACGGTGTAAAGCCGCTAGTCTGGGGACCGAGAGTACGCTTGGTCCCTAAACCCCACCAACACCTGGAGGCTGGGAAAGAGGAAAAGGAGCCAACAAGGGACAGTGAAGGGAAGACACAGCTAGAGGAAGAAAGGCCATGCGGGCCCCCGGAGCTGCGGGAGGCGGGTGTGCTAGCGGGAGCCCACACGGGTGCACACAGATTACGGGATGGAGAGGTACATGGGCGCTCGGGAGGGGGACCTACCTGAGGCCTCGCAGCTGAGGGCAGAATGAAGGGGGGAGAGATGACACTAGGGTTTTTAGACCTTGATTTGTGGGGACAACAGGGTATCCAGTCATAATTTCCATAAATAGCAAATACTCGGCTGTTCAGCTGTTTTTTTAAAGCATTTACTATGTACTGGGCCCTTTACCAGGCCTGGAAGCGCAGGGATGACTGAAACTCTGCTGCCTTTTTAAAAAGCTTACACTCTGGGAAAGGAGAGCACTGCAGTAGAGTGAGGCCAGGGCTGGGAGCAGAGCGTGAGCAGGCCTCACGAGGTGCCAGGCAGCCTGCTGGCCCGCTGAGGCCCGCCACTCCACCCAGACCGACTGTCGACCCTGCTCTCCTGCCTCCTGACTCGTGCTCTGCCCCTCCCAAACACTTCCCAAGTCAGAGTCACTCTTAAAGCCTTGGCTCACACAAGCACTTCCAGTCCACATGCCACATTGGTGCCTGGTCCCTGCTTGGTCCACACTTCCTTGCCTCAGGGAGCACCTCATTTCCCCAACGAGGACCACATAACGGTTGGAAGCAGGTAACAAACCTTTTCAACATCTACCTGACACTCGAACAGCCAAGCAAAGACTTGCTTCCCCACTACAAGCCGACTCATGTTATTATTCAGCATTATTACTGAAACAGAGCTGATCATACACTCTGGCCACCTGATGTGAAGAGCTGACTCACTGGAAAAGACCCTGATGCTGGGAAAGACTGAAGGCGGGAGGAGAGGGGGACGACCGAGGATGAGATGTCTGGAGTGCTGACTCGATGGACATGAGCTTGAGTAAGCTCCAGGAGTTGCAAGTGATGGACAGGGAGGCCTGGCGTGCTGCAGTCCATGGGGTCACAAAGAGTCAGACACGACTGAGTGACTGAACTGAACTGAGAGCTGATCATGTCACCCCTGACTCTAAAACCTTCCCTGGCTCCTAATTATTAGCACAACACATAGTCAGCTAAGTCCTGTCTTCTAGAAACACCACACAGCCTTGCCCTTCCCTGCCTCCCAAACTCCCTAATGCTCGAACAGACGCAATCAAAACAAATATGAAAAAGATGTACAGAGTTGAAATTAGAAAGAAGACATTCCTCAAACTGTTGACAACAGCTGTCTTTGGAGTGAGACTGCAAGGGACCTTCTAGGAACTGATTTAATGAACACGTTAACTTTAATACAAAAGTTAAAAAGCAAAGAAATTTAGTGACTGCAGCTGTTAACTTATTGAGTGTCTACCCTATGTACTAGACAGCATATTACAGTCTCATTTAATTTTAACAAGTCTGTGATGCAGGTATTAGCCATTCTGCAGAGGGAGAGACTGAGGCACAGAAAGTTGGAAGTAACTCACACAAGGTTACACAGCTCGTCTATGAAGAAGAAGTGCTGGGATTTGAACCCAGGTCTAATTAAGAAAGTGCCCGTAACCTCTCCTGTCCTTAGTCCTGTTCTGCGCGTCACCCAGCAGCCCTCATGCACCATGCAGCCCTTCCTTCGTTCCAGCTGGCTCTTCTGCCTGAGTAAGTGAGCTGTGCTGACACGCCACTGGCCTTCAAGGTCCAGGGCAACTCCTGCCTTTCCCCTGACTTCTCCCTTTCCTAGAGGTGTTTACCAACACCGCTCAGTGCTGTCCGACTCTTTGTGACCCCATGGGCTATACCCTGCCAGACTCCTCTGTCCACAGGGTTTCCCAGGCAAGAACAGTGGAGCGGGTTGCCAATTCCTACTCCAGGGGTTCCTCCCTACCCAGGGACTGAACCAGCACCTCTTGTGCCTCCTGCATTGGCAGGTGAATTCTTTACCACTGAGCCACCTGGGAAGCCCTCAGCAGCATTACCTGAGAGTAGTTAAACCTACTTCCCCAACAGAGGAAACATGCGAGCATTCAAATCCTGGGTGAATTAAGTTGACAATGTAATCTCTTTCTGACAAAAGCAAAGAAAACAGAGACCAAAAGTTCTCATCTGTGAGGGAAGTTAATCTTAAGAAGGGAGTTTCTCTGAGCCCTCCCTCACCCCCTCCCCCACTTTCAGCCTCAGCTTCCTGCACTTATTAAAGGAGCTGAGCATTTTAGATCGCCTCTTCTGACAAATAAAAACTACTTTTAAAAATGTAAACAGTGTTAATCGAAAGGTTTTCTTTTTAAACATCTCTTTAAAATTGGTTACCTCTTCCCAAAGGCTCTGACCTCTGAAAGATACTTTTTAAGTTCAGCGCAAAGTGTAAAAACATTAAGATACTTTGCATACACATAAACTTGGAGAGACGTGACCCCGTGAATCAGACATGCCTAAAAATGCAGAAAGCTCTTTTAACACCATCTGATCGCATCTCAATTTATGAGCAGAAGTAAGGCCAAACAAACAACACACAGTAAAACAAAAGCACTGCCCCGCAATCCTAGCAGGAAGCCCAGGGTGGAATGAACAGACTCTAGCGTGGCCTTGGCCTTCCTGGGCAGCAATGAGAAATGCAGGCAACCGAGCATTACGGCTCAACTCTACTGGAGGCCCCGAGGCCACAGGTCAGCCTGCCACACGGAGCAGGGGCAGCGCTGAGCTCTGAGGGGGCATCCACCCCAATAAAAGCCAACGGGCCTGTTCACAGTTTACGGGATCCTCTGCGTATGGCTGGGAGGCAGGCATGGGAGGAACACTGCCTGGATGGCTGCTTCCTGTGAAAGAGCACAGGTGTCAGGGGTGAGCCGAGTGTCGACAGCCTGGACCACTGCCTCAGACTCACAGCTTGAAAACACTGAGGAACAACGTGTTAGTTCTTGTTAAATGCATCTATAAGCTAAGTGTCCTAAAGATTACTGAGTTTTCCACTTAAAAACAGAGAAACGAAAAACAAAACAAAAAAACCCACTAAAGTCCCACACCTATAAATAGCTAAAAGATTGTTCTAAACATGCCAGCAAACTTCTAAACTCCAACTCCAAACTAAAGAGAGTCACCTCTAAGCCTCCAGAATCAGCAAATTAATTTGGGGTTGGAGAACTTTAAAGAAACAAACGGCAGGTCATTTCAGCAGCATGAGACACCTTAGCGAATGCACTGCACTTTATGTTCTCATTTCATTTCAAAAAGGCAAAGGGGGAGATGCCAAATGCACAGTCAGGACAGACAGAAGCAGCCGCTCCTGGCAACCGTGCGCTCTTTCCCAAGAGGCGCACAAAGCAACAGCCATGAAACCCCCCTGACTCCCCCACCCACAAGCACAGCGTCCCCGCGCCCCCACGGGCGAGGGCAGCACCAAGCATCGCTCTCCCCTAACCAGAGGCAAGCCAGCTGTCTTGAAGAAACCAAAAAAAACATGTTTAAAAAACCTTCTGGAAATAGAATTTTATTTTAGCAAGCAAGATGAGCAAAAATACAACTTTATTTTTGCAAGGTACAATTGCTTTCCCTATTAAACCTGTTTTCAATGGATTCTCCTGGGTGATGCATAGGAAAAAAATACTACATTCAGAATCAGGAAACCTATATTTAAATGCTAGTTTTGCCACTTGTTCTGTGACTTGGGCAACTTCCTTAACTTCAAAGTCCCACTTTCCTCATTTGCAGAAACGGAGGTACCTACCTTGCTGCCTCACAAGAATGCTCAATAATAAATCTGTAAGCTGCTAAGCACCATATAAGTTCAAGTGATCTTTATCAGTATTACCATCATCTCTTTCCCAGATAAAAGTCTGAAAGAACAACAAAATAGGCAAAAGACAAATAATGAGGAAAAACAATGGGAGAAGTTACTTATCAATCAAACAAAACACAACCAAACAAACCCTAAAAAACAAAATAACTAATGACTGATAGAAATCCACTCTATGACTGTTAATTTCTGTGTCATTCTCTCCTGCAATTCGGGGGACCTGGGTGCAATCCCTGGGGTGGAAAGATCCCCTGGAGACGGGAGAGGCTACCCACTCCACTATTCTGGCCTGGAGAATTCCATGGAGTTCATGGGGTTGCAGAGAGTCAGACCCGTCTGAGCAACTTTCACTTCGCTTCACTTTACTTCTTTAATTAAGAAAGCTCCCATACCCTGGGATCTATAGTCCATTCATAAAAATCACATCACGGTTAATCAGTGCTCCTAATTCACAATCAAAACGCCAATGGAGCATGTTCTACTCTACAGGCAGGAGCCACCAGCCACAAGACAAATCCCTGCCCTCCCCACCAAGGGGGGGACCCACTTGGAGG